>NC_092336.1:234470000-235082500 GCF_046630445.1 Rutidosis leptorrhynchoides
TGTTTTTAAATAAATAAAAGATTTTAAAATAAAAATTATATTTTTATAAACTAAAATAAAAATAAAGAAACTTATAAAACTTAAATATTTAACAAAATCTTAAAAATACTTATATTTTTGTTTTTCTTTTTATATTTTTGAATAATTAAAACGTATTTTTACAAAAATGACTTTTAATAAAAGTAACTAAAAAAAATCTTTTTTTTTTTTTTTTATATTAGCGTTGCGCTTCCGGCTTTTAAGAGTGTTCCCCGGCAGCGGCGCCAAAAATACTTGATGTTATGCGAGGTGTATATAAAATAGTTATTAATTTTAGCAGAAAACACTATTAAATACGATACAATTTTACACAAGATATTTATTTATTTATAGAATGGATATACTTAAACCTTGCTACAACACTTATAGGCAGTGTACCTAATCGTACAGTAGTGTAGTTTTTAGTAAGTCCGGTTCGTTCCACAGGGAAATCTTTAAACAAAGCTCAACGCTATATTAGTTTACTTTTATTAAAAATACAAATATATATATAAGTAATATTATTATTATAAAGGGGGGTTTTTACCGTTTAATGACCGGTTTGTCGATTTTAAGACTTTAGTCGCAGTTAAAACCTAATGTAAAATATAAAATAAATACAAGATTTAAATTAAAGCGTAAAGTAAATAACGATAATGAAATTGCGAATAATAAAAATGCGAAAAAATAAAATTGCGATAATTAAAAAGTACGATAATTAAAAGTGCGATTAAATAACAATAAATAAAAGTGCGATAATTAGAAGTGCAATTAAATATAAAATAAAGGAAATTAAATATGAAATAAAAGAATTATGCTTATTTAAACTTCCGTAATCATGATGTTTGACGTGTTGATTTTAGTTTTATGCCCATGGGTTAATTGTCCTTTGTCCTGGATTATTCAATATGTCCGTCTGGTTTTTGTCCATAACAGTCCATCAGTCATAAATATAAATTGCAAGTGTCCTCATCAAATTATTCTTATACCCGAAGTTAAATATTCCAACTAATTGGGGATTCGAATTGTAACAAGGTTTTAATACTTTGTTTAATGAATACACCAGGTTATCGACTGTGTGTAAACCAAGGTTTTACTACTTTGTTAACAATTACACCAATTACCCTTAAATGTAATTTCACCCCTGTTTTAATTATTCTAGTGGCTATTAATCCATTCCCGTGTCCGGTTAAATGAACGATTATTCGTACATATAAATACCCCGCCCATCGTGTCCGATCGAGTGTATATGGTAATTTATAGGGACGCCTAATTGTAAATCTTTATATTAACATTAACAAACTTTCATTTAGTTAAACAAATATAAAGCCCATTAATAGCCCATAGTCTAATTTCCACAAGTGTCGTTCTTTTGTCCAAACCCCAATTATGGTACAAAGCCCAATTACCCAATTTTAGTAATTAGCCCAACATCATGATTACTTCGTTTTAAATAAGCATAATAATAACTTAGCTACGAGACATTAATGTAAAAAGGTTGAACATAACTTACAATGATTAAAAATAGCGTAGCGTTACACGGACAGAATTTCGACTTACACCCTTACAATATTCGCTAACATACCCTTATTATTAGAATTATAATTAAAATTAAAATATAAATTATATATATATATATAAGTTTTACGTATGATAAGAGAAGAAAAAGATGATGATTTTTGATCAGAATTCGGTTGGCTTTATAGCCAGAGTTGATTTTTGGGGCTCCGCGACTCGCGGCAAAATCCCCTTCAAACTCCGCGAGTCGCGGAGGTTAATTTTACAGCTCAGTCCTTGGAGTTTTCTCTGCCGACGGTTTTTAATATATATATATATAATATATATATAATTAATATAATTAATTATATATTATATTATATTTATATACATAGTTAACTTGTAATTTTTAGTCCGTTGCGTCGAGCGTTAAGAGTTGACTCTGGTCCCGGTTCCGGATTTTCGAACGTCCTCGCGTACAATTTAATATCTTGTACTTTGCGTTTTGAATCTTGTACTTTTGTAATTTCGAGACGTTTCTTATTAATAATTGGAACCTTTTTGATTGTCTTTTGTTCTTTTGAGCTTTTTGGTCGTTTGCGTCTTCAATTCGTCGAATCTGTCTTTTGTCTTCACCTTTTATTATTTAAACGAATATCTCTTGTAAATAGAACAATTGCAACTAAAAGCTTGTCTTTCTTGAGGAATAATGCTATGAAATATATGTTCGTTTTTAGCATTATCAAATATTCCCACACTTGAGCGTTGCTTGTCCTCAAGCAATATTTGTCTTGAAATACTAGAATCACTTCTTTATTCTTCACACTTTGTACATCAGTGATTTCTATATGGCGGTATAAACAATGGTAGTAACGATATGGTTTACAGTCCCACATGACTATAAAAATTTAGATCCATTAAGGAAATTGGATCTTTATGAAAACATTTGATCTTTTGAAAATTAAATCTAGTTTTTTACCCTAGATAAGTTTTCCGGAATAACCCTTTACCGGTGTTTGCAAAATATTTTTGTGGGTTTGGTGGGTTTCAGATTTGAAAATTTTAGCTCAAAACTTGCGGTTTTGTGTCACCCACTTGCTAACCTTGTATTTGGAAAGCAACACGTCCAGTTTACTTGTTCCGTATATTACCTTTCGGCAAACTACCGTCAAGTCATAGTGTACCACAATCCTAATGCTCGAGACTAATATGCAAAAGTCAACAAAAGTAAATTTGACTCAAAATAATTTCCAAAAATCTATACACGATTAATATATAGTTTAAATATCGTCGTTTTATATTTTTAAAATATTTTTAAAAGATTTATTAGAGTAAATAATATAATTTATTTATTAATAAATAAAATTTTATATTAAATTTATATAATAAAATATACTTTTATATATATTAAGTAATAAAATTTATAGGGTTCATTTAATATCATAAAGATAATATGATAGGTATTATTAAAGTAAGTTATTACACGTAGTAAAATATTTTTGTATCACATATTTATTTGATAAAATAATATCTATAATGATAGTAAGTATAAGTTGTATTATTTTGTAATAATAATTATTATTATAAAAATATCAATATTTATAATTACTAAGATGACATTATGATAAAACGATAATTCTAATTATGATATCTTTAATATTTACGATAATTTTTAATATTATCTTTAAAATAATAATTCTATTTAAAATAATAATAATAATAATATTTTATAGTAACAATGACATTTCTATTAAAATGATAATTTTTATTAAAATGATAGTTTTAATACTAACGATACTTTTAATAATAATAGTAATGATAAAAATAATAAGAACGATAATTTTTATCTAAATCAATATCTTATAATATTTTAATTTCATCATGATACTCTTATCCATTATTTCCTAATCGTTTCGTTTAATAGATTTTAATCGTCTTTTATATCGTGTTCTTAATAATGATAATAATAGTAATCAAAATAATTAGGTGTTACAAATATTTGTTTTAATTACACTAATATTAATAATGATAGTTACTATAACATTATTAACAATAATACTAATAATTATCTTAATGATAATATAGTAATAATAATAATAACAATAACAATAACCATTTTTAAATAATGATATATATATTAATAATGATAATAATAATAATAATACCAATAATAATAATAATAATAATAATAATAATAATTGGATAATAATAATAATACTAATTATAACTTTAACGATAATAACGATAGTAATAATAAAAAAAATAACAATTTTTAATGATAAATCCCTTTTATTTATAAAGATAATAATAATGATAATAATAAGATAAAACTAGAACGACGATAAAAACGACGATAATAATAATCATTTTTAATAAAAATATCGAAAATTCAATTGATTATAACTTCTAATCCGTTCATCAAAACCATTCGATATCTAAAGGAAAAGTTCTTAATTTTTCGCTAGCTTACCAAGGACATGCATATCTTATACCTTATCTCAACCGCAAGTGTAACTAATTCAAGATTCAACATAACCTGTCTAAGGGCAATATCAAAAGTACAAGCATGCATAATCCTAAATACTCGAGCACTAGTCAGGGATACACTATTAGTATGTAAAAGTTAAATTATGAGTACTCACGTATCAATATTGAGATTCAATATTGCAAGAAAAGGTACGTAGACGCAACGGAAATGATAAACACTATATTGACCTCGCGAGCATACCCATGAACCATACTCAATCACCTCCATAGCTATAACCCATAATTTCCTTAATCCTATCCTACTCGAAAAATAATTTCGAAACCACTCGGACAGCACTCCGTCGTAATATTTAATGTATACTAATAATATCTTGAAATAATACGGAGTAAATATATATATGTAAATCGATTGAGAGAGTTTATAAAAAAATATTTTCAAGTTTCTATGAAATAATGAAACCTATTGAATTCTATTTATAATAGATTTTTGAATTATTAAAGTGAATTATTAAAGTATGAATTATTAAAGTGAATTATTAAAGTATGAATTATTAAAGTGAATTATTAAAGTATGAATTATTAAAGTGAATTATTAAAGTTAAAGTAAAGTAAAAATAAAGTAAAGGTAAAGTTTAAGTATAGTAAAAGTATAAAACTATATACGTATAATACGCGTATAAATATATATAATATTAATTTAAATCGTTATATATATTTAATAAAATAAAATATAAATATCGTTATCTTTATCATACTAGTTAAGTAATGAGTTGTCAAAAGTGGTTCTAGATATTTATAAAAGTTATATACGTTTTAATAATAAAGTTCTTTTTAAACTGAAAACGTTTTTGTACGTTTGAAACTAAATAGATCAATCGAGTCTTTATGAGATTCAATCTTCCACTATCCTTTGTCTAGTTCTCAATGATTGACAATTTGTTCTTATTTATAAATCACTTTACCATTTTTCGAATATTGTTAAAATGGAAAGATTTCTCAAATCAACGTGGGCCTTTCAACAGAGACTTGTAATCATAATTCAATATATCTGATAATTCAATCATTTGATCTTATCTTCTAATTCCATTGATAAACATTTTGAAACAGATACAATCATATAAAGTATTTAATCTAATATTTTATTTACATTTCAAGTTATAATATATATACACATATACATATATAATCATATTCGTTTAATGGTTCGTGAATCGTTGAAACTTGGTCGAGGTTGAATGAATGTATGAACATAGTTTAAAATTCTTGAAATTTAACTTAACAAATATTGTTTATCGTGTCAGAAACATATAAAAATTAAAGTTTAAATTTGGTTGGAAATTTCCGGGTTGTCACACCCATGAACCATACTCAATCACCTCCATAGCTATAACCCATAATTTCCTTAATCCTATCCCACTCGAAAAACAATTTCGAAATCACTCGGACAGCACTCCGTCATAATATTTTATGTATACTAATAATATCTTGAAATAATACGGAGTAAATATATATATGTAAATCGATTGAGAGAGTTTAGAGAAAAATATTTTCAAGTTTCTATGAAATAATGAAACCTATTGAATTCTATTTATAATAGATTTTTGAATTATTAAAGTGAATTATTAAAGTATGAATTATTAAAGTGAATTATTAAAGTATGAATTATTAAAGTGAATTATTAAAGTGAATTATTAAAGTATGAATTATTAAAGTGAATTATTAAAGTTAAAGTAAAGTAAAAATAAAGTAAAGGTAAATTTTAGGTATAGTAAAAGTATAAAACTATGTACGTATAATACGCGTATAAATATATATAATATTAATTTAAATCGTTATATATATTTAATAAAATAAAATATAAATATCGTTATCTTTATCATACTAGTTAAGTAATGAGTTGTCAAAAGTGGTTCTAGATATTTATAAAAGTTATATACGTTTTAATAATAAAGTTCTTTTTAAACTGAAAACGTTTTTGTACGTTTGAAATTAAATAGATCAATCGAGTCTTTATGAGATTCAGTCTTCCACTATCCTTTGTCTAGTTCTCAATGATTGACAATTTGTTCTTATTTATAAATCACTTTACCATTTTCCGAAGATTGTTAAAATGGAAAGACTTCTCAAATCAACGTGGGCCTTTCAACAGAGACTTGTAATCATAATTCAATATATCTGATAATTCAATCATTTGATCTTATCTTCTAATTCCATTGATAAACATTTTGAAACAGATACAATCATATAAAGTATTTAATCTAATATTTTGTTTACGTTTCAAGTTATAATATATATACACATATACATATATAATCATATTCGTTTAATGGTTCGTGAATCGTTGGAACTTGGTCGAGGTTGAATGAATGTATGAACATAGTTTAAAATTCTTGAAATTTAACTTAACAAATATTGCTTATCGTGTCGGAAACATATAAAGATTAAAGTTTAAATTTGGTTGGAAATTTTCGGGTTGTCACAGACCATACCAAATATTCAAAGAAACCAGGTAATTCTGGATCCGATGAAACCTTCAACGAATAATTTGCTCTATACAAATATTAAAATCTTGCAGAAAATCTTTCTTCATCAACCATCGAACTTAGAAATTTCAAAATATCATCATAAATATCTTCGATATTTCTGAAGATATTTTCATAAATATTCTCATCCGAAATTATTTATCTCTTCATGCTATCTACATTACATCATAAAGGAAACTACTTTAGTTTCTAAATTTCTTTAAAATTTGAGTTTGAATAATGAATGATTTTGAAGTAGTGTTGGGAACTGAAGCATGAGTTAGTATATAATATAATGACACTTGATCAACGTGATTATATTACAGTAAGTCATGCTGAGTTTCTAATGAAGTGTGATGATTCACAGACCATAACGTCATCATGTGCCATGTTACACGAATCTTACGTTCTACATAATCTCTAAAATGTATCAAGAACATATTTTTATAATGGTTCTATCTTTTCTTTTGAATTTTGGTAATATAATCAATCAAGATCGTGGTATTATAATCTCTCTCTTAGAACATTAGTCAAGTTCATTCGAAGTTCCATACTTACGAATTCTGCGCCGTTACTCGCTTTACTAGAGGTCGAGAAGATAATAAAAAGGCAAAGAGCTCCAAAATATAAGAGAAAATATAAAGCCCAATAACAACACGGAGGTTACAAACTGTGGATATTAATACGAATAGCAATATAAAGACACGGTATAATTAAGAATAGTATCACCCCAAGGTAATAGTAGAAGTAAAAAGATTTTTCTGGTGGAAGATTAAAAAGAAGGATGAAAGAAATGATAATTAGGAAAGTATCAAGGATTAGAATGGGATTAAGTATTTTCACAATCTTTTGGATGTATGAACTAAGAAAGAAAGTATAGGAATGGTGAGAATAATGGAACGGAAGAGTTTAATTTATAATGGAAATATCAGACAGAGTAATCGAGGTAGATCACCGTATTTAATTATAGAGATCTTAATTTCCTTACTCGTCGAAGAATCAAATCTTTTAGATTTCGAAGATTTTCTTTAAATCCCTTGAAATATGGAATTCAACCATGACTACGTCACAAGTTAAGATGAAACTTTATTTATTCATTTCACTCTTTTGTGTTAGCTTCATTCGTGCTCTTCGAATAATTGAATCGTTTTATCCATATTACTCAATGATGATAAAAAGCTATTTATCAACTCATATTCGTTATGAAAACACTTTTATTGTTAGCCATGACCACCTCACTCAAATTTTGGGACGAAATTTCTTTAACGGGTAGGTACTGTGACAACTCGGGAAATTTCTGACCAAATTTAAACCTAATCTTTATATGATTTCAACACGATAAGCAAAATCTGTAATGTTGAGTCTCAAAAATTTTGAACTGATTCATATATTCAATTGACCTTCAACTGTTCTCGGCGATTCACGAACAATTAATTGTAATTTGATATATGTATATATGTATATATATATATATATATATATATATATATATAATAATTGGAAATACAATATTAAATATTATATGTTGTTGTTAGTAAAATTAATGATGTAAAATAAAATAAAAATAAAAATAGGATATTATGATAATTATTATTTAAAACATATCTATATAAAAATAATGTATATTAAATATATATTTTGTGGTTTCGAATCTATTTAGTAAACGACAGTAACACTGTTTTCATCATCATTATTTTAGTCTAAATAGGGAGTATTAGTTTAGGAGTAATAGTAGGAAATGAATGGGCTTATAATAATTAAGACTTAACACTTTAAATTCAACTATGAAGTTTTAAGCACATACTTTTATTTTTCTTAACATCGATCACTTTTAATCCATTGGTTACAAACTTACAAATTAACATTCTTAAATATTGGACAACATTAAGTGCCGATCTATTTCATCAAGAGGCAATATATCAAACATAACTTAAGTTTCAAATAGACGAACCTTTTTGATCAGGTTTCAAACAGTTAATGACTAGAATAAATAAATGGACTTAATTTAAAATTGGGGATACTTCGGAAAACTTTTATGTGTAAACTATTTAGCAAAGAAGCACGACTTAATACTCCGCGAATTGGTGTCGGTAGAAAGTAAGGCAGCAACTTTATGTATACTATGTTATTATTAAATGCGTGTGAGTACTTAAATCTATATTATATAGAATTCTGTTGAAAACCCGTGAATCAATATATTGATTAATAAGATTACTGTATATGATTGAACTACACTTATATGATTGAACTACACTTATTGCTTCTTTCTATTTTTCTTTGCATCTATCCATTCACAGATGTATATACATACTACTGCTAACGGAGAACAATAACCATCCTCTCAATCTCTCAATCTTTATCTCCTATTCTTGCTCAAGGACAACCATCACCACCGGAGATCACTATGAACCACCTTCACCTTTCCATCACCATTCTCGCCACCACTTACTGCCATTTAGTAAAAGATACAACCCTCACCACCACCGTATGAGTACAAGCCTCACCTCTACCATAACTACAATCACTAAACCACCTACATCATTATGAATACAAACCCCCTTCACGTTTAGTCTTTCTATTTTGCTGTATCTATATGTTCTATTTACAATTTGAACACAACCTATCCCTGCTACTACATATTAGTTTCTAAATTCTTGTTCATATTTCACTGCCATAAACCACCATTGATAACCCCTCTCTCTCATCTCTCTCTTAAATTAAAATCACCATAACCGAGCTTCTATTCTATTTCTGTTATCGTTTGAGCAACAACAAAAACAACTATCACCATCACCGAAATAATTGCTGAAGTACAGCCTATTTGCCACGTTAAAACCGACCCACTTCATCTTCTTCGAAAACCCATCACCACGATATTAACAGCCATCACCACGTACGACTGCTACTGCAACTGCAATTTATTTTTTTCTGAAACAATGAATGCGAAGGAAGAACGTAAGAACAATACAAATTATAAAGGTGATTATGAATTTATAATAATATTAAACCAAGAATAGATTGTCGGTACATGTTGAGTATAGAATTGAATGACTGCCAGCTAATAAATCGACTTTTTGAAACAATGATTTTCCTTTTAAGGCTGCCGACCTAACTATCCCACGTGCAATTCGTTTTCCCACCCTCATATTCGCTTAATCAGAATATTGGATAATACCTTAGTTGTCAATAAATCGGGCTTCTTTAATGTGGTAGTGGATGTCACGATTGAAAGTAAAAAGTGAAGGGAACTATAAATCAATTTCCTTGAATTCGGGATAGGTACAGCCGCTTGATATTTTTTTATACGAATCCTAGATTGGGCCATATGTTAGTTAAATAGATTTGCCAGTGGGATTGTGTTATTAGGCCTATGTCAAGTTTCTAATTGGGCCGAATTGTTCATTGTTGTTTTCTGGATTCAATGTCAACGCACACACATTTGTTTCAAAGCTAAGATGATAATAATTATAGGCGTAAGTGATTATAATGATGATGGTGATCATACGTGATTATTGTGATGATGATTACATACTATGTATAGAGGATGATTAGATGATTTAGGTACAATGAGGATGATGATAGATGTTAGATTATGATCATTATTATGGTAGTATGATGATGATTAATTATGGTGATTCATGACTAAGATAAAAGGATGATGATACAATGGAGATGTTATGGTGATCGATGATGATATAGATGATAATGATATTATTATGATGATGCTGATAGAAACAATTATCATGTAAATAAGCAATGAAAAATAAAATTGAGAAACGACTTATAACAAATTGTAGGGCTTGTATCAAATTGAATTCGGTAAATGTGCTGATGATGATACCATAGACAGCCATGCAAAATTCTTTTTCTTGATAACGTTGATGATCGTGATGATAAAGAGAGCTTGATGATAATGAGGTGATGAAATGAATCACGATGAAGATGATGAGTTAAGATAGAGATGATTATGATATAAGAATGATAATGATATTAGATCATGATAATAATGATGTAATGATAAGTGCTCGATGAAGATAAACTAGTAAATCATGCGGGTTAGTACAAAAACAAATCGTTGGTTCATTGGTTTAAGGAAGTTATCGGGTTAGCGGGACGTCGCGGGTTCAAACCCGGACTTGGGCATTTTTTTTAAAGGATTACTTCTATGAGGTGGTATTACTATTACCATTATTATTATTATTATTATTATTATTGTTATTATTATTATTGTATCATTATTAATATTAATATAAGTATTAATACTTACATTATCATTATAATCATTATGGTTAATAGTTATTATTAAGTAATATTATTACTATCATTAATATCATTATTTTTATTAAAATAAGTATTATTAATAATATTATCATTATTAGAAAAATTATCATTTTTATTAAAATTATTATTATTATTATTATTATTATTATTATTATTATTATTATTATTATTATCATTATCACTAAATGATAATTATTTTTAAATTTATCATTTTTATTAGTATTATTATTAGTAGTAGTATTATCATTATAGACATTAATATGAATAATAGTATCATTATTATTATTATTAGTAAAATCATTTTTTTAGAATTATTATTATTAGTATACATTATTATTAAAATTAACACTTTTATTAAAAGTATTATTTTTATTATCATTTTATCATTTATATTAAAAGTATCATTTTTAACCCTATTATCATTATTATTATTTTTTACCAATTCTAATATTATTTTATTATTAATATAATTTTAACAAACAAACGATATATATATATATATACAAAAATATATTTAATACATATAACATAACAAAATTTATATTTTTATTTATTTTAAATATACAAATGAATATATGAAACATATAGGTTATTAATATAAAAATGATATAACTAATAGGTTATATATATATATATATATATATATATATATATATATATATATATATATGATCGATTACAATTATGTGTGTTAATATATATATATAAATGATATAGGTTCGTGAATCCGAGGCCAACCCTGCATTGTTCAGTATCATTGTATGAATATTTTTACTACAAAATATTGTAAAGTGAGTTTCATTTGCTCCCTTTTTAAATGCTTTTGCAATATATATTTTTGGGACTGAGAATACATGCGCAGCTTTTATAAATGTTTTACGAAATAGACACAAGTAATCGAAACTATATTATATGGTTGAATGATCGAAGCCGAATATGCCCCTTTTGCTTGGTAGCCTAAGAATTAGTAAACCAGACTACTAATTGACGCGAATCCTAAAGATAGATATATTGGGCCTAACGAACCCCATCCGTTGTAGCGGATGCTTTAGTACTTCGATGTTGTTTTATCATGTCCGATGGATGTCCCGGAATGATAGGGGATATTCTTATATGCATCTTGTTAATGTCGGTTACCAGGTGTTCAATCCATATGAATGATTATTTTTGTCTCTATGCATGGGACGTATATTTATGAGAAATGGAAATGAAAATCTTGTGATCTATTAAAATGATGGAAATGAATGATTACGAAAAACTAATGAACTCACCAACCTTTTGGTTGACACTTTAAAGCATGTTTATTCTCAGGTATGAAAGAAATCTTCCGCTGTGCATTTGCTCAATTTAAGGATATTACTTGGAGTCATTCATGACATATTTCAAAAGACGTTGCATTCGAGTCATTGAGTTCATCAAGATTATTATTAAGTCAATTATAGTTGAATATATTATGAAATGGTATGCGTGCCGTCAACATTCGATGTGAAGAAAGTTTGTCTTTTAAAAACGAATGAAATGTTTGTAAAATGTATCATATAGAGGTCAAGTACCTCACGATGTAATCAAATATAATGTATTCGTCCAGATGGATTAGGACGGGTCGTTATACCATCTGTAAATAAATTAAATAAAACTTGGGTAATATTTCTTCATATTTCGTAATAAAAATAATAGTATTTCGTACACCTCCGCTTCACACATCAGTTGGAAAGGTATTTTAACAAGGAATACAACTAAACACATATCATCAATCAAATTCATCATTTACAATAACTAAATCTTCGTCGAATGATCGTTAAATGTTCATCATTAAAGTTTCAAGTTCATAAAATGCAAATGATGATTCAGGAACTTAATACACATATATAATACGCCGTTTCGTAGGTAATTAAACATACAATACAACTAAACACTTACAAATAACGTCTCATAGCATTCAAGGCATCAAAAGTTCATTTTAAATGCTACCAAACCCTAACCAAGAATCACCAAATCAATAATCATGTTAATGTAAGGTTTTCATGTCATCCAACATACCAAATTGAAGTATATGAAGTAACTAACTCTTTGAACACACAAACATTAACATCTAAACACATTTCATCATCCAAAATTAAAGATTTGACAAACCAATTTCAAGTGTTCATGCTAGTTATTCAAAACAAACAAATCGAGCAAACCATTTACATACACAACAACCTAGTGAGCCATAGACACTAACTAACACCATTTCAAGTCCATAAATCGAATTTTGAGAAATCTAGAGTTTTTAGAAACCTTACCCCAAGTAATGAAATTAGTATTTAGTTGTAGATGAATATGCAAGGATTCCAAAAGTACAATTTGTTTTGATGCTAGCTTCTTGATTTGGATTTAGATTATGAATTTGTGATGAAGATGAAAAGGATGCAAGTTTGGAAGTATCAAATGAAAGAAAATGGAAAAGAAAAAGAAAATGGAATGAATGGTGGGGAGGAGAGTTTGACCATTTGACCTAGTTGCCACTTTGGTCCTTTGGCAACCTTAGTCCCTCGAGTTTAAAAGCGGGTGTGTGAATTAACCGAACGAATTATTTTAAATACGTTAGAGTAAACGAGAGATGTTATAATTAAATAACGGGAATATTAAGAACGTTAGTTAACGGGAGATACGAATTTAGATAACGAAAGATATTATCTAAAAAAAAGACGGGCGTTAAAATAATTTAACGGAAAAAGGCGAGTTATTACATTACCTACACCTTAAAATAAATTTCGTCCCGAAATTTAGTTGAAAGTAGTAGTCGTTGTTTCTTCCTCGAGACCTTGCGTTGCCAATTCTACGAATAAGTGAGGGTACTTCCTTTGCATTTGATCTTGTCTTTCCCACGTAAACTGGGGCCTCTTTTGGCATTTCAACGAACTTTCAAAATCGGAAATTTTACTTTGTCTTAAGGTTTGGCTTCACGATCCATAATTTCAACCGGTTCTCCTATGAAGTGGAGTTTGTCATCGATAGTAAACTCATCGAAAGGAATAACAAGTTCTTGTTTGGCAAGACACTTTTTTAAGTTCGATACATGGAATGTAGGATGAACGGAAACTTAATTGAGTTGAAAGGTCTAAACGGTAAGCAACGGGTCCAATACGCTCCAAGATTTCAAAAGGATCAAAATATCGTGGATTTAGCTTTCTACATTTTTCGAAACGAATTACACCTTTTCAAGGTGCGACTATTAACATTACGCGGTCACCCACTTGGAATTCGAGAGGTTTACGTCTAACATCGGCATAGCTCTTTTTGCGACTACGGACAGTCTTGAGCCTTTCTTGGATTTGAACGATCTTAACGGTTATTTCATGAATGAGTTGGGTCCAGGGATTTGCTTGTAGCCTACTTCGGCCCAACAATTAGGAGAACGTCATTTGCGGCCACATAAAGCTCCGAAAGGTGCGGCGTTAATACTCGAATGATAACTATCATTGTAAGAGGAATCGGCTAAGGGCAACAATATAAGTTTGTAATATGTTTTTCCAAGATTTGAATCGCACGTTTGCTTGGTCCGTCGGTTTGTGGATGATACGCAGTACTCATGTTTAAACGTGTTCCCAAGGCTTCTTGTAAATCTAGAAGTGAAACGAGCATCTTGATTCGAGATAATTGACAATGGCACACCGTGTCGAGATAGAATTCCTATAATGTATAGTTGTACAAGTCTTTCCCATCTTGTCGGTTTCTGAAAGATGTTTGTTAGAACAAGTTTCTTATCGGTTTCTGAAAATGTTCCTTAGGACTATTCACCCTCATGGCGAATACTAGTATAACGTGAAGAGTCTCTCTCTCCATTGAGAATTTAGATAAAATATTTCCTTATACGGAAGTACGAGTGTAATGCGAGAGAAGTTTTCGCCTCGATGTGAGCATATCAAGAATTTTGTAGTTCGTCGATAAAATTGTCCGAAAACGAGATAGTATACACTATGTTTTGAAGCTGAAAGAATTGGTCATTTATTCAGAAGCATAAATATGATTTGATGATAATCATGGGTGTGTCCTTGGTATGGTTGTTATCAATATTCTCGGAGTTTTCGGATGTTCAAACAAGAAAAAATAAAGTCATGTACATGGCACATGGTGGTGATTAGTTTGATCGAGTCCAATCACCTTCACGAGTCATTAGAACTTTGGTATGACTTACCGTAATATAACCACATTTATCGAGTGTCGTTATATTACGCTAACTCATACCTCCATTCCCACATCACTCCATAGAATCAAGTTCGTGTAATCGTGAAGATTTAAAATGAACAAAGTGTAACGACATCACTAACATGACTCGTATTTAATCGAAAGAATTAGTGCAACTCTGAAGATGCATTTCCCCGAGTGAAGTGTATAATTGGTTGTTCACGTCAATGCGGTTCAAGTCAAACAATAATGTACTTAGGTATGAAAAGAGTAATGAATTATGATAACGAGTAGTACGCAACCGTAGTGATAAGTAGTGATGACGATAGTCACATAGAGTAGTGGTGGTAGTAACAAGAAGTGGTAGATAGTGAAGAACACCGGTGTAACATCGGTAGTAGTTAATGATTGCCATAGTTGTGGAAACTTTACAGCACTTGTGGATAGTAAGCTGGAACGGTGGTGAATAACATCCTAGGAGACAGAGTTCCCAAACTAGTATAACTAATGAAGTCGTCGTCATCCTTACGTGTATGAATCTTGAATTTACGTGTGTTACCAGAATGTGGCAGAGTACGGGTTTACATGACGAGAGTTACGTACAATTAAGAAGTTCACCTAAGAAAGATTCAAGTATAATGCACAAGTAGTCAAGTAAGTGCTATCTATAGCAAATGCAAGTCAGAATGCAATGGTTAACTATCGGGTTGTAGTCTAGACTCACTAATGCGTCCAAACGACTCTGTCAGACACACTAATGCATATCCTAGATCCCTACAACCAACGTTCTGATACCATCTGTGACGACCCGACAAAATCGCCATTGACAGCGCCGTCAACTTAGGTCCCTTTACGTGGTCATAGTCCCTAAATGAGACACGTTTGACCAAAATTATGTCGCATTCATTTGAAACTTGTATGACTTGCAAAGTTTTAAGTTACCAAATGGTTCGACAAAGAGTTTGAGTTTACATAAGTTGTAAAGTATAAATGAAATAACTTGCGACATAATATAAGTTGAAAATCACGAATGCTATCAATAGCGTATGCATGTAAACAATAAGTTTGAATCTAAAAGTGCAATCACTAGCGTATGCATGTATGCTTGACCCAAAGAAAGTAATCAAAGTAGTGTACGGAAGCATATATCACTTAACATTCAAGGACCTGAGAAAAACATAGAAAATCTGTCAACGAAAACGTTGGTGAAATCATAGGTTTAGTAAGTATATTGTATTGAACCACAAGATTTAGTATAAATTGATTATCCAAATCGTTTACATACCAAAAGATGTTGTTTGTGAAATGTTCCATTCATATTGATTATAAAAGTTCCATATTAATTGATTTTGTTGCGAGGTTTTGACCTCTATATGAGACGTTTTTCAAAGACTGCATTCGTTTTTAAAAACAAACCATAACCTTTATTTTATCGACAAGGTTAAAAGGACACCACCTAGATTATCCAGAAATGATAATCTAAAAATATCACACTTACTCACTACCAATACATATTGGTTTACAATATTAATATGTTACAACAAAATAAATCTCGAATGCAGTTTTAAATAATATTATACAAACATGCTGACACCAAATCTTGTCCATATTTTAGCATGCAACAGCGGAAGCTCTTAATAATCACCTGAGAATAAACATACTTTTAACGTCAACAAAAATGTTGGTGAGTTATAGGTTTAACCTATATATTTATCAAATCATAATAATAGACCACAAGATTTCATATTTCAATATACATCCCATACATAGAGATAAAAATCATTCATATGGTGAACACCTGGTAACCGACATTAACAAGATGCATATAGAATATCCCCATCATTTCGGGACACCCATCGGACATGATAATTTCGAAGTACTAAAGCATTCCAAATTCCAGAATGGGGCTTGTTGGGCCCGATAGATCTATCTTTAGGATTCGCGTCAATTTGGGGGTCTGTTCCCAAATTCTTAGGCTACCAAGCTAAAAAGGGGCATATTCGGCTTCGATCATTCACCCATATAATGTAGTTTCGATTACTTGTATCTATTTCATAAAACATTTATAAAAGCGTATGTATTCTCAGTCCCAAAAATATTAGATTTTAAAAGTGGGACTATAACTCACTTTCACAGATTTTTACTTCGTCGGGAAGTAAGACTTGGCCACTGGTTGATTCACGAACCTATAACAAATATGTACATATATATCAAAGTATGTTCAAAATATATTTACAACATTTAATATGTTTTAATGTTTTAAGTTTATTAAGTCAGCTGTCCTCGTTAGTAACCTACAAATAGTTGTCCACAGTTAGATGTACAGAAATAAATCTGTATATATTATCTTGAATCAATCCACGACCCAATTTATACACGTCTCAGGCTAGATCACAACTCAAAGTATATATATTTTTAGAATCAACCTCAACCTTGTATAGCTAACTCAAACATTACTGCATATAGAGTGTCTATGGTTGTTCCAAATAATATATATACATGGGTCGATATGATATGTCAAAACATTTGCGTACGTGTCTATGGTATCCCAAGATTACATAATATATTAGAATACATGTATAATACAATATGAGTTAGCTAGGATATGATTAATATAGATTTGTTACCAATTTTCACGTAGCTACAACAAGCAAAATTATCCAATCTTGTTTTACCCATAACTTCTTCGTTTTAAATCCGTTTTGAGTGATTCAAGTTGCCATGGTTTCATATTGAACTTAAGTTTATGAATCTAAACAGAAAAACTATAAGTTTAGAGTCGGAAATACAGGTTACAAGTCGTGTTTGTAAAGGTAGTCATTTCAGTCGAAAGAACGGCGTCTAGATGACCATTTTGGAAAACATACTTCCACTTTGAGTTTAACCATGATTTTTGGATATAGTTTCATGTTAATAAGAAAAATAATTTTCCCAGAAGAACAACTTTTAAATCAAAGTTTATCATAGTTTTTAATTAACTAACCCAAAACAGCCCGCGGTGTTACTACGACGACGTATATCCGGTTTTACGGTGTTTTTCGTGTTTTCAGGTTTTAAATCATTAAGTTAGCATATCATATAGATATAGAACATGTGTTTAGTTGATTTTAAAAGTCAAGTTAGAAGAATTAACTTTTTTTTGCGAACAAGTTTAGAATTAACTAAACTATGTTCTAGTGATTTCAAGTTTAAACCTTCGAATAAGGTAGATTTATATATATGAATCGAATGATGTTATGAATATCATTACTACCTCAGGTTTTGTGGATAAATCTACTGGAAATGAGAAAAATAGATCTAGCTTCAAAGAATTATTGGATGGCTTGAAAGTTCTTGAAGCAAAATCATGACACGAATACAAGTTCAAGTAAGATTTCCACTCAAAATAAGATTGTTATAGTTATAGAAATTGAATCAAAGTTTGAATATGAGTACTACCTTGTATTAGAGAGATATCTTACTTTAAATAAGAAAGATTTCTTGAGGTTGGATGATCACTTGAAATGGATTTGCAAGATTGAAAGTAAGCTAGCAAACTTGGAAGTGTTGTTGGTGTGTTCTTGAGTAGTTGTTTTGTATCTTGGTTTATGTATGGATTTATGAATTAGATTGAGCTATATTTTGATGAAGATGATGAAGAACACTTAGAACAAAGGAATAACACTTGAGAGAGAGTAATTTGATTCAAGAAAATTGAAATGGAAATGTGTTTGTGGTACCCCTAGTTCACGTGAAGTTAGGGGTTCCATATAGGCTCCATTAGTTTGTAATTTTGTGAGATATTTCATGCTAGATGTTAAATTATGGTTCCCACATGGTTAGGTGACTGACATGGGCTGCTAAGAGCTGATCATTGGAGTATATATACAAATAGTAGATACATTTAGGAGCTGTATATTATACGAGTACAAATACGAGTGCATACGAGTAGAATTTGTTGATTAAAATGAATGAGGATGTAATTGTAAGAATTTTTGTTAAATAGAAGTATTTTGAGAAGTGTCTTGAAGTCTTTCAAAAGTGTATGAATACATATTAAAACACTACATGTATATACATTTTAACTGATTTGTTAAGTCATCGTTAGTCGTTACATGTAAGTGTTGTTTTGAAACCTTTAAGTTAACGATCTTGTTAAATGTTGTTAACTCATTGTTTATTATATCTAATGAGATGTTAAATTATTATATTATCATGATAATATGAAGTATTAATATATCTTAATATGATATATATATATATATATATATATATATATATATATATATATATATATATATATATATATATATATACATTTAAATATCGTTACAACGATAATAGTTACATATATGTCTCATTTCGAAACCCTTAAGTTAGTAGTCTTGTTTTTACATATGTAGTTCATTGTTAATATACTTAGTGAGATACTTACTTATCATAATATCATGTTAAATATATATATATATATATATATATATATATATATATATATATATATATATATATATATATATATATATATATATATATATATATATATCCAAATATATGTCATCATATAGTTTTTACAAGGTTTAACGTTCGTGAATCACCGGTCAACTTGGGTGGTCAATTGTCTATATGAAACCTATTTTAATTAATCAAGTCTTAACAAGTTTGATTGCTTAACATGTTGGAAACACTAAATCATGTAAATATCAATTTCATTTAATATATATAAACATGGAAAAGTTCGGGTCACTACAGTACCTACCCGTTAAATAAATTTCGTACCGAAATTTTAAGCAGTTGGAGGTGTTGACGTATCTTCTGGAAATAAGTGCGGGTATTTATTCTTCATCTGATCTTCTCGTTCCCAGGTGAACTCAGGTCCTCTATGAGCATTCCATCGAACCTTAACAATTGGTATCTTGTTTTTCTTAAGTCTTTTAACCTCACGATCCATTATTTCGACGGGTTCTTCGATGAATTGAAGGTTTTCGTTGATTTGGATTTCGTCTAACGAAATAGTGAGATCTTCTTTAGCAAAACATTTCTTCAAATTCGAGACGTGGAAAGTGTTATGTACAGCCGCGAGTTGTTGAGGTAACTCAAGTCGGTATGCTACTGGTCCGACACGATCAATAATCTTGAATGGTCCAATATACCTTGGATTTAATTTCCCTCGTTTACCAAATCGAACAACGCCTTTCCAAGGTGCAAATTTAAGCATGACCATCTCTCCAATTTCAAATTCTATATCTTTTCTTTTAATGTCAGCGTAGCTCTTTTGTCAACTTTGAGCGGTTTTCAACCGTTGTTGAATTTGGATGATCTTCTTGGTAGTTTCTTGTATTATCTCCAGACCCGTAATCTGTCTATCCCCCACTTCACTCTAACAAATTGGAGACCTGCACTTTCTACCATAAAGTGCTTCAAACGGCGCCATCTCAATGCTTGAATGGTAGCTGTTGTTGTAGGAAAATTCTGCTAACGGTAGGTGTCGATCCCAACTGTTTTCGAAATCAATAACACATGCTCGTAGCATGTCTTTAAGCGTTTGTATCGTCCTTTCGCTCTGCCCATCAGTTTGTGGATGATAGGCAGTACTCATGTCCGGACGAGTTCTTAATGCTTGCTGTAATGTCTGCCAGAATCTTGAAATAAATCTGACATCCCTATCAGAGATAATAGAGATTGGTATTCCATGTCTGGAGACGACTTCCTTCAAATACAGTCGTGCTAACTTCTCCATCTTGTCATCTTCTCTTATTGGCAGGAAGTGTGCTGATTTGGTGAGACGATCAACTATTACCCAAATAGTATCAAAACCACTTGCAGTCCTTGGCAATTTAGTGATGAAATCCATGGTAATGTTTTTCCATTTCCATTCCGGGATTTCGGGTTGTTGAAGTAGAGCTGAAGGTTTCTGATGCTCAGCTTTGACCTTAGAACACGTCAAACATTCTCCTACGTATTTAGCAACATCGGCTTTCATACCTAGCCACCAAAAATGTTTCTTGAGATCTTTGTACAACTTCCCCGTTCCAGGATGTATTGAGTATCTGGTTTTATGAGCTTCTCTAAGTACCATTTCTCTCATATCTCTAAATTTTGGTACCCAAATTCTTTCAGCCCTATACCGGGTCCCATCTTCCCGAATATTAAGATGTTTCTCTGATCCTTTGGGTATTTCATTCTTTAAATTTCCCTCTTTTAAAACTCCTTGTTGTGCCTCCTTTATTTAAGTAGTAAGGTTAGTGTGAATCATAAAATTCATACTTTTACTCGAATGGGTTCTCTGTCCTTTCTGCTCAAGGCGTCGGATACCACAATTGCCTTCCCCGGGTGGTAACGAATCTCAAAGTCGTAATCATTCAACAATTCAATCCACCTGCGCCGCCTCATATTCAGTTGTTTCTGATTAAATATGTGTTGAAGACTTTTGTGGTCAGAATATATAATACTTTTGACCCCATATAAGTAGTGCCTCCAAGTCTTTAATGCAAAAACAACCGCGCCTAATTCCAAATCATGCGTCGTATAATTCTGCTCGTGAATCTTCAATTGTCTACACGCATAAGCAATTACTTTTGTTCGTTGCATTAATACACAACCGAGACCTTGCTTTGAGGCGTCACAATATATCACAAAATCATCATTCCCTTCAGGTAATGACAATATAGGTGCCGTAGTTAACTTTGTCTTTAACAATTGAAATGCTTTCTCTTGTTTATCTTTCCATTCAAATTTCTTCCCTTTATGCATTAATGCAGTCAAGGGTTTTGCTATTTTGGAAAAATCTTGGATGAATCTTCTGTAGTAACCAGCTAGTCCTAAAAATTGGCGTATATGTTTTGGAGTTTTCGGTGTTTCACACTTTTCAACGGTTTCAATCTTTGCTGGATCCACCTGAATACCTTCTTTGTTCACTATATGACCGAGGAATTGAACTTCTTCCAACCAAAATGCACACTTTGAAAACTTAGCTTACAGTTTCTCTTTCCATAACAACTCTAGCACTTTTCTCAAATGTTCTTCGTGCTCTTGGTCATTCTTTGAGTAAATAAGTATGTCATCGATGAAAACAATGACAAACTTGTCAAGGTATGGTCCACACACTCGGTTCATGAGGTCCATGAACACAGCTGGTGCGTTAGTCAACCCAAACGGCATAGCCATAAACTCGTAATGATCGTAACGCATCCTAAAAGCAGTTTTTGGAATATCATCCTCCTTCACCCGCATTTGATGATACCCAGAACGTAAATCAATCTTCGAATAAACCGACGAGACTTGTAGTTGATCAAATAAGTCGTCGATTCTCGGTAGTGGGTAACGGTTCTTGATGGTAAGTTTGTTCAACTCTCGGTAGTCAATACACAACCAAAATGTACCATCCTTCTTTTGACAAACAAAACAGGAGCTCCCCACGGTGATGTGCTTGGTCGAATGAAACCACGCTCTAAAAGATCATGTAACTGACTTTGTAATTCTTTCATTTCGCTGGGTGCGAGTCTGTATGGAGCACGAGCTATTGGTGCAGCTCCTGGTACAAGGTCTATTTGAAATTCAACGGATCGATGTGGGGGTAATCCCGGTAATTCCTTCGAAAATACATCGGGAAATTGTTTTGTGACGGGAACATCACTGATGTTCTTTTCTTCAGGTTTAACTTCCTTGATGTGTGCTAGAATGACGTAACAACCTTTTCTTATTAGTTTTTGCATCTTCAAACTAATAATAAGATTTAATTTCGCGTTGTTCTTTTCTCCGTACACCATTAAAAGTTTTCCTTCTTCACGCATAATGAGAATCGCATTTTTGTAACAAACGACCTCTGCTCTTACCTTTTTCAACCAGTCTATGCCAATTATTACATCAAAACTCCCTAACTTGACTGGTATTAAATCAATTTTAAACGTTTCATCCCCCAGTTTAATTTCTCTATCCCTACATATATTATCTGCTGAAATTAATTTACCGTTTGCTAATTCGAGTAAAAATTTACTATCCAAAGGCGTCAATGGGTAACTTAATTTAGCATAAAAATCTCTACTCATATAGCTTCTATCTGCACCCGAATCAAATAAAACATAAGCAGATTTATTGTCAATAAGAAACGTACCCGTAACAAGCTCCGGGTCTTCCTGCGCTTCTGCCGTATTAATATTGAAAACTCTTCCGCGGCCCTGCCCATTAGTATTCCCCTGATTCAGGCAATTACTTCTAATGTGGCCCGGTTTTCCACATCCATAATAAACAAAGACGGCATTACTTGTTTCGACACCATTTGTTCCTTTAGTTCTGTTAAACTTTGGTCCGTAGACCTCACACTTTTTCACACCATGGCCAGTTCTTTTACACTTGGTACAAAATGTCGTGAAAAACTCATTCTGGTGATACTCTTCACACCTTTGGCATTTTTGGTTTTTGTTGCCATTGTCGTTGTTGAGATTGTTGTTGGGATTTTCATTGTTGTTGAAACAATTATTGTTGTTGTTGAGACGTTTATTGTAGTTATTGTTAGGATTGCGGTTATTGTTGCGATTGTTGTTGCGGTTGTTATGATTGTTATTGTGATTATGGTTGTGATTGTTGTTGTTGTTGTATTGGTGACCCTTTTCACTGTTTCTTCCCACTTTCTCTTGAGTTGTTTCGTGTTGGCTTCTTCGGCTACTTGCTCTTTAATTCTTCCCTCAATCCGATTTATGAGTTTATGAGCCATTCGACTTGCCTTTTGTATGGAAGCGGGCTCGTGTGAACTCACATCTTCTTGAATCCTTACTGGTAACCCTTTTACAAATGCGTCGATCTTCTCTTCTTCATCTTCGAACGCTCCCGGACACAATAGGCACAACTCTGTTAATCGTCGTTCATATGTGGTAATGTCGAACCCTTGTGTTCGTAACTCTCTAAGTTCTACCTTGAGCTTATTAACTTCGTTTCTAGGACAATATTGCTCGTTCATCAATTGCTTGAATGTCGACCACGGTAGTGCGTAAGCAGCATTTTGTCCTAGCTGTTCAAGATAGGTGTTCCACTACGTTAACGCAGTACCAGTGAAGGTATTCATATCGTACTTAACTTTGTCCTCTTCAGTACACTTACTTATGGCAAACACCGATTCGACTTTCTCGGTCCACCGTTTTAATCCAATTGGTCCTTCGGCAGGCAGTGAATTCTTTGTAGGAGCATCCTACACGATTTCTTGTGGAATTAGTTCCACTGCTAGATCTAGAGTTATTGTTATTTTGCATTGCAGCCTGTACTGTGGCTATGTTTGCTGCAAGGAAAACACGGAAGTCTTCCTCACTCATGTTCAAATTCTGACGAGTCGTCGGTGCCATTTCCTTCAAAAATAGCCAAAAGAAATGAGTTAATCATATAGAATTTAAGAGTAGTCAATAGTATTTCGTAGCATTATATGAACTTATTTATAAAAGCTTTTTCTTTATATTAGCATTTTATAGTTTTAATTCGGGTAGTACCTACCCGTTAAGTTCATACTTACTAGCTACTATACAACTTAACTACTACGCTTCTATATGAAAAACTTATTACAATAATATTTTGCGTTCAAACTTTATACAATATTTTACAAACTTACAATACCGCTATTATACATATAGTATGAAATATAGCACATAATAACTTTAATACTCGGCAGGTATAAAGGCAATTCTAGTTAATACGCAAGTTGTTCAGCAAAAGAAATAAAGACACGTAATTCATAAGTCCAGAAATAGGTCATGCATTCTGGTTTTACTAAAACGACTTCCCATCCTTGGTCTTGTGGAAAGTAACCGTTATGACCATTAGCTAGGCAGCATTTTGTAATGTCGTCAAAAGGACGAGGGTTTCATAATGCCCAACAGCCTCGTAGCAATTTAAAAACCTTGTTTCTTACCCCAACTACTGAGTCCGTCACTTGTGGGAATGTTTCATTTAATAGTTGTAATCCGATGTTCTTTTTCGCACTTTGGTGAGAAGTGAACATCACTAACCCGTAAGCATAACATGCTTCTTTATGTTGCATGTTAGAAGCTCTTTCTAATTAACGAAATCCTAAGTTGGGATATGTTGAGTCAAAATAGGTTCTTAATCCGTAGCGAAAAATTGTGTTTGGGTTCCCCGCATTTAACGCTTTAAAGAAAACATGGCGTAACTTACGGTCTCCCCAATATGATATACCCCACCTATCAAAGGAAAGCCTTTTATAAACTAAGGCATTTCTGGAAAGTCTTTTAAATGTTTGACAAGTTAATTTCGCCATAACTAAATGTGCTGATGAATTCCGACCGACTCTAGACAAGATTTCCTCAATCATATCCTCTGGTAGGTCTTCTAAAATATTCGGTTGTCTGCCCTTAACGTCCATTTTATTTTTATACTGTAAAATAGACAAGGAATAGATTCGTAAAAAATAATTAACAAACAATACAAGCAATTTTTACATAGAACATAAAAGTACAAGCACACTACAATATATATAATACACAACATGATTATAACCCTCTAATCTGAATCACTGGTTTCTTCTTCTTCGGACTTGGTTCGTTTTCCTAATTTTCTAGAGATATATGGTGTTCCTCTAATACGAGCCATCGTTTTCCACAATGGTTTAGAAAAACCTGGTGGTTTAGAGGTTCCCGGGTTATTGTTACAATTTAGGAAATACGGATGTTGCCGATACATATAAAGTTTATCGGGGTCAGAATCAGGTTTCTCTATTTTTATACCATTTCCCTTATTATTTTCTTTTGCTTTATTAAATTGGGTCGAGGTAATTTCTATAACATCATCGGAATCCTCTTCGGGATCCGATTCATCGAAAAATTAGTAATCTTCCCAATATTTTGCTTCCTCGGCGGAAACACCATTGACCATTACTAACTTTGGTCCGTTGGTTGAGGATTTTCTTTTATTTAATCGATTTACTGTAGGTATCAATATTTCTTTCTCTGGAACCTCTTCTTCTTCCGGTTCCTCCTCTTCCGGTTCCTCTTCTTCCGGTTCCTCTTCTTCCGTTTCCTCTTCTTCCGGTTCTTCCTCTTCTGGTTCCTCTTCTTCCGGTTCCTCTTCGTGAATTTGTGAATCTTCCCAAAATATATTCGACTCTTCATTATTATTAGATGATTCGATGGGATTTGTACTAGTGGCAGACATCTATCACACAATATCAAACATATTAAGAGGTTAATATATCACATAATATTTACATGCTAATAATATATAGTTTCCAACAAAAGTGTTAAGCAATCGTTTTTAAAGAAAACACGGTCGAAGTCCAGACTCACTAATGTAAATTTCTGGTTCTCTAAGACCAACACTCGGATACCAACTGAAATGTCCCGTTCATATTGATTATAAACGTTCCATATTAATTGATTTAGTTGCGAGGTTTTAACCTCTATATGAGACGTTTTTCAAAGACTGCATTCGTATTAAAAAAAAAACCATAATCTTTATTTTATCGACAAGGTTAAAAGGACACCACCTAGATTATCCAGAAATGATAATCTAAAATATCACACTTACTCACTACCAATACATATTGGTTTACAATATTAATATGTTACAACAAAATAAATCTCGAATTCAGTTTTAAACAATATTATATAAACATGCTGACACCAAATCTTGTCCATATTTTAGCATGCAATAGCGGAAGCTCTTAATAATCACCTGAGAATAAACATGCTTTAAACGTCAACAAAAATGTTGGTGAGTTATAGGTTTAACCTATATATTTATCAAATCGTAATAATAGACCACAAGATTTCATATTTCAATATACATCCCATACATAGAGATAAAAATCATTCATATGGTGAACACCTGGTAACCGACATTAACAAGATGCATATAGAATATCCCCATCATTTCGGGACACCCATCGGACATGATAATTTCGAAGTACTAAAACATTCCAAATTCCAGAATGGGGCTTGTTGGGCCCGATAGATCTATCTTTAGGATTCGCGTCAATTTGGGGGTCTGCTCCCAAATTCTTAGGGCTACCAAGCTAAAAAGGGGAATATTCGGCTTCGATCATTCAACCATATAATGTATTTTCGATTACTTGTGTCTATTTCGTAAAACATTTATAAAAGCGCATGTATTCTCAGTCCCAAAAATATTAGATTTTAAAAGTGGGACTATAACTCACTTTCACAGATTTTTACTTCGTCGGGAAGTAAGACTTGGCCACTGGTTGATTCACGAACCTATAACAAATATGTACATATATATCAAAGTATGTTCAAAATATATTTATAACATTTAATATGTTTTAATGTTTTAAGTTTATTAAGTCAGCTGTCCTCGTTAGTAACCTACAACTAGTTGTCCACAGTTAGATGTACAGATATAAATCGGTATATATTATCTTGAATCAATCCACGACCCAGTATATACACGTATCAGGCTAGATCACAAATCAAAGTATATATATTTTTGGAATCAACCTCAACCCTGTATAGCTAACTCAAACATTACTGCATATAGAGTGTCTATGGTTGTTCCAAATAATATATATACATGGGTCGATATGATATGTCAAAACATTTGCATACGTGTCTATGGTATCCTAAGATTACATAATATATTAGAATACATGTATAATACAATATGTGTTAGCTAGGATATGATTAATATAGATTTGTTACCAATTTTCACGTAGCTACAACAAGCAAAATTATCCAATCTTGTTTTACCCATAACTTCTTCGTATTAAATCCGTTTTGAGTGATTCAAGTTGCCATGGTTTCATATTGAACTTAAGTTTATGAATATAAATAGAAAAACTATAAGTTTATAGTCAGAAATACAGGTTACAAGTTTTTGTAAAGGTAGTCATTTCAGTCGAAAGAACGACGTCTAGATGACCATTTTGGAAAACATACTTCCACTTTGAGTTTAACCATGATTTTTGGATATAGTTTCATGTTCATAAGAAAAATCATTTTCCCAGAAGAAAAACTTTTAAATCAAAGTTTATCATAGTTTTTAGTTAACTAACCCAAAACAGCCCGCGGTGTTACTACGACGGCGTATATCCAGTTTTACGGTGTTTTTTGTGTTTTCAGGTTTTAAATCATTAAGTTAGCATATCATATAGATATAGAACATGTGTTTAGTTGATTTTGAAAGTCAAGTTAGAAGTATTAACTTTTGTTTGCGAACAAGTTTAGAATTAACTAAACTATGTTCTAGTGATTTCAAGTTTAAACCTTCGAATACGGTAGTTTTATATATATGAATCGAATGATGTTATGAACATCATTACTACCTCAGGTTTTGTGGATAAACCTACTAGAAATGAGAAAAATAGATCTAGCTTCAAAGGATCCTTGGATGGCTTGAAAGTTCTTGAAGCAAAATCATGACACGAAAACAAGTTCAAGTAAGATTTCCACTCGAAATAAGATTGTTATAGTTATAGAAATTGAATCAAAGTTTAAATATGAGTACTACCTTGTATTAGAGGGATATCTTACTGTAAATAAGAAATATTTCTTGAGGTTGGATGATCACTTGAAATGGATTTGCAAGATTGAAAGTAAGCTAGCAAACTTGGAAGTGTTGTTGGTGTGTTCTTGAGTAGTTGTTTTGTATCTTGGTTTATGTATGGATTTATGAACTAGATTGAGCTAGATTTTGATGAAGATGATGAAGAACACTTAGAAAAAAGGAAGAACACTTGAGAGAGAGTAATTTGATTCAAGAAAATTGAAATGGAAATGTGTTTGTGGTACCTCTAGTTCACGTGAAGTTAGGGGTTCCATATAGGCTCCATTAGTTTGTAATTTTTTGAGATATTTCATGCTAGATGTTAAATGATGGTTCCCACATGGTTAGGTGACTCACATGGGCTGCTAAGAGCTGATCATTGGAGTGTATATACCAATAGTAGATACATTTAGGAGCTGTGTATTGTACGAGTACAAATACGAGTGTATACGAGTAGAATTTGTGGATGAAAATGAATGAGGATGTAATTGTAAGCATTTTTGTTAAATAGAAGTATTTTGAGAAGTGTCTTGAAGTCTTTCAAAAGTGTATGAATACATATTAAAACACTACATGTATATATATTTTAACTGAGTCGTTAAGTCATCGTTAGTCGTTACATGTAAGTGTTGTTTTGAAACCTTTAAGTTAACGATCTTGTTAAATTTTGTTAACTCATTGTTTATTATATCTAATGAGATGTTAAATTATTATATTATCATGATAATATGATGTATTAATATACCTTAATATGATATATATATATATATATATATATATATATATATATATATATATATATATATATATATATATATATATATATATATATATATATATATATATAATTAAATGTCGTTACAACGACAATCGTTACATATATGTCTCGTTTCGAAACCCTTAAGTTAGTAGTCTTGTATTTACATATGCAGTTCATTGTTAATATAATTAGTGAGATACTTACTTATCATAATATCATGTTAACTATATATATATATATCCATATATATGTCATCATATAGTTTTTACAAGTTTTAACGTTCTTGAATCACCGGTCAACTTGGGTGGTAAATTGTCTATATGAAACCTATTTCAATTAATCAAGTATTAACAAGTTTGATTGCTTAACATGTTGGAAACACTTAAACATGTAAATATCAATTTTATTTAATATATATAAACATGGAAAATTTTGGGTCACTACAGTTTGTATCACGAGCACCCAATTATCAAGGCTTTACTGAATGGTACCTCTGCATCATAGTGTTAGAACCTAAACTATACACGAAAATACATTTCATCCGCTAACGGTAGCGAACCGTCCGAATGAGGGTTCGTCAAACCCGTATGGCCACACAACATAAGTTCTCGCTTACACCCTACAAGTGTAACTAATGATAATTGGACTTGAGGATTTTTGTTCTAACTCGCACGTAGAATGTTTATTTTCGTACTTGTGTTCACTTTGTAAAATGAAACATTTATGTTTTCTCATCCCAAGTATAAGTATAAAAGAGTAAAAGTGGGACTATGATCTCACCGTAGTTGCACGCCAAAGTATTTGAAATTAAACGTTGTGCAAATGAAAGTTGCTTAGCCTTGACCTAAACAAATAAGTTGTATCAATTACGGTTACGACACAAGGTCGGACGAAATGTGTTCAATTAGTCCTATGGCTCGTTACGACTCGATTAATATAGCATGTGAATCAAGTTGTCAAGTTTCATGCAAGATATAAGTATAAAAGCACGTTAGAACGATTGTATAAGTGTTTGGTCAAGTTTGACTAAAAGTCAAACTTGATCAAAGTCAAAGTCAACTGGGTCGGGTCGGGTATCCGAAAATTTTTCTTTAATTAGTAATCATATATAAACATGTAGGCCAAGTTTCATGTTAATCGGAGTTGCGAGTAAGCGGGAATGACACTGTGAAAAGCAAAAGTGATTTTGGTCATCAGGAATCGGAGCCGAGCTCCAACTTGGGCTCAAATAGGCATGTGGGAGCCTTGAGCGACGCTCCAGGGGCCTTGAGCGGTGCTCAGGGTGTCTGACCAGCAATCTGGGCAGTTTTGAACACTTAATGCACGAATCAAAATTCATTTTAACACAACTAATGAACCGTAAACACTCAAAATGCAATACCATACATCGTTGGAAAGGTATTTTAACGAGGAATACAACTAAACACATATCATCAATCAAATTAATCATTTACAATAACTAAATCCTCGTCGAATGATCGTTAAATGTTCATCATTAAAGTTTCAAGTTCATAAAATGCAAATGATGATTCGGGAACTTAATACACACATATAATACGCCGTTTCGTAGGTAATTAAACATACAAAACAACTAAATACTTACAAATAACGTCTCATAATATTCAAGGCATCAAAAGTTCATTTTATATGCTACCAAACCCTAACCAAGAATCGCCAAATCAATAATCATGTTAATGTAAGGCTTTCATGACATCCAACATACCAAATTGAAGCATATGAAGTAACTAACTCTTTGAACACACAAACAATAACATCTAAACACATTTCATCATCAAAAATCAAAGATTTGACAAACCCATTTCAAGTGTTCATGCTAGTTATTCAAAACAAACAAATCGAGCAAACCATTTACATACACAACAACCTAGTGAGCCATAGACACTAACTAACACCATTTCAAGTCCATAAATCGAATTTTGAGAAATCTAGAGTTTTTAGAAACCTTACCCCAAGTAGTGAAATTAGTATCTAGTTGTAGAGGAAGATGCAAGGATTCCAAAAGTACAATTTGTTTCGATGCTAGCTTCTTGATCTGGATTTAGATGATGAATTTGTGATGAAGATGAAAAGGATGCAAGTTTGGAAGAATCAAATGAGAGAAAAATGGAAAAGGAAATGAATGGTGGGGAGGAGAGCTTGACCATTTGACCTAGTTGCCACTTTGGTCCTTTGGAAACCTTAGTCCCTCGAGTTTAAAAGCGGATGCGTGAATTAATCGAACGAATTATTTAAAATACGCTAGAGTAAACGAAAGATGTTATAATTAAATAACGGGAATATTAAGAACGTTAGTTAACGGAAGATACGAATTTAGATAACGAAAGATATTATCTAAAAAAAAGACGGGCGTTAAAATAATTTAACGGAAAAATGCGGGTTATTACAAAAGAAAAGGCGGAGTAATAAGAAATGAGAGAGTAAACGAGATAACGTAATGACATAGCGTGAAGTAAACTCAACCATTTGACCACAATTATATGGGCCGGAGGCCAAATTCTAACGAGACCAAAATATAGCCCAATTACATACGGATGGTTAATTAATGGGAGATGATATTTCCACATTAACTTTTACTTGTTCCACCATCAAATAATATTTTTTTTTCCTAAAATAACCTTTTATAAATTAAAATAAAAAGTTTTAAAAAAAACTTTTGTAAGTTTATCATTAATGCCATTTCAGAAATTTTAAGTGGAAGATGTAAAATTAATTGTGGAAATATCAGTTCCCTTAATTAATACTCCCTATATATTAAAAATAGCCGTGGCAAAAACGTGTATACATATATTTTATTTATAAATAGTTCAATTCAATATTAAGTATAATATATATATATATATATATATATATATATATATATATATATATATATATATATATATATATATATATATATATATATATATATATATTCAAAAGGTAGCACTTTTTGGGGGGAAGTAAATTTTTTTCGTTTTTTCAACAAAAAAAATTTCAAACATCAAGTTTAGGTGAAAATATAAACATTTAAAAAAGACACTTTGTGATGAACATTATTATTTAGGCGCGAAAACGATCGAAGAAATAATTGATAACATTCATTATGAGTAATGTTATTCCTAATAATATTTTTGGAACGTTGTTTCTTTCATCTTATATGAAGTTTTTTTTTTTTTTTTCAAAATTCAGCCCGATTTAGAGTTTATGGTTTAGGGTTTAGTGTTTTCGTGTAGTCCCTAAACCCAAAATCTTAAACCCTAAACTCTAAACCGTTCGTGTTAAAAATTCGAACTAAACCCTAATTCGAAACCCCTAAACCCTAAACCCTAATTTCTAAACCCTAATAGTTAAACTCTAAATTTTTAACCATAATTTCTAAACCCTAATTATTAAACCCTAATTTTCAAACTCTAAAAAAACTCAGTAGAATAATATTACTCATGATGCATGTTTTCATTTTTTCTTTGAGCGTTTTCCCGCTAAAATAATAACATTCATCACAAAGTGTCTTTTTTAAATGTTCATATTTTCATGTGATCTTGATGCCTGAAAAAAATTCAAAAAAACGAAAAAAAATTACTTCCCCAAAAAAGTGTTCCCTCTTGATTATATATATATATATATATATATATATATATATATATATATATATATATATTAAAATTATCATATTCAACTTTTATTTATCAAAAAATAAATACATATATATGTATACGAACCGTTGATTTAGGGTATCGCCACTTTTCATTCAATAAAAGTTTTGTAACAAATTGTCGGTAGTTAAATTTGTAAAGACAAATATATATAGAGAGAAACTATTCCCCGCAACAACGCGTGGACATATTTTTTACTTCTTTTTTTCTCTTTCGTTTTTCATTCACATTTAGTTAACTAACTGCTAAACATTATTTTAAATGTTAATTAACTGTTCTTTAACCGAAAAAAAAACCCGCAACGAAGTTTGTTTTTAATAACTTTCTTTTACTTCATTTTTTCTTCCTTTTTTATATTTCCCGATCGTTAATCGTTTGTTTAAAATTTCAATTATCTAACGGTTAAACGACGAAAATAACTTTGTGACGAAACCGGTTTTTAAAAGTTTAATTAACTAAACGTTAACCAATGAAACTACCCCACAGCGAAGCGCGAGTCTTTTATCCTTATTAAATATACTAATTGTCATTTACTGTTCACATTTGTAAAATTTACTGTTCACATTTGTAAATACCCCCAACTTTGGGGGTATTTTGGTAAACTTATTTTTTTCTTTTCACTTTTTTCCACTTTCTTTATTATAACCCATCTATTTTTCCTTTTTTCCACTTCATGTTTACCCTTCAATTACCTTTCACTTCCACTTCCTTTCTAACCTTTTACTTTCTTTTCCACTTTTTTTAACCAACCGCGAAATACTCGATCGTTAACCGGTAAACGCTAACTACGCGGCAAAGCGCGGGTAGTTTTACTAGTTAAATACTAATAATGGTGAATTCAATAGTAAGTAGTGTCGGGGAGTAGGATTGGTCGCTCTTCGACAAGGTTTCATCAAACGCAATTAAATATTTGAGAGGGAATAAATTTAATCTTTTAAAGGTTGACGGGGTGGTAGCTAAGTCGATCAAAAGGATTCGGAAAGGTAAAGGTAAAGTGGTTGACAAGTAATGTTTGAGCGGTTTTTGATGTTTCTAAGTTTTTTGATTAGATTTCGGTTATTGTATTGTTTCTTGAAGTTGATAGTGTTCCGTGATCATTTTTGTGATCCGGTTATTTAAGGCTCGAGCTTAGTTAGTTTAGGTTTTTGGTTTAGTGGTAGGGTTTGTTTACTGCTCCGAGCCTTGGCATGTGGTTGGTTTGATGGTATCTTTGTTATTCTTTTTCATCTATTGAAGAAAATGCTTTGTTTTATGTTATCGTTATTTTAGTTAAAAAAAAAATAATTCAGTATTGCTAATGAAGGTGACCTTAATTTATTAAGAGGAGTAAGCCTCCTGGAATGTCGATTCACCTTATACCAAGCTGATGTTTGGGTAAGTGTTTCAACGAACGTTTGGTTCTAGTACCTGACAATGAATGTTTCATATCTTTAGCCGTTAAAAAAAAAAATAATAATAATAAATTGAACGTACCATGTTCCTTTTTTCCCACGCTTAACATAATCATTTGTTTTTTTTTTTCAAACTGGACATTTCAACGGCTATTTTATTTTTATTTTAAATTTTTATAAATACAACACCTTCTACTACAGATCAAAACACATCCAAACATACTTTCTTACTTATAGTTCACTCTCTTTTTTCTGCAACGACAAACTTTTATAAATGAAACCACCATAGCGAGCACCTAGAAATTTTAGAATACAACCAACTATACCGGCTTCCTGAGCCAAGAATCCCAGGCAAATTACAAGTTTTTCTACTTTGAATCCAATTAAATGAAAATAGACAAACGGAATCAAAAAGGTTCTCTTTTCTCATCTTCTTGTTTGAAAACATTTTATCATTCCGAAATCTCCATAACGTCATAAAGTTGCCGCAACAATCACGTAAAGAAAGTCCTTAGCATTTGAAGAATAATGTTGATTATCGAACTATACAGTTCACTCTTATTCTTAATAGACTGAGATATTTAAAATTTTAAAAAATGACAAACGACTCATTCAGTCTCTACAACCTCTAACATCAATGAGCCCGTTTTTAAACTTCTCACCACATTCCATGACCATAATCCTAAACTCTATTACCTCTCAAATTCCTAAATTTGGAACTCCATTACAATTATTAATCACAAGTTCCTTCACTTAAGGGGCTCATGAAGTAGCATATTTCAAAAGAGGAAGACGAGGTTGGAACAAGTATGAACAATAACTTCCCATGACGTCGTCATGAGGTCATCCTGCTTAATATTTTTTTTAAATGGCCTAAAATGCTATTAATCTGTATATATATTGACATTATTCTCACGACTTCCTCAGCGACTCTTCTGAGGCAGATTATTTCTTCACTTGCCAAAGAATTTTCCATGACAGATCTTGGACCGCTTAATTATTTTTTGGGGATTTCAGCCACTCGTAATTCACAGGGCATGTTTCTTTCTCAATGAAAATATGCACTTGATATTTTAGATCGGGCTGATATGTCTAATTGTAAGTCTTGCAGCACTCCCATTGATACACAGTCCAAACTTAGACCTAATGGGCCTCCGGTCTCGGATCCCACTTTATACCGCAGCTTGGCAGGTGCTCTTCAGTATCTAACCTTTACTCGACCTGACATTACGTACGCGGTTCAATAATTGTGTTTATTCAGGCATGACCCACGAGAAACTCACTTCAATGCTCTTAAACATGTGTTGCGTTATGTTCGTGGGACTATTGATAATGGGCTTCAGATTTTTCCGTCTTCCACCTCGAAACTCATTGCTTACTCTGATGCAGATTGAGGAGGTTGTCTTGACACTCGGCACTCTACATCCGTGTATTGTGTATTCCTTGGTGATAATCTTTTATCCTGGTCTTCTAAAAGACAGGCAACCGTCTCACGCTCAAGTACTGAAGCTGAATATCGAGTGGTTGCCAATGCTGTTGCTGAGACATGTTTGATACGCAACTTACTTCATGATCTTTACTCACCTATTTCTCATGCTACTTTGGTTTATTGTGACAACGTGAGTACGTTTTACCTTTCGAACAACCCGGTCCAACACCAACACACAAAACACATTGAGATTGACATACATTTCGTGAGTGATAAGGTTGCTACAGGCGACATCCGTGTGCTTCACGTCCCAACTAATTCTCAGTATGCTGACATCTTTACTAAGGGACTTCCTACTCAGTTATTTACGGACTTTAAATCCAGTTTGAACGTCCGTTCTTTACCTCTCGTTCTAACTGCGGGAGCTTATTAGTCTGTATATATATATGTATTATTTGTATTTGGGTTTAGCCCATACTTAGTTTGTATTTACTTATAAAAAATCCATGTACTATTTGTACATATTAACATAATCCTCTAACAGATGCTAGTAACGGCATCGCCGTTGGGACTTCGTTGGTCATGTGATTCAACGGTGCTGATGCTGGCGACCACCGTTGGGCCAGTGGTTGGTCAAGTGTGGTACCGTATGTCATTATTCAGCACATTTCAAGACGTTGTGGACGTTTGATTTTGAAAAAAAAAAAAAAAAAAAAAAAGAGCCGTTTGAGGTTAACGAATATATTGACATATATTTTTTTCTTTTTTATTTTAAAACTAAATATCCTATATAAACTAACATTTTCGACTCATATTTACATCAAACTATCTCATTCGAAACATTACCAAAACACATATTTTTTTTTTCATATCTCATTCCAAACCTCAAAAATGTCAAAAAAAAAAGACAACAAAAAAATAAAAAAAAATAAAAATAAAAACTACCGAGCAACCTCCAAACACAATCGGTATCGATATGTGACAATCTTTACTCCAAGATAGCACGCCACACAACATTGTCATTCCAAGGTCTGGATCATCTTCTTCCCCAACAAAATTTTCCCAACGTAACGTAAAAAATTAAAACATAAATGTTTAACGTAAAACGTAAAGATATAAAAGTAAAACGTAAGCATCAATGAAAAATTATAAAACGTAGAAATTTAACGTAAAAATATAAAACGTAAGCGTAAAATGCAAAACGTAAAACGTGAAACGCAAACGTAAAATTTAAACCAAATACTAAATGTTTAAACGTAAAACGCAAATGTAAAACGAAAACGTAAAATGTAAACGCAAAAGTAAAACGAAAACGTAAAAAGTAAACTCAAAAGTAAAACGCAAACGTAAAATGAAAATGTAAAACGCAAACGTAAAACGTGAAACGCAAACGTAAAACGTGAAACGCAAACGTAAAATGTAAACGTAAAACGTAAAATGTAAACGTAAACGTAAGTGTAAAATGTAATAAGTAAACGAAAACGTATTACGCAAACGTAAACATAAAACGAAACCTAAATAAAGGATTTCAAAATCATTCCCTAATACAAAGGATTCAGAAGTCCTTCCCTTATAAGATTTCAAAACCCTTAAGCATTTGAATCCCCCCATCAAATGTAGGATTTTGTGAGTTTTGAAATGAAAATCTCACGAAATTTCACAAACAAAACGCCCCCTTAAATTCTTATCAACTTATCGTGTTATCACAACATACATAATAAGCTGATTTTCTACCCCAAAGAATCATATTATAAATATTTACAAATACTAGTATTTTTTTTTATAATTTTTAGCGCTACGTGTCACTTTTCATTATGAATCCAGCACTGCTCGCATATGTATTTGATGAATAATGCAAAGTCAGCTTGGTGAAGTACAACTTTGAATTAGATGAGGCTTTTAACTAAGAAAAGGAACATCTTTTCTACTAACTCGCCTTTTAATCTCAATAAAAAAGACTACATTAGTCAAATAACTTCAAAAAAACCTTTCAACCTCAAATTACAAACAAATTGTTAACCCATCGGCCTCCATAAAAAAATCGGATACTTTTGTCTCAAAGTGACTGAATCAAATAACTTGATTGAGACACGAAGTTTCTATCAAGTTTAATAAGGTTGAAGACACAAAGAAAGATAGATCCAAAGTGAACAATTGGATCGATCATGTTCCTAACAATTCGGATATCTTCGATACAGATGGTGAGATTAACCATGTTGTAGGACAAAAAACTAACCTAAAAAAGAGTACAATCAATGGTAAACAATTCAGTGAAAGAAAGCTTACTTTTGAAGAGGAAATGAAAAATTTAGATGCCATAATGAAAAACATGGAGGATGATGAGCTTATCATCAACTCTCCAAAACCATGAGGATTCCCTCATGGAATACCCGGGGTCTCGGTAACAAGTCAAGAGGTCGTATGGCGGGTAAGTTAGTCAACCTCTTTCAAGTACAATTTTTGACAACCCAAGAAACAATGGTGCAAAGTGTTTCACAATTCCTTCATTATTCCTTGTTTGCAATAACCAATTCGCCACTGTAAAAGAATGTCGTTTCCCTGCACAAACGGAGTTGGAACAGATCGGTTGGAATGCGTATCTGAAGCAGCCATTTACACGTTTTGAATCAGTAAAGTTCTCTGAATTTAATTTCTTTTTAGAAAGATTCATACTCTCTGATAATGTGGTGGATCAAGTGGTGTGGACTGCACACCCACATAATTTATTTTCGATTTCTGATGCAGTGCATGTTGTGTTACAATCGGGCAATATTGTTTCACCGGGTTAGACCAAAGTGGTTTGAGGTAATAACATTCCGTTTAAAATTATGCGTTTTCATTGGTTGGCAATTAGAAACAGTATCCCCTTAGAGTTGTTTTATTTCAAAGGCATATTTTTCCATCTAATATTTCAAAGTTATGCGTGTGGTGCTTGAATGAAGAAAGAGACGGTCGAACATCTTTCTTTTACATTGTAAATGGTCTTTCAATATTTGGGCCAAGTTATTTCGTTGGTGGAATATTATGTTGGTAGTTCCGAGATTGGTTGAAGACTTCTCTTTTGATTGGTATTATGGCATGGGAATTAAAACTTCAAAGTATTAGAAGATTATTGGACCCGCTACAATATGGGCCATCTGAATTGCTCGAAACAACATTATTTTCAATGGTAAATTCACATGTCGTTCGGTCATCATTCGAGACATCAAGTTGAAGGTCTTCCTATGGCCAACTAATATCAATTTGTGTAATGGCTTTCAAGCTTATGTATGAGAACAAAATCCCTTCTTGTTATGTTTGTAGGCTTATAATGCCTCTTTGTATTTTTCTTTCAATTCCTGATTGCGCTAGTCTCCTTCGTTTCATTGTATCTTTTGGTGAGAGTCTTCATTGTTTTAATGAAGATCTCTTCTTATATGAATATATTCAATTTTTCTGGAAAAAAAAAATCTTTTCTACTAACATTACTACGTCTATGAATATATTCAATTTTTCCGGAAAAAAAAATCTTTTCTACTAACATTACTACGTCTTTGAATTATTATTAGAATTAAAGCCACAAATTAGCTATATACTTTCTCAAATATCCCGATGTCGCTCATATAATCATTTGCGTCTCACTGTCGTCTACAAACTTTCAAAAATGTACCAATGTCAACATTTCGTTACCGGTTACCTACTGATCCGGTAAAGTTAATTATTTAACTTTTTTTATTTTATATGTCCCGATGTCGCCCATATACTTTCAGTTTCTGTTCCGATATATCACCGACATGTCATGACTACTTAGAAGCCACGTCATCAATTGTTTTTGTTACAGGTAAAAAAAAATATAGTGGGCGACATCGGTACATTTTTAGAAAGTTTGTAGACGACAGTGGGACGCAAATGAGTAAATAGGCAACATCGGGACATTTGAGAAAGTATATATAGCCAATTTGTGGCTTTAACCCTTATTATTATTATTATTATTATTATTATTATTGTTATTATTATTATTATTATTATTATTATTAACCCTTATTTAAAAAGCAAATTCAAGAATAGTTAACTTTATAGGTTTTATAAATTAATCATAGACTTTTTAATTTCACAAATCAACCACATATAATATAATCCTTATCTAAAAACAAATTTATGAATAGTTAACTTTATAGGTTTTACAAATTGATCACAAACTTTTCAATTTCACAATTCAACTACAAAATCAAAAAGGTAAATTTATAAATATTTAACTATATATGTTTTACAAATTAAGCACAGACTTTTCAATGTTACAAATTAAGCACTAAATTTTTCATTTATTACAAATCAACCAAATAACTTTTCACTTTTAATAGCTAATAATAATAATTATCATCGTCATCATCATCATTATTATTAATTATTATTATTACCATTATTATCATTATTATATTATTATTATTTTCAATTATTACAAATAAATCACACAAATTTTTTTCTTTTTTATTATTTAGCTATTCACTTACTACATATCAACCACATAACTTTCACTTAGAAACTAGTCACTTTTATTATTATATATATTATATATTATATATATAGTTTGTTTTTTTTTTTTTTTGGTAAAGGGTTTACCCGGTAAATATTATTTATAAAAATAATAAAAAATACAAAAAGAGCAACGACCTTAAGCGCGCCTTACGGCTTCACAAACAACCAGAAAACAAGCTAGACCTACAAACACTAAGGACGAGCAAACACAAGGACCCTACCATTCCACCTAACCAAGGACATAACAACTACAACCAACCCTTTTTCATGCCAAATGTAGTTGTTAACTTATATATATTTTTCCCCGCCATAAATTCAGTAGTTTCCTCTTTATCCGATTCAACGTCGCTTGGTTCATCAATCAAGTTATATGCATCCGTATTTAGTACTCCAAACGAATTTTGAGTCTTCACTTGAGAACCATTACTTGTCCTAATTTCCGCATCTCTTTTATCACCTTGTGCAACCTTCGACATGCCATTATTAGCATCACTTTGGTCCACTCTCTTTTTTGGCATGTATACCAATTTTTGCTTTGGCTTTCCCACACCAAACCCAGCCTTCTGTAAGTTATTTACCTTGGTCACCCCTTTCGTTTCTCTCTTGCCAACCGTTTCAAAACAATCTTCATCCTTAGGCTGATTTCCATCTGTAGTAGTCACTACGTTTGGACACTGAGAGTCTGTGTGTCCAAAGATAGCACAACAAGCACATCGAGGAGGCTTTCATTCATATTCTACCCTTAAAGTACATACGGATTTACTCTTCCCGTCGATACTAGGAATCGCCATTTTGATATTCTCTTTTAACTCCCTATTCGAAGAAACTTCAATCAATGCTCGAGCAAAATTAGGTCTTCCTCACAACTCTAAACACATAGTACTCGTGTATGAATCCAACCTCATAGGAGAACCAATATTTGATGTTATGACGCTCTACCCAGTCTCAGTAAATCCTGCAATCGGGATGTCATGTATCTTCACCCAAACCGGGACCCGGCTTAAGTCCTCATTTGTTAATGGAACATTAGGAGACCATGAGTTAAGAATAATAGGACTTGAACGAATAATCCACGGGCCCGATTATATCACTCCTTGCAATCTCACTTCTGAAGCAAACTTTAAAAAGAAGAAACCCTTAGAGTTCATCATTATTTTTTCCAAACCGAATTTCTTCCATACAACTGTTACCTAATTTTTAACAACCGGATATGCTACTCGTTTGCCTAGAAAATACCCATAAAGAGTATTATTATACCGCTCATTCACTTCTAAAATAGAATCTAATGGCAACTCAACATCTATACCATCATCTAGACTAGCAGAAGGCTCAATAAATCTAAAGTTCACTATCTTTTTTTGAGAGTTTGAGCCCCCAGCGGCCTGAAAATATGATACACAAGGAATATTAACTTTTTCACTCCCATGCTTAACCTTCATTGCACCATTCTGAGTCGATTGATCATGGTTAAGAGTATTGAGATTTGGACATTGCTTTGTTAAATCAGAACATGATGACGCATACCCATGTACACTCTTCATTGTATTTTCAGTTTGTTTTTTAGGGTGTAGGCATGGAAACTCAAGATCATATTCTCCACCTTTATTGACATCATGCACAAAAACATCATCATCAGACATAATATTAGCCGAATGGACACTAACCTTTTCATCCTCTTCATATTTAGCTAGATCATTCTTGGAAAAAGAATCATTAGTGCTCTTAATTTTTGCTTCTTCTTCACTGATCTTACATGAATTATTCAAAGAAAAATTAGACGTCTCGACCTCTGTCTCCTTCGTTTTCGACTGATCCTCAATACGATTCTTATCAGTAACTGTATCGTTCTTTTCAGATTCTGACGAAGAATCATTATCTAACGATTGACTTCTGGATGCAACCTCTATTTGTCGATTACACAACGTACGAGTAGCCGTCACTACGATCTCCTTTTTCTTATTTTTTCCTCCCGAATTCTTACCCATAATCACGTTACCCTCTATCAATAGACCAATATAGTGGATTACAAATTGAAAACGAGTCAAAAAACGGAAATCATAAAGCAAAACGACGATGAAAGGTACGGAAAAAAATTAATCGCCGTTTTCTCCCCTAAAAATTTGGAGCATATTTGTAGTGACCCGAACTTTTCCATGTTTATATATATTAATTGAGATTGATATTTACATGATTAAATGTTTCCAACATGTTAAGCAATCAAACTTGTTAAGACTTGATTAATTGAAATATGTTTCATATAGACAATTGACCACCCAAGTTGACCGGTGATTCACGAACGTTAAAACTTGTAAAAACTATATGATGACATATATATGGATATATATATAGTTAACATGATACTATAATAAGTAAACATATCATTAAGTATATTAACAATGAACTACATATGTAAAAACAAGACTACTAACTTAATAATTTTTAAACGAGACATATATGTAACGATTATCGTTGTAAAGACATTTAATGTATATATATCATATTAAGAGATATTCATACATGATAATATCATGATAATATAATAATTTAAAATCTCATTTGATATTATAAACATTGGGTTAACAACATTTAACAAGATCGTTAACCTAAAGGTTTCAAAACAACACTTACATGTAACGACTAACGATGACTTAACGACTCAGTTAAAATGTATATACATGTAGTGTTTTAATATGTATTTATACACTTTTGAAAGACTTCAATACACTTATCAAAATACTTCTACTTAACAAAAATGCTTACAATTACATCCTCGTTCAGTTTCATCAACAATTCTACTCGTATGCACCCGTATTCGTACTCGTACAATACATAGCTTTTAGATGTATGTACTATTGGTATATACACTCTAATGATCAGCTCTTAGCAGCCCATGTGAGTTACCTAACACATGTGAGAACCATCATTTGGCAACTAGCATGAAATATCTCATAAAATTACAAAAATATGAGTAATCATTCATGACATATTTACATGAAAACAAAATTACATATCCTTTATATCTAATCCATATACCAACGACCAAAAATACCTACAAACACTTTCATTCTTCAATTTTCTTCATCTAATTGATCTCTCTCAAGTTCTATCTTCAAGTTCTAAGTGTTCTTCATATATTCTACAAGTTCTAGTTACATAAAATCAAGAATACTTTCAAGTTTGCTAGCTCACTTCCAATCTTGTAAGGTGATCATCCAACCTCAAGAAATCTTTGTTTCTTACAGTAGATTATCATTCTAATACAAGGTAATAATCATATTCAAACTTTGGTTCAATTTCTATAACTATAACAATCTTATTTCAAGTGATGATCTTACTTGAACTTGTTTTCGTGTCATGATTCTGCTTCAAGACCTTCGAGCCATCCAAGGATCCGTTGAAGCTAGATCCATTTTTCTCTTTTCCAGTAGGTTTATCCAAGAAACTTAAGTTAGTAATGATGTTCATAACATCATTCGATTCATACATATAAAGCTATCTTATTCGAAGGTTTAAACTTGTAATCACTAGAACATAGTTTAGTTAATTCTAAACTTGTTCGCAAACAAAAGTTAATCCTTCTAACTTGACTTTTAAAATCAACTAAACACATGTTCTATATCTATATGATATGCTAACTTAATGATTTAAAACCTGGAAACACGAAAAACACCGTAAAACCGGATTTACGCCGTCGTAGTAACACCGCGGGCTGTTTTGGGTTAGTTAATTAAAAACTATGATAAACTTTGATTTAAAAGTTGTTATTCTGAGAAAATGATTTTTATTATGAACATGAAACTATATCCAAAAATTATGGTTAAACTCAAAGTGAAAGTATGTTTTCTAAAATGGTCATCTAGACGTCGTTCTTTCGACTGAAATGACTACCTTTACAAAAATGACTTGTAACTTATTTTTCCGACTATAAACTTATACTTTTTCTATTTAGATTCATAAAATAGAGTTCAAAATGAAACCATAGCAATTTGATTCACTCAAAACGGATTTAAAATGAAGAAGTTATGGGTAAAACAAGATTGGATAATTTTTCTCATTTTAGCTACGTGAAAATTGGTAACAAATCTATTCCAACCATAACTTAATCAACTTGTATTGTATATTATGTAATCTTGATATACCATAGACACGTATACAATGTTTTGACCTATCATGTTGACACATCTATATATATTTCGGAACAACCATAGACACTCTATATGTGAATGTTGGACTTAGCTATACAGGGTTGAGGTTGATTTCAAAATATATATAGTTTGAGTTGTGATCAATACTGAGATACGTATACACTGGGTCGTGGATTGATTCAAGATAATATTTATCGATTTATTTCTGTACATCTAACTGTGGACAACTAGTTGTAGGTTACTAACGAGGACAGCTGACTTAATAAACTTAAAACATCAAAATATATTAAAAGTGTTGTAAATATATTTTGAACATACTTTGATATATATGTATATATTGTTATAGGTTCGTGAATCAACCAGTGGCCAAGTCTTACTTCCCGACGAAGTAAAAATCTGTGAAAGTGAGTTATAGTCCCACTTTTAAAATCTAATATTTTGGGATGAGAATACATGCAGGTTTTATAAATGATTTACAAAATAGACACAAGTATGTGAAACTACATTCTATGGTTGAATTATCGAAATCGAATATGCCCCTTTTTATTAAGTCGGGTAATCTAAGAATTAGGGAACAGACACCCTAATTGACGCGAATCCTAAAGATAGATCTATCGGGCCTAACAAACCTCATCCAAAGTACCGGATGCTTTAGTACTTCAAAATTTATATCATATCCGAAGGGTGTCCCGGAATGATAGGGATATTCTTATATATGCATCTTGTTAATGTCGGTTACCAGGTGTTCACCATATGAATGATTTTTATCTCTATGTATGGGATGTGTATTGAAATATGAAATCTTGTGGTCTATTGTTACGATTTGATATATATAGGTTAAACCTATAACTCACCAACATTTTTGTTGACGTTTAAAGCATGTTTATTCTCAGGTGAATATTAAGAGCTTCCGCTGTTGCATACTAAAATAAGGACAAGATTTGGAGTCCATGTTTGTATGATATTGTGTAAAAACTGCATTCAAGAAACTGATTTCGATGTAACATATTTGTATCGTAAACCATTTTGTAACGGTCGTGTGTAAACAGGATATTTTAGATTATCATTATTTGATAATCTACATAAAGCTTTTTAAACCTTTATTTATGAAATAAAGGTTATGGTTTGTTTTAAAATGAATGCAGTCTTTGAAAAACGTCTCATATAGAGGTCAAAACCTCGCAACGAAATCAATTAATATTGAACGTTTTTAATCAATAAGAATGGGACATTTCAGTTGGTATCCGAGCGTTGGTCTTAGAGAACCAGAATTTTGCATTAGTGTGTCTTATCTAGTTTGTTAGGATGCATTAGTGAGTCTGGACTTCGACCGTGTTTACTTGAAAAATGATTGCTTAACAAATTTTGTTGGAAACTATATATTTTTAACATGTGAATATTATGTGATATATTAATCTCTTAACGCGTTTGATATTATGTGATAGATGTCTACCTCTAGAACAAGTCCCATTGACTCACCTAATAATAATGAAGAGTCAAATGTAAATTGGAATGATTCGTGGACTGATTCACAAGTTCCCGAAGAGGAACCGGAAGAAGAGTCGGAACCGGAAGAAGAATCGGAACCGGAAGAAGAATCGGAACAGGATGAAGAAATAGAACCGGTGGGGGAAATAATAAAATGGTTAAGTAAAATAAAATCCTCAACCAACCGACCAAGGTTAATTATGGTCAATGGTGTTTCCGCCAAGGAAGCAAAATATTGGGAGGATTACCAATTCTCCGATGAATCGGATTCCGACGAGAATTCCGATGATGTTATAGAAATTACCCCAACTGAATTTAAAAAGGCAAAAGAAAATAATAAGGGAAAGGGCATAAAAATAGAGAAATCTAATTCCAACCCCGATGAACTTTATATGTATCGTCAACCCCCGAAGTCCTTAAGTTGTAACAATGACCCGGGAACCTCTAAACCACCAGGTTTTTCTAAACCAATGTGGATAACAACGGCTCGTATTAGGCGAACATCATATATCCCTAGAAACTTGGCAAAACGAACCAAAACCGAAGAAGAAGAAACAAGCGAGTCGGAATAAGATAGTTGTATTCGTGTGGTGTAATATAAGTAATATAGTGTGCTTATGCATTATGATATATGTAAAAATTGCTTGTATTAATAAGTATTTTTTTTATGAATCTAACTCTTGTCTATTTTACTGTATAAAAACACAAAATGGATAGACAACCCAATATTTTAAGAGACCTACCCGGAGACATGATTGATGAAATCTTGTCTAGAGTCGGTCAGAATTCTTCGGCACAACTATTTAAGGCGAGATCAGTTTGTAAGATATTCGAAGAACGTTCCAAGAATGCCTTGGTTTATAAAAGGCTTTCGTTCGAAAGATGGGGGATATCACATTGGGAAATCCATAAGTTACGATGTGTTTACTTTGACGCATATATTGCGGGGAACCCAAATGCTATTTTACGCAATGGGTTAAGAAATTATTTTGACTCAATATATCCGAATATTGGACTTCGTGATTTAGAAAAAGCGGCTAACATGCAACATAAAGAAGCATGTTATGCTTACGGATTAGTAATGTTCGCTTCTCACCAAAGTGAGAACAAGAACATCGGGCTACAACTATTAAACAAAACGTTCCCACAAGTGACGGAGTCGGTAATTGGGGTAAGAAATGAGGTTTTTAGATTGTTACGGGACTGTTGGACATTACGTAACCCTCGTCCCTTTGACGACGTTACAACACGCTGTCTTATCAACGGCCATAACGGTTATGTTCCACAAGACCAAGGATGGGAAGTAATCCTAGTAAAACCAGAATGCATGACTTGTTTCTGGACGTATGAATTACGTGTCTTTATTGCCTTTGCTGAACGACTTGTGTACTAGCTAGAATTATCTTCACAACCATCTTGTATCAAATTTATTGTGTGCTATATTTCATGCTATATGTAAAATAAGCGGTATTGTAAGTTTGTAAAATATTGTGTAAAAGTTTGAACGCGAAATATTATTATAATCAGTTTTTCATATAGAATTGTAGTAGTTGAATTGTATATTAGCTACTAAGTATGAACTTAACGGGTAGGTACTACCCGAATTTAAACTTATAAAACGCTAATATGAAGAAAAAGCTTTTATAAATGAGTTCATATTATGCTACGAAATAATATTAACTACTCTTAATATTCTGTATGATTAACTTGTTCCATTTAACTATTGTGAAAGAAATGGCACCGACTACTCGACACACCGTGAATATGAATGAAGAAGAATTCCGTACTTTTCTAGCTTCAAACATAGCCGCAGTACAGGCTGCGCTACATACCAACAATAACCTTGGATCTAGCAGTACAGGAAATCGTGTAGGATGCACCTACAAAGAATTCACTGCCTGCAAACCTTTGGAATTTGATGGAACCGAAGGACCGATCGGATTGAAACGGTGGACCGAGAAGGTTGAATCGGTGTTTGCCATAAGTAAGTGTACTGAAGAGGACAAAGTGAAGTACGCTACGCATACCTTCACAGGTTCTGCGTTAACATGGTGGAATACCTATCTAGAGCAAGTGGGACAAGACGATGCGTACGCACTACCGTGGTCAGCATTCAAGCACTTGATGAACGAGAAGTACCGTCCCAGAACTGAGGTCAATAAGCTCAAGACAGAACTTAGAGGGTTACGAACCCAAGGATTTGATATTACCAAGTACGAAAGACGATTCACAAAATTGTGCCTATTGTGTCCGGGAGCATTCGAAGATGAGGAAGAGAAGATCGGCGCGTTTGTGAAAGGATTACCGGAAAGAATCCAAGAAGATATAAGTTCACACGAGCCCGCCTCTATACAACAGGCATGTAGAATGGCTCACAAACTAGTGAACCAGATTGAAGAAAGAATTAAAGAACAGACTGCTGAAGAGGCCAATGTGAAGCAAGTCAAAAGAAAGTGGGAGGAAAACGGTGATAAGAATCACCAATACAACAACAACAGCAATTATAACAATAATCGCAACAAATATCCTAACAATCGCAACATCAATCGCAACTACAACAAACGGCCCAACAACAACAACAACAACAGCAGCAACCACAACAATCATCTTAACAACAATAATAACCGCAACAAAAACAATCAGAAGCAGCTATGCCAAAGGTGTGAAAAGTATCACTCGGGGTTCTGCACCAAATTTTGCAACAAGTGTAAAAGAAATGGTCATAGCGCGGCGAAGTGTGATGTCTACGGACTAGGGGTTAACAGAACGAAAGGAACAAATGGTGTCGGAACGAGTAATGGCGGAGCAAGTAGTGTTGGAGCAAGTTATGCCAATGTAGTTTGTTATAAATGTGGAAAACCGGGCCACATTATTAGAAATTGCCCGATCCAGGAGAACACGAATGGACAAGGCCGCGGAAGAGTTTTCAATATTAATGCGGCAGAGGCACAGGAAGACCCGGAGCTTGTTACGGGTACGTTTCTTATTGACAATAAATCTTCTTACGTTTTATTTGATTCGGGTGCGGATAGAAGCTATATGAGTAGAGATTTTTGTGCTAAATTAAGTTGCCCATTGACGCCTTTGGATAGTAAATTTTTACTCGAATTAGCAAATGGTAAATTAATTTCAGCAGATAATATATGTCGGAATCGAGAAATTAAACTGGTTAGCGAAACATTTAAGATTGATTTGATACCAGTAGAGTTAGGGAGTTTTGATGTGATAATCGGTATGGACTGGTTGAAAGAAGTGAAAGCAGAGATCGTTTGTTACAAAAATGCAATTCGCATTATACGAGAAAAAGGAAAACCCTTAATGGTGTACGGAGAAAAGGGCAACACGAAGCTACATCTTATTAGTAATTTGAAGGCACAAAAACTAATAAGAAAAGGTTGCTATGCTGTTCTAGCACAAGTCGAGAAAGTACAAACTGAAGAAAAGAGCATCAATGACGTTCCCATTGCAAAAGAATTTCCCGATGTATTTCCGAAAGAATTACCGGGATTACCCCCACATCGATCCGTTGAATTTCAAATAGATCTTGTACTAGGAGCTGCACCAATAGCTCGTGCTCCTTACAGACTCGCACCCAGCGAGATGAAAGAACTGCAAAGCCAATTACAAGAACTTTTAGAGCGTGGTTTCATTTGACCAAGCACATCACCGTGGGGAGCTCCTGTTTTGTTTGTCAAGAAGAAAGATGGTACATTCAGGTTGTGTATCGACTACCTAGAGTTGAACAAACTTACCATCAAGAACCGCTATCCACTACCGAGAATCGACGACTTATTTGATCAACTACAAGGCTCGTCTGTTTATTCAAAGATTGACTTACGTTCCGGGTATCATCAAATGCGGGTGAAAGAAGATGATATTCCAAAGACTGCTTTCAGAACACGTTACGGTCATTACGAGTTTATGGTCATGCCGTTTGGTTTAACTAATGCACCAGCTGTGTTCATGGACCTTATGAACCGAGTGTGTGGACCATACCTTGACAAGTTTGTCATTGTTTTCATTGATGACATACTTATTTACTCAAAGAATGACCAAGAACACGGTGAACATTTGAGAAAGGTGTTAGAAGTATTGAGGAAGGAAGAATTGTACGCTAAGTTTTCAAAGTGTGCATTTTGGTTGGAAGAAGTTCAATTCCTCGGTCACATAATGAACAAAGAAGGTATTAAGGTGGATCCAGCAAAGATAGAAACTGTTGAAAAGTGGGAAACCCCGAAAACTCCGAAAAACATACGCCAGTTTTTAGGACTAGCTGGTTACTACAGAAGGTTCATCCAAGACTTTTCCAGAATAGCAAAACCCTTGACTGCATTAACGCATAAAGGGAAGAAATTTGAATGGAATGATGAACAAGAGAAAGCGTTTCAGTTATTGAAGAAAAAGCTAACTACGGCACCTATATTGTCATTGCCTGAAGGGAATGATGATTTTGTGATTTATTGTGATGCATCAAATCAAGGTCTCGGTTGTGTATTAATGCAACGAACGAAGGTGATTGCTTATGCGTCTAGACAATTGAAGATTCACGAACAAAATTATACGACGCATGATTTGGAATTAGGCACGGTTGTTTTTGCATTAAAGACTTGGAGGCACTACTTATATGGGGTCAAAAGTATTATATATACCGACCATAAAAGTCTTCAACACATATTTAATCAGAAACAACCGAATATGAGGCAGCGTAGGTGGATTGAATTATTGAATGATTACGACTTTGAGATTCATTACCACCCGGGGAAGGCAAATGTGGTAGCCGATGCCTTGAGCAGGAAGGACAGAGAACCCATTCGAGTAAAATCTATGAATATAATGATTCATAATAACATTACTACTCAAATAAAGGAGGCACAACAAGGAGTTTTAAAAGAGAGAAATTTAAAGGATGAAATACCCAAAGGATCGAAGAAGCATCTTAATATTCGGGAAGACGGAACCCGGTATAGGGCTGAAAGGATTTGGGTACCAAAATTTGGAGATATGAGAGAAATGATACTTAGAGAAGCTCATAAAACCAGATACTCAATACATCCTGGAACGGAGAAGATGTACAAGGATCTCAAGAAACATTTTTGGTGGCCGGGTATGAAATCCGATGTTGCTAAATACGTAGGAGAATGTTTGACGTGTTCTAAGGTCAAAGCTGAGTATCAGAAACCATCAGGTCTACTTCAACAACCCGAAATCCCGGAATGGAAATGGGAAAACATTACCATGGATTTCATCACTAAATTGCCAAGGACTGCAAGTGGTTTTGATACTATTTGGGTAATAGTTGATCGTCTCACCAAATCAGCACACTTCCTACCAATAAGAGAAGATGACAAGATGGAGAAGTTAGCACGACTGTATTTGAAGGAAGTCGTCTCTAGACATGGAATACCAATCTCTATTATCTCTGATAGGGATGGCAGATTTATTTCAAGATTCTGGCAGACATTACAGCAAGCATTAGGAACTCGTCTAGACATGATTACTGCATATCATCCACAAACTGATAGGCAGAGCGAAAGGATGATACAAACGCTTGAAGACATGCTACGAGCATGTGTTATTGATTTCGGAAACAGTTGGGATCGACATCTACCGTTAGCAGAATTTTCCTACAACAACAGCTACCATTCAAGCATTGAGATGGCGCCGTTTGAAGCACTTTATGGTAGAAAGTGCAGGTCTCCGATTTGTTGGAGTGAAGTGGGGGATAGACAGATTACGGGTCCCGAGATTATACAAGAAACTACCGAGAAGATCATCCAAATTCAACAACGGTTGAAAACCGCCCAAAGTCGACAAAAGAGCTACGCTGACATTAAAAGAAAAGATATAGAATTTGAAATTGGAGAGATGGTCATGCTTAAAGTTGCACCTTGGAAAGGCGTTGTTCGATTTGGTAAACGAGGGAAATTAAATCCAAGGTATATTGGACCATTCAAGATTATTGATCGTGTCGGACCAGTAGCTTACCGACTTGAGTTACCTCAACAACTCGCGACTGTACATAACACTTTCCACGTCTCGAATTTGAAGAAATGTTTTGCTAAAGAAGATCTCACTATTCCGTTAGATGAAATCCAAATCAACGAAAAACTTCAATTCATCGAAGAACCCGTCGAAATAATGGATCGTGAGGTTAAAAGACTTAAGCAAAACAAGATACCAATTGTTAAGGTTCGATGGAATGCTCGTAGAGGACCCGAGTTCACCTGGGAGCATGAAGATCAGATGAAGAAAAAATACCCGCATCTATTTCCAGAAGATTCGTCAACACCTTCAACAGCTTAAAATTTCGGGATGAAATTTATTTAACGGGTAGGTACTGTAGTGACCCGAACTTTTCCATGTTTATATATATTAATTGAGATTGATATTTACATGATTAAATGTTTCCAACATGTTAAGCAATCAAACTTGTTAAGACTTGATTAATTAAAATATGTTTCATATAGACAATTGACCACCCAAGTTGACCGGTGATTCACGAACGTTAAAACTTGTAAAAACTATATGATGACATATATATGGAAATATATATAGTTAACATGATACTATGATAAGTAAACATATCATTAAGTATATTAACAATGAACTACATATGTAAAAACAAGACTATTAACTTAATGATTTTTAAACGAGACATATATGTAACGATTATCGTTGTAAAGACATTTAATGTATATATATCATATTAAGAGATATTCATACATGATAATATCATGATAATATAATAATTTAAAATCTCATTTGATATTATAAACATTGGGTTAACAACATTTAACAAGATCGTTAACCTAAAGGTTTCAAAACAACACTTACATGTAACGACTAACGATGACTTAACGACTCAGTTAAAATGTATATACATGTAGTTTTTTAATATGTATTTATACACTTTTGAAAGACTTCAATACACTTATCAAAATACTTCTACTTAACAAAAATGCTTACAATTACATCCTCGTTCAGTTTCATCAACAATTCTACTCGTATGCACCCGTATTCGTACTCGTACAATACACAGCTTTTAGATGTATGTACTATTGGTATATACACTCCAATGATCAGCTCTTAGCAGCCCATGTGAGTCACCTAACACATGTGGGAACCATCATTTGGCAACTAGCATGAAATATCTCATAAAATTACAAAAATATGAGTAATCATTCATGACTTATTTACATGAAAACAAAATTACATATCCTTTATATCTAATCCATACACCAACGACCAAAAACACCTACAAACACTTTCATTCTTCAATTTTCTTCATCTAATTGATCTCTCTCAAGTTCTATCTTCAATTTCTAAGTGTTCTTCATATATTCTACAAGTTCTAGTTACATAAAATCAAGAATACTTTCAAGTTTACTAGCTCACTTCCAATCTTGTAAGGTGATCATCCAATCTCAAAAAATCTTTGTTTCTTACAGTAGATTATCATTCTAATACAAGGTAATAATCATATTCAAACTTTGGTTCAATTTCTATAACTATAACAATCTTATTTCAAGTGATGATCTTACTTGAACTTGTTTTCGTGTCATGATTTTGCTTCAAGAACTTCGAGCCATCCAAGGATCCGTTGAAGCTAGATCCATTTTTATATTTTCCAGTAGGTTTATCCAAGGAACTTAAGGTAGTAATGATGTTCATAACATCATTCGATTCATACATATAAAGCTATCTTATTCGAAGGTTTAAACTTGTAATCACTAGAACATAGTTTAGTTAATTCTAAACTTGTTCGCAAACAAAAGTTAATCCTTCTAATTTGACTTTTAAAATCAACTAAACACATGTTATATATCTATATGATATGCTAACTTAATGATTTAAAACCTGAAAACACGAAAAACACCGTAAAACCGGATTTACGCCGTCGTAGTAACACCGCGGGCTGTTTTGGGTTAGTTAATTAAAAACTATGATAAACTTTGATTTAAAAGTTGTTATTCTGAGAAAATGATTTTTATTATGAACATGAAACTATATCCAAAAATTATGGTTAAACTCAAAGTGGAAGTATGTTTTCTAAAATGGTCATCTAGACGTCGTTCTTTCGACTGAAATGACTACCTTTACAAAAATGACTTGTAACTTATTTTTCCGACTATAAACCTATACTTTTTCTGTTTAGATTCATAAAATAGAGTTCAATATGAAACCATAGCAATTTGATTCACTCAAAACGGATTTAAAATGAAGAAGTTATGGGTAAAACAAGATTGGATAATTTTTCTCATTTTAGCTACGTGAAAATTGGTAACAAATCTATTCCAACCATAAATTAATCAACTTGTATTGTATATTATGTAATCTGGAGATACCATAGACACGTATACAATGTTTCGACCTATCATGTCGACACATCTATATATATTTCAGAACAACCATAGACACTCTATATGTGAATGTTGGAGTTAGCTATACAGGGTTGAGGTTGATTCCAAAATATATATAGTTTGAGTTGTGATCAATACTGAGATACGTATACACTGGGTCGTGGATTGATTCAAGATAATATTTATCGATTTATTTCTGTACATCTAACTGTGGACAACTAGTTGTAGGTTACTAACGAGGACAGCTGACTTAATAAACTTAAAACATCAAAATATATTAAAAGTGTTGTAAATATATTTTGAACATACTTTGATATATATGTATATATTGTTATAGGTTCGTGAATCAACCAGTGGCCAAGTCTTACTTCCCGACGAAGTAAAAATCTGTGAAAGTGAGTTATAGTCCCACTTTTAAAATCTAATATTTTGGGATGAGAATACATGCAGGTTTTATAAATGATTTACAAAATAGACACAAGTATGTGAAACTACATTCTATGGTTGAATTATCGAAATCGAATATGCCCCTTTTTATTAAGTCTGGTAATCTAAGAATTAGGGAACAGACACCCTAATTGACGCGAATCCTAAAGATAGATCTATCGGGCCTAACAAACCCCATCCAAAGTACCGGATGCTTTAGTACTTCGAAATTTATATCATATCCGAAGGGTGTCCCAGAATGATGGGGATATTCTTATATATGCATCTTGTTAATGTCGGTTACCAGGTGTTCACCATATGAATGATTTTTATCTCTATGTATGGGATGTGTATTGAAATATGAAATCTTGTGGTCTATTGTTACGATTTGATATATATAGGTTAAACCTATAACTCACCAACATTTTTGTTGACGTTTAAAGCATGTTTATTCTCAGGTGAATATTAAGAGCTTCCGCTGTTGCATACTAAAATAAGGACAAGATTTGGAGTCCATGTTTGTATGATATTGTGTAAAAACTGCATTCAAGAAACTGATTTCGATGTAACATATTTGTATCGTAAACCATTTTGTAACGGTCGTGTGTAAACAGGATATTTTAGATTATCATTATTTGATAATCTACATAAAGCTTTTTAAACCTTTATTTATGAAATAAAGGTTATGGTTTGTTTTAAAATGAATGCAGTCTTTGAAAAACGTCTCATATAGAGGTCAAAACCTCGCAACGAAATCAATTAATATGGAACGTTTTTAATCAATAAGAATGGGATATTTCAATATTAGAGTGGGATGTTTTATTGTATATTATATATATAGTTTTTCTCTCTATTTTATTAAATCGTCTGTATTAATCGTCGATGTACGTCTCACTTTATGATGAAACATTTGAGTCTTTCCTCACGACAAAATAGAATCTAAAATGCAAAAATGGTGAATAGTTAGTTTCTCATGTATTGGCGTCTAGGCTGCCACTCAGAAACTAGATTAAACTTTGGACAGGTTTAAAAACCAATGAAAATTTGATTTCTACCATTTTTATGGCATCTCACACTTTTTTTAATCTTTTTTTAACCTATTTATTGACAGTAGATCTGTTCGGAAGCAATCTCTCTATCCATAAAACTTTGAGATGGAGAACTTTTTCTACTCTTGGGGTGTTTCACTCTGGGTGGAGAAATGACTTCTCTTTATCCTAGGACTAGGGAATGATTGTCTACATCTTACCTCTCACATATCTCACTTATGTGGGATTGGGTTTTGTTATTGTTGTTGTTTTTCTAACTTTTTACTTATTATAAATCAACCACATAACTTTTAAGTTATTACAAATCAATTATAATTATTATTGTTGTTGTAATTATTGAGATAACTCGTATTTTTTGGTCATTTTTAATAAAAAATTTGGGTGTTTTTACCCATTTAAATTTATGTCCAATGCTTCAATTATTTCCTTTTTCTAAATCGAAATTATCAAACGTTACCTCGCCGCAACGCGAGGGCTCTCTAACTTGTTATTGTTATTTGTTAATGTTATTGTTAGTAACATCAATTTTATTTTATTTTTTTATTATTATTATTATTATTATTATTATTATTATTATTATTATTATTATTATTATTATTATTATTATTATTATTATTATTATTATTATTATTATTATTATTATTATTATTATTATTATTATTATTACTATTACTATTACTAGTTTATCACCCGTAATTTTGCAAGATTTAAAGAAATGTCAAATTGAATTTATTTTAAAAAAAATATATATATGAAACAAAATACATATAAAGTTGTAACACCCCGTTTTTCAGTTACGCGTTATTTCGAACGTCATTCGAAATACGAGGCATGTAAGCATATATTTGGATCCCAAATAAAGTTGGAGTTGAGGTTCTAAAACCTTACCATTGGATAGTAAATCTCATTACGTTTCCAGCAAAATTTGATTCATCAAAAACGGAGCTACGGTTTGAAAGTTACGACCAAAACAAGTTCCAGTTTCTGTCTCAGGTCATTGGGACGCCGTGCAGCCATTTTGGACGCCGTTCAAATGGCCTGATGGGCCAGCTGTGATATTTTGAAGTTTTTAAAAGAGGTTATTTGGGTATTTTCACTTGGGGGTCGTTTGGGCCATCAAAACTGATCCAAATTCATTCTTATCCCCATTTCCACCTTCCCAAACACTCTCATTCATTCGTAGAGAGAGAGGGACCATTTTAGAGAGAGAGAGAGAGAGAGAGAGCTTGGTTTGGGGAAGAAGAAGAAGGGTGAATCGGGTCGAGTCGCGAGTGTTAATGTTGTTTACCTCGTTCACGGCTACGTTGTGGTAGTGTTGGTAAGTTCTAAATCCGAATTTCATTGTTAAGATTATTGTTTGAGTTAGAGTTTGTGCTAGTTAGAGTTATAACCCACTTATTGTAAAATTTGGGGGTTTCTGGGTAAGATTCATGTAAGTAAACCCGAATTGGTGACATAGGGTTTTGATTGATGAAATTGTGAGTTTGGATCTTGCATGTGTTGGTTAAACTTAGAACACTTGTGTACTAGTGATTTTGGTGTGTGTTGACTTGATTTTGGGTGTAAACCCTAATTTGGGTCAAATGGGTATTTTGGGTCAAGTAAGCTTGATTCGGTGTCAAATTAAGTTTTGAGTCAAGTTTTGATAAATCAAGTATGTAAATACTTGATTTAGGTGTTAGTTGGTGTTTTGGAAAGTTAGTCACTAGCCGTTAGTGATTAAAGATGTTTTTGGGACTTATGTCAAAATTGGTTGACTTTGATGGGTCAAAAATTGATAATGACACTAGTTTGGTTTAAATGGTGCCAAGTATAATTTAGGTTAAATTGTACTTGTTTGAATGGGTCGGAATTACCACCCGTAGTGGTAATTGGTGAAGTTCCCTTTAGTTGTCTAAATGGGCGGTTTGTGGAGGTAGGTATAAACCCTTGGTTAAGGGTGTTGGGCGTCGAATTCTCTTGTAGAAAATGTATGTTGATTGTGTGTATATCTATATGCGTATTATAGGTAAAAGCTTGCTCGGTTGTGTTTGGAGGCGATTACATATATGACTTGTGCAGGCATCTCGAGGTGAGTGGAATAATTATATGCGTATGTATATAATGTATTTATTTGTATACTATGGTATGAACCAAAGAGCCGGTAGTGCCATAGTATGTACGATTGTGCTATGATGTGAACCAAAGAGCCGGTAGCGTCATAGTACGTGTGTTGTAGTGTGAATCAAAGAGCCAGTAGCACTACGGCACAAGTTGTTAGAGTGTGAACCAAAGAGCCGATAGCACTTTAGAGCGCGAGTATGACTCGGGTTGTGATGTGAACCAAAGAGCCGGTAGCATCGTAACCGATGCGTATGGTGTGAACCAAAGATCCGGTAGCACCATGACGCGAGAATGGTTAACCATGGTTGTGTATTGTATTGTAGCATATTGTATTATGTCGATTATATGCTATTGATTATTCTAGTTGCGGTTTTGGAGATTTTTAGCCTTATACTTTGTGATGGTATGCTAATTAGATTGCTAGCGTGTATGCGGTATTTATGTAAGTGTTTGCAAGTAAGTAGATTATATATGTATATGTATAATTATTGAATTCACTAAGCCTAGGCTTACACCTTTCGTTGTTTACCTTTTTACAGGTATTGTGGTTTGAAGCTAGCTAGTTTGTTAAACTAGATGCATAGGAGCGCTTGGGCTTGATGGGGTAGCTTTTGGATATTTGTATGCGGATGGGGTATTTGGTAGTCCCCGGGATTATGCTCATGGTATCGGGTTGGGTTGTAGAGTCCTAACCCGTGTATATATATATATATATATATATATATATATATATATATATATATATATATATATATATATATATATATATATATATATATATATATATATATATATAAATGGGTCGAAATTGTCACTTTGTCGTAATATGGGTCGATGTGGGCCCGGTGTTGTAAAACGCGATTTCATTGTGGAAATCTCTTAATTATAACTATACTAATGTGTTGTGAAAAATCCATTCGTTTAAAAGTGTTGGGAAGCGGGTTTTCCGCCCGCGTGAATTTGTAAACCTGATCAGGAACTTTTAGTTCATTGGGACGCCGTCCAAATGGCTCGGACGCCGTCCTGATCTTCTTTGCTGGACCCCGTCCAGATAACTGGACGCCGTCCAGATGGTCTATATAAAAAAAAAATTAAGTCGTGTTTTTGGTAAAACGAAGTTGGGTCGTTACAAGTGGTATCGGAGCATAGTCTAAGGGAATTAGGTAACCTTAGAATAGGTGCCTAGTAGGTTATGTATTATTTACGAGACTTGTAGGAATACGGGTCGGATTGAGATTTGTTAGTGTCTTAGAGTAGGTGACTAACTAGGACTTGCGTTTGTCAAAGTGTGATTATGTGGGGCCTTATTTCGTGTGTAAATTAGTGCCTTAGACAGATAGTGCCTAATGTAAGTAGGCGAACTTGGACGTTGTTTCAGTGATAGTCACCTAGGTTGCAGGTGGACTTGTTGTTGTGGTGTACTTGTGTACGTTTATTACTATATTGTATATGGGTGTATATATACAGGTATCTATTTGGTGCGGTGTCCTAGAGATGAATCTATTGGAGAGATTCGCATGTTTGTAGGTTTAAGTGATCAAGTTCGCGGTAAGGACTTTGGTCATTTAGCTACTAGGGGTTATCGCATGTTATTTTGTGTGAATGTTGCGTCAGTCCGGGTAAAGTACTTTGTGTGACCATGTGAAAATTGTAAGGTACGCATTTGTAATAGTGATCAATCACCATTATTACGAAAGTGTATCTTGACAACAAGCATGACATGATGAGTACCGAACGGAGGAAACGTGGCATGGTTGGGGTAGATTCGGGATAAATAAGGAATCTTTTATTGGTTCCTAGCTTATAGTGGTCTCGGGTGATGTGCTTGTTGTCACATCGGATTCGTTGTGAGTCAGAAATTGTTACGGTGAATTCGGTTAGTTAAGTGAGTGAGCCAACTCACGACTTCGGCGCATATTTAGTCACCCTACGTAGTGGGTGCATTTTGAGATCGTCATTGGTTGTAGTTACCCATCGTAACTAGGATGACCGATTAGTGTGTATGTGTGTGCGACAAGGAATTGAATCCCGTAATGGGATGTAGCAAGTCTAATGATTGTAGAGTGGGGTTACACTCGATAGAGTGTGTGGAATTGGCGAATCGACTCATGGGAGTGGGACCCATACGACGGTAATTGCATTAATGTGTTAGCGTGTTGTGGATTATAGAGTAACATTCCTAACGGAATATCCCTTGTAGTGGTGGATGTGTCGATGTGCGAAAGGGTGTAAGACTTGGTGTTTTCAAGCATCTCTTTAGTGTTAGATGAAAGGTTTCGTGAGGCTATATCGTTGGCCTTGTGGAAATTGCGGGTAGCGTGTGATCGTTAGGAACTTTCGATAAGACAATAAACCGTGAGGTTTGTCGGTTAGGTATGACTTCGGGTCATTATTATGGAGAGATGGGTGACATCGGGTGTATGGAACCTAAAGATCGAGTTTCTAAAAATTCAGTTGATTGTGGTGGGAGTCTGCATGACATTGCGTCAGGTGCCTTTTTATACCTGCTAGTGTAATGTTCAACTCCGGTAGTGGTGTGATCACTTTGTGCTTAGTGTTCCCGTGAGATAACCTTGGAAGCAGCGGAGATTACAATAGTGATCTACGGGTGATTGTAATTCAACGGTTGCAAAAGTTAAAATCTAAAGGCATTGCGGCAAACACTTCTTATGAAGTGAGGGATGAGTGAATCTTGTTGCTCTTAAGTGATAGACGGGTAAAGATGACCGGGGAACCGGTGATGGACTTAATGGTTGATTAGGTCGAAGGTTACGATGAAGCGTTGATATTGCGGTCGATGCAATTATTGTGTCAGATTGGTCACTATTCACCAAGAGAGTGAGCCATTGTTGATAAAGGTTCGTTGAGTGGAAGGTCGGGTGATCTCGACTGAGATGCACGACTGATTAAGCGGAGTGGCATATGCCTAGTCGTAGAGGCGTATGTGAGACCTTAGTGGAGTTTGCTTTGCAAACGATTAAGGACTGTTAATAGTAATTATGGTATGAAGGTGCGATGTTATCGCGTGTACGTCACTTCAAGCGAATGTGTATGTCGGCTCTGAGAGCCCGAAGTGAATTCGTGGTGATTTGGAGTGGATGACCAATGATGAGAATGGTCATGTGTTTCGTGGAATGTTAATTCCCCAGGATGTTATCATCTTGGCGGTGAGAATGTGGAGCCACATTTCTAAGTCGGGGAGTTTTTACTGCCACCCAAGGAAGCTCCGGTGGTGTTATATATAGCGAAGTGTTGGAGTGTATTGTGCTAATCCTTAATAGGTATTCGGGGTTCCTAACGAGGAAGAGTGACTGGTTTTTTATGTCGACTTGAGATCGTACATTACGATTGTGAGTTATTGTTTCAGGAATGTTGTACGTGAAGATTATGATGATGGGATCGAAGGAAGTGTAAGACTTCCTATGTAAGTTGGTCGTATAGTACCAATGTGCGGTACGAGACCAAATGTGAATCTTGAGATCTCGGGGTGAGAGAATGAAGCTGTCATTGCGGGTGCTCTCATAGTGAAAAATCTGGGTTGTCATGAAACCCGGATAGGATTATTGGATGGGAACGTGTTCGATATCGTGGCGAATGCTGTATTTTCCCTGTCGGGAGATGTGATCTTAGAAATTGTCAGTGGATCATTCCACTTTATGGACGATTGTGAGGCGGAGAGTGTCGGTTCTGACTGTCTCTGGTAGAGACACACGGATGTTGTTTATTTGCGAGAGTGTTGAAACGACTCGTCCATATTACTATAAACGTGGTACGTTATTCATTGGTCCATACCGAGGTATTTGACCTCTATATGATACGTTTTAGAAAATATTGCATTCGTTTCATAAAAAGCACATTATTATTATACATAATGCATGTTTTAAACAAGTGGGCGATTATTTAAGAAATAATCCCCATAATACATCGGTTTCCAAATACTACACATGTGACATAACATTCGAATATAATACATGACAAAGGTTTTATTGAATGCAACATTTCATTTAAACAAAAGTATGAAACTTCATGCACAGCTTGCTCAGATAATGTAACAGCGGAAGACTTTCTTAAGGACCTGAGAATAAACATGCTTAAACAGTCAACACAAAGGTTGGTGAGATATATAGGTTTAGCATCGATATAAATATAGACCACAAGATTTCATAGTTATAAATATATGTACACTCGCAAGTGTGTAAAAGTATTCTATAAGTTGTTGAGCGCTTCAGTAACCATACTTAACCATTAATGTGGCATATTCCCTTTATTATGAAATCTCCCTACACTGTACCAAGTGTAGTAAAAACGAAGTACTATGCAACCGTTTACGATACTAGAGCGACTAGCCCGGTTGGGGTTGTCAAACCCGATAGATCTATCAATAGGATTCGCGCTTACATATTCTTACAACATGTAAATATTAGTTACCAAGCTATTAGGGAAGATATGCAAGGTGGTACATCTCAACGTAGAATATATTTTAAGTACTTGTGTCCATGGCGTAAAACATAAAATGCATGTATTCTCATCCCAAAATATTTTTAGAGTTTAAAAATGGGACTATATACTCACAGTAGTAAAAGTATATTAATAATAAGTTTTCAACTTATTAAAAATATGACCATCGTCCTTGGATTCACGAACCTATAACAATAATAACAATTCACATAATAATACGACATATGAATAAAATAAAGTAAGTTCATAGAATACTTATATAATAATTTTTAACATTTTATGTTAGTAGTCCATTGTTAGTAGTCCTTTGTTAGTAGTCCAAAATAGTCTGAAAAGTCCAACAGTCCAATAATCGGTATATATATATATATATATATATATATATATATATATATATATATATATATATATATATATATATATAATCTTAGAATTACCCCATGACGTATTGTATACGTATTGTTTTTGCATCAACCCAGAGACGTATTGTATACGTATTGTCTTAGAATTAACTAAGATGTATTGTGTACGTATTGTCTTAGAATTTATCAAAACGTATTGTATACTTATTGTGTTAGGAAGTACCAAGAATATTATTATACATATATACAATCACAGAATTAACCAAGATTATAATATTTTGTTATACTACTGATAAAATGTCCAAATATATATAGGATATAGGAAAAGTTAACAATGATATGGTTAATATAGTTTTTATAATATAAATTTCGTCCATACAACGTTATTTTTAGCAGATTTTGTTTTGCTCGCCAAATATTCATTACAACTCCGTTTAAAGTGAATCAAATTGCTATGGATTCATTAAGAAGTAAATTTTACAAAATCAATTCGAAAATTTCATCCCAAGTAGTAATTTTTAGAGCTTTACCCTCTTTTTGTGTCGGTGGACAGATTTGGAAAAATCCCGGCATCCACCCAATATATGATTTTTGATAAAATACCTCCACTTTGTCTAAAATCATGAAAAAATATTGGAAGTCTTATTTACATATATTAACATATTTCCAAAGTCTTAGCCTCGAACTCAAAGTCTAAGATAGGTTTTTAATTCCCAACCCAAAACAGCCCGCTTTTTACCGAATGGAGATTAAAGGATATATGTTAAGTTTCAAGGTGTTCTTCATATGTATAAGTTATAAGTTCTTATATTAACTTAATATAACATCATAATACATATAAATAAGTGCTATTAGATTTAAGTTAGAAAGATTAGATTAGTTTTTCAAACAAGCTTGGTGTTCACCAAAACAAGTTCTAGTTTTTACAAGTTTTATAAGTATAATAAGATAGCAACTATACAAGGAATTGAACAAGGATTTTGAGAAGTATTTTACCTTGATTATGAAGAGGAAAGTTTCTGAGATTAAAGTATGATATGAGAGCATTCAAGTGTGTGTTTTAGTTTAAGAAAATGTGGAGTAAAAATGAGTTAAAATGGTCCTTATTTATAAGCTTATAATTTTGGCTTTTAGTGAAAATATCTAAGATAAGTTAATTTGTATTAAGTCATGCATGACATATTAAATTGATTAGGTCATGGATGACATATTACAAAAACAATTGCAGAATTCTATTGGTATATACCAATAGTAAATACTTCTAGAAGCTGTGTATAATACGGGTAAAAATACCGTATGAATGCGAGTTGAATTCTTTGAGGAAATTGGGCGGAAATACTAGTATAGCTATCCTTTATATGTATTGGTATATTATAAAGTGTATTCAATACTTGTAAGGATGTATTTACACTCGTAATACATTATATGTAAATACATTTTAACATAAGTTAATTACGTCGTTTAAATAGTAATATATATATTGTTTGAAAACTCTTTAAATTAGTAGTATGAAAATATATATATATATAATACTTTGTTAATATACTTAATGAGATATTTAATTATCATATTTTCAAGTTAAATATATATAAATCCATATATATACACAATAATTAAACAATTAAACAATTAAATCAAGTTATGACGTTCGTGAATCGTCGGAATAAAAGGGTGACCAAAAGCTTGTGTAAAACTCTTTTCAGAGGTTCAAGATTTATTAAAATTCATTGCTTATCAAGTCGGAATTATATAAAGATTAAGTTTAAATTTGGTCGGAAATTTTTGGGTCGTCACAGTACCTACCCGTTAAAGAAATTTCGTCCTGAAATTTGATCGAGGTCGTCATGACTAACAATAAGAATGTTTTTATGACGAATATAAGTTGATTCATAGGGTTTTATCATGATTGAGAAATATGGATAAAATAATTTGATTACTCGAAACGTATGAGTGAAGCTATCGTAAAAGAGTGAAATGAGAAAATAGGGATTCGTCTTATCTTATGACGTCATCACGGTTGATCTCCGGATTAAAGAAAATCTTTGTAATCTATATAAGATTTGATTCTTCGGAGATTAAGGAAATTATGATCCTCTTCGATTTGATGCAATAACCTGTCTCGATTTCTCTGTCGGATATTTTACTATAAATCAACCTCCTATGTTCCCTTATTTCCACATCTCCCATCTTTTATACTTTCTTCCTTTCTTCGTACTTCCAAAACATTTGTCAATATGCTCCATTCAGTTTTAATTCTTGATATATTCTTGACTATCACATCTGTCATTCTTTTTTTTTCATCTTCCACCGGAGAAATCCGTTAATTTCTACTATGCTCTTGGGCTTATAGTGTTCTTAGTTTTCCCGTGTCTTTATACGCATCGATATACACGGTTTGTAATTTTGGCGTTGTCTTCGTGCTTATATTTTTCCTTATATTTCGGAGTTTCATGCTTCCGTCTTCTTTTCCCGACTTCAAGTCAAGCGAATAATGGTCTAGAATTCATAGATATGAAATTCGAAATGAACATAGCTAATGCTCTAAGAGAGAAATTGTAATAGCACAATTTGACTTGTGAAATTACCAGAATCCAAAGGAAAAGATAGAACTATCAAAAGAATATGTTCTTGATATGTTTAGAGATTAGATTGAATGTAAGAGTCGCGTAACATGGCACATGATAACGTTATGGTCTGTGAATCATCATGTTTCATTAGAAACTCAGCATGACTTACTGTAATAAAATCACGTTGATCAGGCGTCATTATATTATACTAACTCATGCTTCAGTTCCCAACACTACTTCAACAACATTCATATTTTAAATTTTGAATTTTTCCGAGATTTAGAAACTAAAACAGCTTCCTTTATGACGTAACACTGATAGCGCGAAGAGATAAAAGATTTCAGATAAGAATAGTTATGAAAATATCTTCAGAAATATAGAGGATATTTATAATGAAAGATACGATGATATCTTAGAATATCTAAGATCAGAGGATGATAAAGAATATTGTCCGCAAGGGTTTTAGAGTAAGAAGCAAGGTATTTGCTAAGGATTTTAGCAGACACCGAATTGAAGCTAAATTTCATCCTTGTAATTTGTCCACAGGCTCCTTCAGGGTTTGCTCAATCCATTTTCCAGTTTCAAACCTTCTCTTTTTCTGTGCTTTGCTAACACAATATTCTTTATCATCAACTTTTGACTGTTACGGTTGTCTACAGTTTCTGCTGCTTCATTCAGCTTTTTCAAAACTTCATAGTACTGATTCGTAGGCTGAAATGCTATTCCGGATTTCAGAATTATAATTTCAGGAAATAACGTTATATGTATATGCAGAAATGATGTGAGATTCAAGAATAATTATTGATGCTTCCTGGGGTTTGGTATGACAATTATTGTTACAAGATGTAGATGGGTACATGACAAGGGTTTATAGTGATCCTTCAAAGAGATTTAAGTCAAAGAGCAATAAAGTTACTGGTTTAACAACCCGTCCTAATCCTCCTGGACGAAATCATCAATCTGGTCTCATTGCGATGATCGACTCCAAGTAATGTCCTTAACATGAGCAAATGCACAGCGGAAGACTTAATTCGTACCTGAGAATAACATGCTTTAAAACGTCAACATAAAGTTGGTGAGATATATAGGTTTGATGCTAGCAGCGTTATAACTATGGACCACAAGATTTCATATATTTAAACATAATACACTCGCAAGTGTGTGTAAAAGTACTCTATAAGTTGTAGGCACCCGGTAACAAGCCTTAACGTTCATGTTTTACCCTCTAAAGTACACCAGATCAGGTGTGTTTAATATAACTTCGAAGTACTAAAGCATCCCATAGTCAGGATGGGGTTTGTCAGGCCTAATAGATCTATCTTTAGGATTCGCGCCTACCGTACATAGACAAGTAGTTTAATGTTACCAAGCTAAGGGTATATTTCTGGTTTAAACCCACGTAGAATTGGTTTTAGTACTTGTGCATATTTCGTAAAACATTTATAAAACAACGCATGTATTCTCAGCCCAAAATATTTAAAGTTAAAAAGGGGACTATATACTCACCTAATGTATTTTGTAGTAAAAATACATATAACGTCATTAAACAAATATAAGGTTGGCCTCAGATTCACGATCCTATATCAATTGTATATTTATTAATACACATAATTGTAAGCGAATAGATTCGTATATATATAATAAGTTATTAGTTAATATGTATATATATCTCATATATTCTTTTTGTATATGAAAATATTGATTTTGTTATGTTATATGTATTAAATATATTTTTATATATATCAGTTGTTTAAAAAAAATAGTTATTATAATTACACTAAATGTGATAATCATTATAATACTGATAATATTAATAATAATAATTATATTAATAATAATAATGATTTCAATAATTATAAATATGATAATAATGCTAATATTAGTGATAAATATAGTAAATTGTATTATGATAGTAATAATAAAACTAATAACACTTATAACTATGTTAGTGATACTAATTATAATGCTAATTATAATTTTAGTAATATTAACAATAACTAATAATAAAGATAATAATAATAACAATAATAATAATTAATAATAAAAATAACAAATAGGAACTACCTCACATAAATGAACTTTTAAAAATAATGCCACCACAGGGTCTCGAACCCGAGACCTCTTGATAACACACAAACACCATCTGCCATTCATCTGTCTTTATATTTCTGTTATATTTCGTGTTTTAATTTCTTTTAACCCGTCATTTACATCAATAATCTGGCCCAACAGCATGTTTATTGGATTTCAAGGGTTACAGCCCAACTAAATCAGCAGAGCCCAGTAATCGGTTTAAATTGAATGGCTAGAAGTTTGTTTTCCTGTCGGTGGAAAAAGAAAAGAAACAACAAAAAGTATTCGCTTTCTTTACAGCTTGATATCATTATAATATAATTCGCTATCATTATCATCAATGATATCATATCCCGTAATCATCATCATTCGTTCATCATGTTTAACACTTATTATCGATCGTATCATCATTATCATTGATTCAACATCGTCACTGAATTAGAAACAGAAGCAGGTACACAGCTTTTGAAACACGAAGCAGGAGTTGCATCTGTTGCAGCAACCATTCGATGAAAATAAAAGAAACTGTAATCGTAGCAGGTGCAGCTGGATCATACGTGTGATGGTGGTTATATAGTTATCTTTGGGTGTCGAATAGAAAATTAGAAGTGGGTTAGTAGTTTCAACGAAGAGAGAGAGAAGAGAGAGGAAATGATGGTGGTCAGTGGTTTATTAACTAGTTCACGGTGGTGGTTCAAGGTGGCGGATGGAAGTGGTGTTCAAGGTGGTTTGTGGCGATTGTTCATGTGGTATTTCACTGTAATAGAACAAGGGAAAGTAGGGTTATTGATCGATCAAGAAAAAGAAAAAATAAAAACTGGTTGAGGTGATTTTGGGTGATCTTGATGATGGGTTGATGATAAGGACTTGGTTTTTGATGAAGATAGTCGATGTGATTAACATGGTGCGAGGTAGATGGTTGTTGTAACGATCCACCATGGTTACGGTAACAGAAGAAAAGAAATAGAAATCGTTATTAGTGGAAATAGAAGCCGAAGGGTGAAGATGATTAATGGTGTTGAAATACTTAAGGAAGGTGTGAGTATAGTTTGGTTTGGTTTATATCAGAGAAAAAGTTGACCAGCAGAATCTTTCCAAACAGAAAAATACAGAAATTAATAAAAAGGGGACAATGACCTGTAATGTATTTATCTGTATTTGCACTGTATATATGTATTTATACTTCTGTATATATGTATACGTATTTATATCTTTATATGTATCTGTAACCAGTATTTTATATAAAATCTGCATATAATTGTAGTTTATATCTATATATCTGTTTATCTGGATATATATATCTAATTATGGCTATATTTAATATGTTAGGTAAACATAATATTATCAATATTATTTATTACCATCAATTTTAATAATTTAACTAATAATAAAGATAATATTAATATTAATTTCACATTAATACTAGTAATAATAATGATAATAATAATACTGATATTATTATTAATAATAATAATGAATACAATATAATAATTATAATTAAACTTGTAATTATATCAATTATTAAATGAATACTTCTTTTTAATAATAGTATATTTTATAACTGTTACAATATAATAATTATCAATAGAAATCTTTATGATAATATCAAATATCTATTTATATATTTATTTTAATATTAACTTAATTATTTGGTTTGCTATATTACATTTTATATTCTAATTGATTACAGTATATTTTATTAATTTAAGATATTATATATATATATACTTATATTTATTTTTATATATCTACATATGTATTTATATATCTATTACACGTAAATGTTCGTGAATCGTCGGAACAGTCGAAAGGGTAATTGATTATTCGAATATAGATTTCATACTTTCTAGACTCAACATTACAGATTTTGCTTATCGTGTCGGGAACATATAAAAAATAAGGTTTAAATTTGATTGAAAATTTCCGGGTCATTACAGTACCTACCCGTTAAAGAAATTTCGTCCTCGAAATTTGATATAGATTGTTATGGATAACAATAAGAATGTTTTCATGACGAATATGAGGTGATAATGGAGTTTTAACGATTCGATCATGTGAAGCGCACGAGTGAAGCTATCACAAAAAAGTGAAATGAGCAAATAAATATATTAGTTTCCGTATTTTCCTCAACTCACATTTTTTTTTTAATTCCTACTTTAAGACATTCGCCAATATGTTCCATCCCATTCTGATCCTGATATACTTCTAACTTTTATATCTGTCATTTTTCTTTTTCACCTACCACTGGAGGAATCTATTTACTTCTACTATACTCTTGTGTTTATAGTGTTTCTAGTTCTCCCGTGTCTCTATATTGCTATATGCATTTATATACACGGTTTGTAGTTTTGGGGTTGTTATTGGGTTTTATATCCTTTATAATTTTTCGGATTTTCATGCTTTCCTTTTCTCTTCCCGACTTCGAGTCAAGCGAGTAATGGTTCGGAATTCGTAGGTATGAGATTTAGAATGAGCATAGCTAATGCTCTAAGATAGAAATGGTAACGACACAATTTTTGATTTGTCAAATTACCAGAATATTCTTGAAAGATAGAACTATCAAGATGATATGTTCTTAATATGTTTGAAGATTGGATAGAATGTAAGAGTCGTGTAACATGGCACATGATGATGGTACTGTGAATCATCACATTCCATTAGAAACTCAACTTGACTTACTATAATATAATGACGTTGATCAAATGTCATTATATTATAATAATTCATGCTTCAGTTCCCAACACTACTTCAAAACATTCATATTTTAAACTCGAAGGTTTCAGAATTTAGAAACTAACACCGTTTCTTTTATATTGTATCGCAGATATAATGGAGAGAGAATTGGTTTCAGGTAAGAACGTCTTTGAAAATATCTTCAGAAATATCGAGGAAAGATACGATAGTATCTTTGAATATCTAAGATCAAAGGATGATGGAGACTATTGTCCGCAAGGGTTTAGAGTGTGGAGCAAGATATTCACTAAAGACTTCAACAGGCATTGTATTATTTGAATTCTTTGAAGTCAAACTTATTCTTTATGATTTGTCCACGACTTCCTTCATAGTTTCGCATAATCCGCTTTTCAGTACTAAAATTTTCTATTGAGCGTTTCCAACACTCCATTCTTTATCATCAACTTTTGGCCATTAAAACCATCTACAACATGCTGCTTCGTCAGCATTTTCAAAGTTAACGGATCTGGTCATCGATTATCAAACCGAGGTGGTTTTAGGATATTTGTGTTTTTAGATGATTAATCGTTGATAATAACATGATGGAATATGAAAGGTTCCCCGGTAACGATGAGGGAAGCCAATCGTATATATCAAAGTTATAATAAGACTTTATTCGAATGAAAGGTTGAAGTTGTTCTGCTGGAGTTGTGACAAAATTTTGGCTAATTTGGAAAGGAATTGCAAAGTTATTTTGGGTAATAATAACGCCAAAGGAAGTAGCACAGATATGTGTTAAACGTTTACCCAGGTTCCGAGAGCCTTTTTCAGGTGCATAAATCTTTTCTTCCGTAGATGACGTGTGGCTGGTTCATCCTTCCGATCGAGGTGTTTTCAAATATTATGAAAGATTTGAACGCGGATTGTAATTGTCAAGGTACAAATAAGGTTTAAGATGAAATCAAGTGGCAAACTTGAAGAATTGTTTAGTTTCATATGTTATAATCAATATTTTAATTCATTTTAATTGTTCAAAGTTAGCAGTCCAAGAGTCCAAGAGTCCAATAGTTCAATAATTCATATATAATTTAATATATAATATTCGAATTAATTAATACGTATCGTGACCCGTGTACCGGTCTCAGTATTGATCACAACTCAAACCATATATATATTTTGGAATCAACCTCAACCCTGTATAGCCAACTCCAACATTCACATATAGAGTGTCTATGGTTGTTCCGTAATATATATATAGATGGGTCGATATGATAGGTCGAAACATTGTATACGTGTCCCGTTATTTAAAGTGCGTAAAATAAAGTGCATAAAAGTAAATAACAGAAATTAAATGACGATAAATAAAATTGCGAGAATGTAAATTGCAATAAATAAAATGTAATACGGAATTAACAGTTAGCTGGGAACAGTTAGCTAGGAACAGTTAGCGTGGAATCTTAACAATATTTCAATTAATTAATCCGTTTGTTTCTAACAAATTTTATTTTGTCCAATGTTTTCTTCATTATGCCACTTGTTGGATTCTGATAGATCAAAATCCAAATATGAAATTTGAATGGAAATGGTTATTCTGTGGTGAACGGATACGTATATCGGTGGTTGTAAGTAGGATAGTAAATGACCGTTGAATCAGATTCGAAGAATGTACAGTGTAACTTATTAATGTGAAATTTAATTATTCCTCAGGTACTACCTACCCGTTAAAATATTTTCATCATTAACAGTTTGTACGAAAGAATTTTTAATTACAATCTTTATGAAAATATACTTACATATATATTTTCTTCAGATGTAATCATGGATTTAATGAGTCAATAAGATATTAAACTCATTTGATTTATCATTATTACTAGATTACATGATCTCTAAAACATTAGAGATTACATAATCGTCATGTCGAACGAAGATAAATGAGGTAGAACGATACGTAAAAAGAAGGTAATCGATGTAGAACAGTATGTAGAACAAAAATCATACTCGAAGTTCAGATGGTGATATTGAGGCACGTGGTGCGGATGTGATTGTTGGTGGTGGTAATGATACGGTTGGTGTTGATGATGATGATGCCGTTGATGTCGGTGATGCTACTGATACCGAAGCTTGCGATGTTGATGTTGCTGGCGGTACTGGTTATGCTGCCGGTGCTACTGCTGGTGTTTGTAATCTTTGCACCATGTTCTCCAAAGCCGATACGCGAGCGCGAAGTTCGTTAACTTCTGTTAGTACACCAGGATGATTGGCGGTTGGAGTGAGTGAATGAACAAGATCCGAAATATGGGATAGTATATAATCGTGACGAGATACTCTAGAAATGAGAGAGAAAATGGTTTCTCGAACAGGTTCGCCGGTAAGTGCTTCAGGTTCATCGCCAAGAGGGCAATTTGGTGGATGGAATGGATCACATTCTTCTTGTCTCCAGTGATTTAGTATATTACGAACCCATCCCCAATTCATCCAAAATAGATGATGGGAAATTGGTTGATCCATTCCGGTGACGCTGCCTTCGGAGCTCGAATGAAAATCCATATCGGCATAGCTATCGAAATCCGAGGAATTCGAACTAGATGCGGAATCCATCTTGTATAATCGGGGAAAATGAATTTTTGATTTGGAATAGATTATAGAAGTTCGATTTGATACCCTTCAATACATAATTTACATATGTATATATATATAATACCAAAATCCCGTAAATTACGGAGAATCTTTGAAATGCAACAGGCAATGTCTGCAGTAACAGATACACTAGGATATGAATTTTGTCTATACACTATCGATGCACTAAATGCAGTAAGACGTGTCTAGACTTAAGAATAATAAGCAGGCAATTCCCTAAGGATGATAAGTAGATGATTTCCGACTAGATAAGATTAGCAAAACTTTTGACATGTTGACGCGGTCAAAGTCCAGACTCATTAATGTATCTTAACAACTACTAGTCAGACACACTAATGCAAGACCTGGTTCGCTAAGACCACCGCTCTGATACCAACTTTAACAACCCGTCCTAATCCTCATGGACGAAATCATCAATCTGGTCTCATTGCGATGATCGACTCCAAGTAATGTCCTTAACATGAGCAAATGCACAGCGGAAGACTTAATTCGTACCTGAGAATAACATGCTTTAAAACGTCAACATAAAGTTGGTGAGATATATAGGTTTGATGCTAGCAGCGTTATAACTATGGACCACAAGATTTCATATATTTAAACATAATACACTCGCAAGTGTGTGTAAAAGTACTCTATAAGTTGTAGGCACCCGGTAACAAGCCTTAACGTTCATGTTTTACCCTCTAAAGTACACCAGATCAGGTGTGTTTAATATAACTTCGAAGTACTAAAGCATCCCATAGTCAGGATGGGGTTTGTCAGGCCCAATAGATCTATCTTTAGGATTCGCGCCTACCGTACATAGACAAGTAGTTTAATGTTACCAAGCTAAGGGTATATTTCTGGTTTAAACCCACGTAGAATTGGTTTTAGTACTTGTGCATATTTCGTAAAACATTTATAAAACAACGCATGTATTCTCAGCCCAAAATATTTAAAGTTAAAAAGGGGACTATATACTCACCTAATGTATTTTGTAGTAAAAATACATATAACGTCATTGAACAAATATAAGGTTGGCCTCAGATTCACGATCCTATATCAATTGTATATTTATTAATACACATAATTGTAAGCGAATATATTTGTATATATATAATAAGTTATTAGTTAATATGTATATATATCTCATATATTCTTTTTGTATATGAAAATATTGATTTTGTTATGTTATATGTATTAAATATATTTTTATATATATCAGTTGTTTAAAAAAAATAGTTATTATAATTACACTAAATGTGATAATCATTATAATATTGATAATATTAATAATAATAATTATATTAATAATAATAATGATTTCAATAATTATAAATATGATAATAATGCTAATATTAGTGATAAATATAGTAAATTGTATTATGATAGTAATAATAAAACTAATAATACTTATAACTATGTTAGTGATACTAATTATAATGCTAATTATAATTTTAGTAATATTAACAATAACTAATAATAAAGATAATAATAATAACAATAATAATAATTAATAATAAAAATAACAAATAGGAACTACCTCACATAAATGAACTTTTAAAAATAATGCCACCACAGGGTCTCGAACCCGAGACCTCTTGATAACACACAAACACCATCTGCCATTCATCTGTCTTTATATTTCTGTTATATTTCGTGTTTTAATTTCTTTTAACCCGTCATTTACATCAACAATCTGGCCCAACAGCATGTTTATTGGATTTCAAGGGTTACAGCCCAACTAAATCAGCAGAGCCCAGTAATCGGTTTAAATTGAATGGCTGGAAGTTTGTTTTCCTGTCGGTGGAAAAAGAAAAGAAACAACAAAAAGTATTCGCTTTCTTTACAGCTTGATATCATTATAATATAATTCGCTATCATTATCATCAATGATATCATATCCCGTAATCATCATCATTCGTTCATCATGTTTAACACTTATTATCAATCGTATCATCATTATCATTGATTCAACATCGTCACTGAATTAGAAACAGAAGCAGGTACACAGCTTTTGAAACACGAAGCAGGAGTTGCATCTGTTGCAGCAACCATTCGATGAAAATAAAAGAAACTGTAATCGTAGCAGGTGCAGTTGGATCATACGTGTGATGGTGGTTATATAGTTATCTTTGGGTGTCGAATAGAAAATTAGAAGTGGGTTAGTAGTTTCAACGAAGAGAGAGAGAAGAGAGAGGAAATGATGGTGGTCAGTGGTTTATTAACTAGTTCACGGTGGTGGTTCAAGGTGGCGGATGGAAGTGGTGTTCAAGGTGGTTTGTGGCGATTGTTCATGTGGTATTTCACTGTAATAGAACAAGGGAAAGTAGGGTTATTGATCGATCAAGAAAAAGAAAAAATAAAAACTGGTTGAGGTGATTTTGGGTGATCTTGATGATGGGTTGATGATAAGGACTTGGTTTTTGATGAAGATAGTCGATGTGATTAACATGGTGCGAGGTAGATGGTTGTTGTAACGATCCACCATGGTTACGGTAACAGAAGAAAAGAAATAGAAATCGTTATTAGTGGAAATAGAAGCCGAAGGGTGAAGATGATTAATGGTGTTGAAATACTTAAGGAAGGTGTGAGTATAGTTTGGTTTGGTTTATATCAGAGAAAAAGTCGACCAGCAGAATCTTTCCAAACAGAAAAATACAGAAATTAATAAAAAGGGGACAACGACCTGTAATGTATTTATCTGTATTTGCACTGTATATATGTATTTATACTTTTGTATATATGTATACGTATTTATATCTTTATATGTATCTGTAACCAGTATTTTATATAAAATCTGCATATAATTGTAGTTTATATCTATATATCTGTTTATCTGGATATATATATATATATCTAATTATGGCTATATTTAATATGTTAGGTAAACATAATATTATCAATATTATTTATTACCATCAATTTTAATAATTTAACTAATAATAAAGATAATATTAATATTAATTTCACATTAATACTAGTAATAATAATGATAATAATAATACTGATATTAGTATTAATAATAATAATGAATACAATATAATAATTATAATTAAACTTGTAATTATATCAATTATTAAATGAATACTTCTTTTTAATAATAGTATATTTTATAACTGTTACAATATAATAATTATCAATAGAAATATTTATGATAATATCAAATATCTATTTATATATTTATTTTAATATTAACTTAATTATTTTGTTTGCTATATTACATTTTATATTCTAATTGATTACAGTATATTTTATTAATTTAAGATATTATATATATATATACTTATATTTATTTTTATATATCTACATATGTATTTATATATCTATATACACGTAAATGTTCGTGAATCGTCGGAACAGTCGAAAGGGTAATTGATTATCCGAATATAGATTTCAAACTTTCTAGACTCAACATTACAGATTTTGCTTATCGTGTCGGGAACATATAAAAAATAAGGTTTAAATTTGATCGGAAATTTCCGGGTCATTACAACTGGTAAGCTTACTACTAATGTGGTGAAATATAAAAGGTTCCCCAGTAACGATGGCGAAAAGACAACGTATATATCAAGGTTATAATAAGGCTACTCTGGATGAAAAGTCGAAGTTGTCTTTTTGGAGCTGTGACAAAATTCGCTATTTTGAAAAGGGATTGTAAAGTTATTTTGGATAATAATAATAATGCTAAAGGATCTGACACGGATACGTGTTGAACCTTTGCTTAGGTTCAAGTGTCCTCCGAATGCATATCTATATGCATATATTCTTCGTATGTATCGTGTGATTGGTTCATTCTCTCGATTGTTCCTTAGTTGAGATGTTTTCAAGAATTTTGAAGGGTTTAGACGCAGGTTGTCATCGTCAATATCCATATAATGAATTCGTCGTGAATCTTGAATGATACGAATATCTTTATGAGTTCTGTGAATGAAAGTGATGTTCTAGTATAGTTTTAATTTAAAGTATGATTTTGAAGGATGTAGGATTTTAAGATTGATGGCACTTCTTAAATCTTGACTTGGATTTTGATCTGTCAAAATAAGAATATGTAATTGAAATGGTATGGAAAATGGTTGTCTTGAATTTTGTGAAATGATGTATATTACTATGAAAGGAGAGAGTATAATTAACGATTGTCGAAACATCATTGAAAATGTACAGTGTAACATATTAATGTGAACTTAAGTATTTCTCGGGTATTACCTACCCGTTAAAATAAAATTTCACAAGTAATATTTTGTATAAAAGAATTTTTATTACAGTCTTTTTGAAAATATATGTATGTATATTTTCTTCAGATGTAATATGGATTTAATGAGTTAATATTATATTAATCTCATTTGGTTTACGGTTGGAACTAGAAATGAATAATCCCTAAAACTTTAGAGATTACATAATCGCCGCGGAATATTTCTTCAACGTAAATGAAATAATGAATTAATACTTCATCACTCATTATTGTTGGTATCCCTCAGTGCCTGCGGTGCGTATGATGTTGATGCTCGTAATGCGGCTTTCGATGTTGAGGCTTGTGATGTTGTTGGTATTGCTAGTGCTGGTAGTGGTTTGATATGAGTATAGATGATGAGAATTTGTTTTGTTTTGTATTGTGAAAGAAGATGTTTAAAGTTTCTTGAATAAAAAGAGAGGTCAAGAGCTTTATAAAGGGAATGAAATGATGTAGGATGCACTTGCTAATGAAGTTTTGCTTTTCATGACAGTAAATTTTTTTTTTACTAAATAATTCACCATGCAAGATACGGAGTAAAGGTCGGATAGCCTCAATAATATTAGTAATATTATACTCGTTGCGGCATATCCTGGAAAGGAGAGAGAAAATGGTGTTACGAAAGGGTTCGCCGGTAAGTGCCTCATGTTCTTCACCAAGAGGGCAATGTGGTAGATGGAAGGGATCACCTTCTTCTTGTCTCCAATGATTATGTAAACTACGAACTCATCCCCAATTCATCCAAAATAGATGATGGCTAATTGGTTGATCCATTCCGGTCACACTGCTTTCGGAGTTCGAATGAAACTCCATATCGGAATTCGAGGGACTTGAACTAGTGGAGAGTTCCATTTCGTACGATTGAATAAAGGATTTTTCGATATAAAATGATTTCCGGCTATCGGATGGTATTCTAATTACATAGAATATCTATATATATATAGAGCAAAAGATTTCATAGATTACGAAGGAATTTACGGAATATGTTAGGCAAAGTTTACAGTAACAGATACGCTAAGATATGAATTAGCATATACACTAAAATATGAACTTTGTCTATGCACTATTTATGCAATCAATGCAGTAAGATGTGTCTAGACTAAGAATGATAAGCATGTAATTTTCTAAGGGTGATAAGCAGATGATTTTCGACTAGAAATGATAAGAAAAACTTTTAACATGCAGTTAAAGTCGAAGTCCAGACCCACTAATACATCCTAACAACTATCAGTTAGACACACTAATGCAAGACCTGGTTCGCTAAGACCACCGCTCTGATACCAACTGAAACAACTCGTCCATATTACTATAAACGTGGTACGTTATTCATTGGTCCCATAGTGAGGTATTTGACCTCTATATGATACGTTTTAGAAAATATTGCATTCGTTTCATAAAAAGCACACTATTATTATACATAATGCATGTTTTAAACAAGTGGGCGATTATTTAAGAAATAATCCCCATAATACATCGGTTTCCAAATACTACATACGTGACATAACAGTCGAATATAATACATGACAAAGGTTTTATTGAATGCAACATTTCATTTAAACAAAAGTATGAGACTCCATGCACAGCTTGCTCAGATAATGCAACAGCGGAAGACTTTCTTAAGGACCTGAGAATAAACATGCTTAAACAGTCAACACAAAGGTTGGTGAGATATATAGGTTTAGCATCGATATAAATATAGACCACAAGATTTCATAGTTATAAATATATGTACACTCGCAAGTGTGTAAAAGTATTCTATAAGTTGTTGAGCGCTTCGGTAACCATACTTAACCATTAATGTGGAATATTCCCTTTATTATGAAATGTCCCTACACTGTACCAAGTGTAGTAAAAACGAAGTACTATGCAACCGTTTACAATACTAGAGCGACTAGCCCGGTTGGGGTTGTCAAACCCGATAGATCTATCAATAGAATTCGCGCTTACATGTTCTTACAACATGTAAATATTAGTTACCAAGCTATTAGGGAATATATGCAAGGTGGTACATCTCAACGTAGAATATATTTTAAGTACTTGTTTCCATGGCGTAAAACATAAAATGCATGTATTCTCATCCCAAAATATTTTTACAGTTTAAAAATGGGACTATATACTCACAGTAGTAAAAGTATATTAATAATAAGTTTTCAACCTATTAAAAATATGACCGTCGTCCTTGGATTCACGAACCTATAACAATAATAACGATTCAGATAATAATACGACATATGAATAAAATAAAGCAAGTTCATAGAATACTTATATAATAATTTTTAACATTTTATGTTAGTAGATCATTGTTAGTAGTCCTTTGTTAGTAGTCCAAAATAGTCCGAAAAGTCCAACAGTCCAATAATCGGTATATATATATATATATATATATATATATATATATATATATATATATATATATATATATATAATCTTAGAATTACCCCACGACGTATTATATACGTATTATCTTTGCATCAACCCAGAGACGTATTGTATACGTATTGTCTTAGAATTAACGAAGACGTATTATGTATGTATTGTCTTAGGATTTATCAAAACGTATTGTATACTTATTGTGTTAGGAAGTACCAAGAATATTATTATAATATATACAATTACAAAATTAACCAAGATTATAATATTTTGTTATACTACTGATAACATGTCCAAATATATATAGGATATAGGAAAAGTTAACAAGGATATGGTTAATATAGTTTTTATAATATAAATTTCGTCCATACAACGTTATTTTTAGCAGATTTTGTTTTGCTCGCCAAATATTCATTACAACTCCGTTTAAAGTGAATCAAATTGCTATGGATTCATTAAGAAGTAAATTTTACAAAACCAATTCGAAAATTTCATCCCAAGTAGTAATTTTTAGAGCTTTTCCCTCTTTTTGTGTCAGTGGACAGATTTGGAAAAATCCCGGCATCCACCCAATATATGATTTTTGATAAAATACCTTCACGTTGTCTAAAATCATGAAAAAATACTGGAATTCTTATTTACATATATTAACATATTTCCAAAGTCTTATCCTCTAACTCAAAGTCTAAGATAGGTTATTAATTCCCAACCTAAAACAGCCTGCTTTTTACCGAATGGAGATTAAAGGATATATGTTAAGTTTTAAGGTGTTCTTCATATGTACAAGTTATAAGTTCTTATATTAACTTAATATAACATCATAATACATATAAATAAGTGCTATTAGATTTGAGTTAGAAAGATTAGATTAGTTTTTCAAACAAGCTTGGTGTTCACCAAAACAAGTTCTAGTTTTTACAAGTTTTATAAGTATAATAAGATAGCAACTATACAAGGAATTGAACAAGGATTTTGAGAAGTATTTTACCTTGATTATGAAGAGGAAAGTTGCTGAGATTAAAGTATGATATGAGAGCATTCAAGTGTGTGTTTTTAGTTTAAGAAAATGTGGAGTAAAAATGAGTTAAAATGGTCCTTATTTATAAGCTTATAATTTTGGCTTTTAGTGAAAATATCTAAGATAAGTTAAATTGTATTAAGTCATGCATGATATATTAAATTGATTAGCTCATGGATGACATATTACACAAACAATTGCAGAATTCTATTGGTATATACCAATAGTAAATACTTCTAGAAGCTGTGTATAATATGGGTAAAAATACCGTATGAATGCGAGTAGAATTCTTTGAGGAAATTGAATGGAAATACTAGTATAGCTATCCTTTATATGTATTGATATATTATAAAGTGTATTCAATACTTGTAAGGATGTATTTACACTCGTAATACATTATATGTAAATACATTTTAACATAAGTTAATTACGTCGTTTAAATAGTAATATATATATATTGTTTGAAAACTTTTTAAATTAGTAGTATGAAAAAATATATATAATACTTTGTTAATATACTTAATGAGATATTTAATTATCATATTTTCAAGTTAAATATATATAAATCCATATATATACACAATAATTAAACAATTAAATAATTAAATCAAGTTATGACGTTCGTGAATCGTCGGAATAAAAGGGTAACCAAAAGCTTGTGTAAACTCTTTTCGGAGGTTCAAGATTTATTAAAATTCATTGCTTATCAAGTCAGAATTATATAATGATTAAGTTTAAATTTGGTCAAAAATTTTCGGGTCGTCACAAGTGTGTACCCTAGTGATGTGACCGTAGGTTGCATTGAAATGTCGAGGCTATTCTTAACGGCCGGTTTAGGTAGGAAGGTTCACCCGGCGTTGGTAAATATTATGTGAGTCGTGTGGCAAATTGCGGAAATTTCGTGATGATAATTCGCCATTGACGGGATTCTAGTATACGATTAGTCTTCATGCTAGTATTAGGAAGCCGTCTTGTGTGGTTGTGTGATAGGGTTTAGAGGAGGAACTCTGCGTCAAGTGTTGATGTTTTGCTCAACACGTGGTGTATTATTGTCATCCCGGATTAATCCAGTGACGGATGGTCATGTGCGGATCGATTGATTGAGTGATATGGTTACGAATGTAGCTTGTTGCGAGTTTTAGCCAAGAGAATTTGAAGGGATAATGATGTTTCCCGTATTTTCCTAAGTGGGGATTCTGAATGTTGAGTGTATGATATACCGTTTGTTGCGGTAATGCGCACTAGTGATTATTAGCGTGTGGCGAGATATTCAGGTTAATGGAAACCTTTTATGGACATCGATTTTGAAGGTATGTCAGAGGGCCTTTGAGTGTGGGTCTGGTTTGTTAATTAACGGAGATCACGGGGACGTGATCCAATTAAGTGGGGGAGAGTTGTAACACCCCATTTTTTAGTTACGCGTTATTTCAAACGTCATTCGAAATACGAGGCATGTAAGCGTATATGTGGATCCCAAATAAAGTTGTAGTTGAGGTTCTAAAACCTTACCATTGGATAGTAAATCTCATTACGTTTTCAACGCTATTTGATTCATCAAAAATGGAGCTACAGTTTGAAAGTTACGACCAAAACAAGTTCCAGTTTCTGTCTCAGTTCATTGGGACGCCGTCCAGCCATTTAGGACACCGTCCAAATGGCCTGACGGGCCAGCTGTAATATTTTGAAGTTTTTAAAAGAGGATATTTGGGTCTTTTCACTTGGAGGTCTTTTGGGCCATCAAAACTGATCCAAATTCATTCTTATCCCCATTTCCACCTTCCCGAACACTCCCATCCATTCCTAGAGAGAGAGGGACCATTTTAGAGAGAGAGGGCTTAGTTTGGGGAAGAAGAAGGGTGAATCAGGTCGAGTCGCGAGTGTTAATGTTGTTCACCTCGTTCGCGGCTACGTTGTGGTAGTGTTGGTAAGTTCTAAATCCAAATTTCATTGTTAAGATCATTGTTTGAGTTAGAGTTTGTGCTAGTTAGAGTTATAACCCACTTATTATGAAATTTGGAGGTTTTTGGATAAGATTCATGTAAGTAAACCCGAATTAGTGACTTAGGGTTTTGATTGATGAAATTGTGAGTTTGGATCTTGCATATGTTGGTTAAACTTAGAACACTTGTGTACTAGTGATTTTGGTGTGTGTTGACTTGATTTTGGGTGTAAACCCTAATTTGGGTCAAATGGGTATTTTGGGTCAAGTAAGCTTGATTCGGTGTTAAATTAAGTTTTGAGTCAAGTTTTGGTAAATCAAGTATGTAAATACTTGATTTAGGTATTAGTTGGCGTTTTGGAAAGTTAGTCACTAGTCGTTAGTGATTAAAGATGTTATTGGGACTTATGTCAAAATGGGTTGACTTTGATGGGTCAAAAATTGATAATGACACTAGTTTGGTTTAAATGGTGCAAAGTATAATTTAGGTTAAATTGTACTTGTTTGAATGGGTCGGAATTACCACCCGTAGTGGTAATTGGTGAAGTTCCCTTTAGTTGTCTAAATGGGCGGTTTGTGGAGGTAGGTATAAACCCTTGGTTAAGGGTGTTGGACGTCGAATTCTCTTGTAGAGAATGTATGTTGATTGTGTGTATATCTATATGCGTATTATAGGTAAAAGCTTGCTCGGTTGTGTTTGGAGGCGATTAAATATATGACTTGTGCAGGCATCTCGAGGTGAGTGGAATAATTATATGTGTATGTATATAATGTATTTATTTGTATACTATGGTATGAACCAAAGAGCCGGCAGTGCCATAGTATGTGCGATTGTGCTATGATGTGAACCAAAGAGCCGGTAGCGTCATAGTACGTTTGTTGTAGTGTGAACCAAAGAGCCGGTAGCACTACGGCACGAGTTGTTAGAGTGTGAACCAAAGAGCCGGTAGCACTTTAGCGCGAGTATGACTCGGGTTGTGATGTGAACCAAAGAGCCGGTAGCATCATAACCGATACGTATGGTGTGAACCAAAGAGCCGGTAGCACCATGATGAGAGAATGGTTAACCATGGTTGTGTATTGTATTGTAGCATATTGTATTATGTCGCTTATATGCTATTGATTATGCTAGTTGCGGTTTTGGAGATTTTTAGCCTTATACTTTGTGATGGTATGCTAATTAGATTGCTAGCGTGTATGCAGTATTTGTGTAAGTATTTGCAAGTAAGAAGATTATATATGTATATGTATAATTATTGCATTCACTAAGCCTAGGCTTACCCCTCTCGTTGTTTACCTTTTTTTACAGGTATTGTGGTTTGAAGCTAGCTAGTTTGTTAAACTAGAAGCATATGAGTGCTTGGGCTTGATGGGGTAGCTTTTGGATATATAGATATATATATATATATATATATATATATATATATATATATATATATATATATATATATATATATATATATATATATATATATATATATATGGGTCGAAATGGTCACTTTGTCGTAATATGGGTCGATGTGGGCCCGTTGTTGTAAAACTCGATTTCATTGTGGAAATCTCTTAATTATAACTATACTAATGTGTTGTGAAAAACCGATTCGTTTAAAAGTGTTGGGAAGCTGGTTTTCCGCCCGCGTGAATTTGTAAACCTGATCAGGAACTTTTAGTTCATTGGGACGTCGTCCAAATGGCTTGGACGCCGTCCTGGTCTTCTCTGCTGGACGCCGTCCAGATAACTGGACGTCGTCCAGATGGTCTATATAAAAAAAATAAAAGATTTAAGTCGTGTTTTTGGTAAAATGAAGTTGGGTCGTTACAAAAGTTTAAATTGAATGATCTATAACATAGAACGCTTTGTAAGTGAATATACTAAATAAATGATATGTAAAATATTTTATTAAAATAGTTTGAAATTTAACTTAAAAGATAGAACGCATTGATTATTGCAATTCAATAACATAATGTCGTTAGTCTGTTCAAGTAGTCTTTTATGACAATTTTGATTATCATGATTTATATGAAGTGTGCAAATTATAATAAGCAATTATGATGTTATAAAGTGTGTATAGGGATTAGCACCATGTGTGACATGAAATGACCTGTCCACAATAGTTTTTCTTCACTTGTCGGAGCTCATGTACCATTTAATGGGCTAATTTTTTCACCCATGTCCGTAACTTATGGATACCAACGACCCGTGAATTATAAAAATTAATATAATTACAAAAACTAAAGGTGCTTTTGATAAAACTGAATGATTTAGGTAATTAATGGTTAAAAGATTATTTCAATTCTGAATTATATAGCACAAGATGAAATATTGACAAATATATCATTAAAGTTTAATCTAGTGGCTCTTATTCAAACTTTCAAAGTTACTCCGCCACAACGTGAGGGCACCTCAACTTATTATTATTATTATTATTATTATTATTATTATTATTATCATTATTATTATTATTATTATTATTATTATTATTATTATTATTATTATTATTATTATTATTATTATTATTATTATTATTATTATTATTATTATTATTATTATTATTATTATTATTATTATTATTATTATTATTATTGTTATATTATTATTATTACCACTGCTAAAACTACTATTATTACTACTTTTATTACTATTCATATTATTATTATTACTTTATTGTTATTAAAAAATAGTTAATTATGATATTAGAATTGAAATAATTATTATCATTATTATTATTTTTTATTATTATTGTTTTCATATTATTATTATTATTATTATTATTATTATTATTATTATTATTATTATTATTATTATTATTATTATTAGTATTATTATTATTATTATTATTATTATTATTATTATTATTATTATTATTATTATTATTATTATTATTATTATTATTATTATTATTATTATAATTATTATTATAATTATTATTATTATTATTATTATTATTATTATTATTATTATTATTATTATTATAGTCAAGTGGTTGCGGGCTTAAATTTATTTGCAAGAGGTCTTAGGTTCAAATCCTTTCTAAGACAAATATTTTGTGGTAGTTATAGAATGGTTGGAAACAGTCAGGGAGTAATCCTGCTAGGCTGCGTACATCAGAGTATGAGGTCGGCTTACTCGCCCTCTCGGGTAGTCCGAATAGGAAAAAACCTTCTACCTTTATTACACATATATAGTAATTAATACTTGTATTAATTAAACATATTAATTGTATATATTATCTTGTATATTCAATAGAGATTATGATGTGTATAGATTAATCTTGTATATCCCGGACCCGGACCCGTTAAGAAAATCTACCTCCAAACCTGCCCCATTATCCGTCGGAGCTCCATTAAATACTTACTGCCGGGTTAAAGGGTTTCCCCACGGGTTTCGAAGCTCCATTAAACATCACGTTCTCTGTTCATTTTTTCTTAGACATTTCATCGAACACCTTACAATCTTACATGCACTTTCATAATCACCATTTTACTTTAAAATGCTGCAACTGCATTTTTAATCCAAATCAAAAGAATATAAATTTGATTTTTAAAAAAAATATAAGCAAAGAACAAATTGATAGTAAAAAATATTACACATTTAAATTAAACAGTTTATTCATAAATATTTGTAAAACATAGTGAAGAATTCTCTTATCCATATCGACAACAATCAAAAAGAAAACTAAAAACATATTGTAGCAAGAAAATCTTCCATTTTTTATTTTTATTATTATTATTATCAACGGGTATTGTTATTACTATCGGGTTGGGTATATGGGTCGGGTAAACGGGGCGGGTTGATGGGTCTATATGCAATCCTGGGCCCAGCCCGTAACCCGAATTTTTATAAAAAATAAATTCCATACCCGGCCCATGACCCGAATACCCGAACCCGACCCAAAATTGTTGGGTTTCGGGTTTACCCATGAGTACGGGTCTTTTTTCCATCCCTAGTCAGGATTGAGATACAGAAAGATATTTTATTGGTGTATATATACGCCTGATTTTCAATCAATAAAAAGCACGGTTTATATTTCCCTTATAGTATCACTCTAAAACACTCGATCCTCTCTTCTTAACTCTTCATCGACTTTCTTCCTTCATCATGCCTGAATACAGATTTCATCCATAAAGCACAGTTAATAACACTTGAAAATCATTCCCGTAACTTTAAAGATGGAAACGGCCAATACGAGTCTTGGGCCAAACTATTCATCATTCATTGTCGTGCTTTTCTAGTCAAAGATCATATAATCCTTAATACCAATTCACCCGAATCATCAGAAACCTCTTTGATTATCAAACTGATAGTTGGGATCGTTTGGACGCTATCGTATTACAATGGATCTAAGATACGATTTCAAAAGACCTTTTAAACACTATTCTAAAGAAAAACTTGACTGCTAAGCGGCTTGAGATCGCCTGAAAAATATTTTTCATGACAATCGTCATACTCGTCTGGTTCATCTGCAACATAAGTTCAGTAACCTTAAGATCGATGACTTTCTGAATGCTTCTGCATATTGCCAGGAACTCAAACTTCTTGGTGATCAACTGTCCAACGTAGGCCCCAATATTGATGATGATCGTCTAGTTTTAAAGATAGTCCCCGGTTTAAATGATGCCTATGATATCGATGCCTCACACATTAACCATATGGAACCACTCCCAAGCTTTTATGAGGCTCGTTCAAATTATGATCCTCGAATACAATCGCAAATCAAAACAAGCGTCATATGCCGCTTAGGATGCTTGTATTGCACTCGTTTCAACACCTCCTTGGCACCTACTAATCCCTCATCATCTGTCATCAACAATTGCATCGGTGGTCAATACAATTGGGGACGAGGTACTAATCGGGGTAACTATAGTGGTCGTGGTCGTGACCGTGTATGACGACTCTCAATTTTTCATTTCTGTTTTAACTGTTCAATTATTAAAACTGCTTGTACTCGTAAACTTTGTTTAAACAAAACTTTGATTGAAAGGTGATTTTTGATCGATATTTCCTATTTATATAAAGTTTATGTATTTTCTGTGTCTTTATATTTATAAAGCTACTTGTATTATTAGAAGTGATATTTTATAACCTTTAAAAATTAATATAAACTAATTGGAACTAAATAAAATTAATAAAAGTTAGGGGTTAATAAATAAATAAAATGTAATTAAAATAAATATAACGTTAATAATAATAATAAAAATTATATAAAAAATGTGAAATACATAATAAATTCATATGTGCTGTAAAAAAATATAATACATGTAAAAAAAATGGCTAGACAAATAAAAAAAAAAAGAGGAAGACTAAACTTGATCACTAAGTTTACAAATCCTAGTTTAACACCAATTAAGGTTCTTGATCTCCAAGTAAGTTGAATGTAATTAGGAAACCAACAACCCTATAAAATCCCTCAAGTTTTTCTCATGAAATCACCTCAAATAAACCCTTGCAAGTGTCGACTAATTTCCTTGTTTCCCGATATCGGCCAAAAAGTCACGTTTCTGCCCCCGATATTGAGCCCTAAAACCATAAAGTTCCAAACTCTATCGCCAAAATAATCACTTTGTTGGTTAATTTGGTATATTTAGTCATTACAAAGGCTATGTTTCAAGATTCACTAAAAACGGATGAGAAACAAGGAAAAACGAGCAAAACTGGCTAAAACGATTAACTCGCGTTTAAATAACTTATTTTATAATTTTTGGAAAAGTTTAATTACTTAACCTAATGTTGTAGGATATTTAATTACGAACGCTTGTGCGCAAGAATCGTCAAAAACGAAGCTAAAACGAAGCTAAAACGAATATTCTAGAGCGAAAACGAGAAATCAAGTTACGATCCAGGGAATCAAGGCTGACCAGCACAAAATCCGCCCTGCCATACCACCTGCCATCCGCCCTGCCAGTATGCATACTGAAATGTCCCGTTCTTATTGATTAAAAACGTTCCATATTAATTGATTTCGTTGCGAGGTTTTGACCTCTATATGAGACGTTTTTCAAAGACTGCATTCATTTTTAAAACAAACCATAACCTTTATTTCATCAATAAAGGTTTAAAAAGCTTTACGTAGATTATCAAATAATGATAATCTAAAATATCCTGTTTACACACGACCATTACATAATGGTTTACAATACAAATATGTTACATCGAAATCAGTTTCTGGAATGCAGTTTTTACACAATATCATACAAACATGGACTCCAAATCTTGTCCTTATTTTAGTATGCAACAGCGGAAGCTCTTAGTATTCACCTGAGAATAAACATGCTTTAAACGTCAACAAAAATGTTGGTGAGTTATAGGTTTAATCTATATATATCAAATCGTAACAATAGACCACAAGATTTCATATTTCAATACACATTCCATACATAGAGATAAAAATCATTCATATGGTGAACACCTGGTAACCGACATTAACAAGATGCATATATAAGAATATCCTCATCATTCCGGGACACCCTTCGGATATGATATAAATTTCGAAGTACTAAAGCATCCGGTACTTTGGATGGGGTTTGTTAGGCCCAATAGATCTATCTTTAGGATTCGCGTCAATTAGGGTGTCTGTTCCCTAATTCTTAGATTACCAGACTTAATAAAAAGGGGCATATTCGATTTCGATAATTCAACCATAGAATGTAGTTTCACGTACTTGTGTCTATTTTGTAAATCATTCATAAAACCTGCATGTATTCTCATCCCAAAAATATTAGATTTTAAAAGTGGGACTATAACTCACTTTCACAGATTTTTACTTCGTCGAGAAGTAAGACTTGGCCACTGGTTGATTCACGAACCTATAACAATATATACATATATATCAAAGTATGTTCAAAATATATTTACAACACTTTTAATATATTTTGATGTTTTAAGTTTATTAAGTCAGCTGTCCTCGTTAGTAACCTACAACTAGTTGTCCACAGTTAGATGTACAGAAATAAATCGATAAATATTATCTTGAATCAATCCACGACCCAGTGTATACGTATCTCAGTATTGATCACAACTCAAACTATATATATTTTGGAATCAACCTCAACCCTGTATAGCTAACTCCAACATTCACATATAGAGTGTCTATGGTTGTTCCGAAATATATATAGATGTGTCGACATGATAGGTCGAAACATTGTATACGTGTCTATGGTATCTCAAGATTACATAATATACAATACAAGTTGATTAAGTTATGGTTGGAATAGATTTGTTACCAATTTTCACGTAGCTAAAATGAGAAAAATTATCCAATCTTGTTTTACCCATAACTTCTTCATTTTAAATCCGTTTTGAGTGAATCAAATTGCTATGGTTTCATAATGAACTCTATTTTATGAATCTAAACAGAAAAAGTGTAGGTTTATAGTCAGAAAAATAAGTTACAAGTCGTTTTTGTAAAGGTAGTCATTTCAGTCGAAAGAACGACGTCTAGATGACCATTTTAGAAAACATACTTCCACTTTGAGTTTAACCATAATTTTTGGATATAGTTTCATGTTCATAATAAAAATCATTTTCTCAGAATAACAACTTTTAAATCAAAGTTTATCATAGTTTTTAATTAACTAACCCAAAACAGCCCGTGGTGTTACTACGACGGCGTAAATTCGATTTTACGGTGTTTTTCGTGTTTTCAGGTTTTAAATCATTAAGTTAGCATATCATATAGATATAGAACATGTTTTTAGTTGATTTTAAAAGTCAAGTTAGAAGGATTAACTTTTGTTTGCGAACAAGTTTAGAATTAACTAAACTATGTTCTAGTGATTACAAGTTTAAACCTTCGAATAAGATAGCTTTATATGTATGAATCGAATGATGTTATGAACATCATTACTACCTTAAGTTCCTTGGATAAACCTACTAGAAAAGAGAAAAATGGATCTAGCTTCAACGGATCCTTGGATGGCTCGAAGTTCTTGAAGCAGAATCATGACACGAAAACAAGTTCAAGTAAGATCATCACTTGAAATAAGATTGTTATAGTTATAGAAATTGAACCAAAGTTTGAATATGATTATTAAATTGTATTAGAATGATAACCTACTGTAAGAAACAAAGATTTCTTGAGGTTGGATGATCACCTTACAAGATTGGAAGTGAGCTAGCAAACTTGAAAGTATTCTTGATTTTATGTAACTAGAACTTGTAGAATATATGAAGAACACTTAGAACTTGAAGATAGAACTTGAAAGAGATCAATTATATGAAGAAAATTGAAGAATGAAAGTGTTTGTAGGTGTTTTTGGTCGTTGGTGTATGGATTAGATATAAAGGATATGAAATTTTGTTTTCATGTAAATAAGTCATGAATGATTACTCATATTTTTGTAATTTTATGAGATATTTCATGCTAGTTGCCAAATGATGGTTCCCACATGTGTTAGGTGACTCACATGGGCTGCTAAGAGCTGATCATTGGAGTGTATATACCAATAGTACATACATCTAAAAGCTGTTTATTGTACGAGTACGAATACGGGTGCATACGAGTAGAATTGTTGATGAAACTGAACGAGGATGTAATTGTAAGCATTTTTGTTAAGTAGAAGTATTTTGATAAGTGTATTGAAGTCTTTCAAAAGTGTATAAATACATATTAAAACACTACATGTATATACATTTTAACTGAGTCGTTAAGTCATCGTTAGTCGTTACATGTAAGTGTTGTTTTGAAACCTTTAGGTTAACGATCTTGTTAAATGTTATTAAACCAATGTTTATAATATCAAATGAGATTTTAAATTATTATATTATCATGATATTATCATGTATGAATATCTCTTAATATGATATATATACATTAAATGTCTTTACAACGATAATCGTTACATATATGTCTCGTTTAAAAAACATTAAGTTAGTAGTCTTGTTTTTACATATGTAGTTCATTGTTAATATACTTAATGATATGTTTACTTATCATAGTATCATGTTAACTATATATATATATATCCGTATATATGTCATCATATAGTTTTTACAAGTTTTAACGTTCGTGAATCACCGGTCAACTTGGGTGGTCAATTGTCTATATGAAACATATTTCAGTCAATCAAGTCTTAACAAGTTTGATTGCTTAACATGTTGGAAACATTTAATCATGTAAATATCAATCTCAATTAATATATATAAACATGGAAAAGTTCGGGTCACTACAGTACCTACCCGTTAAATAAATTTCGTCCCGAAATTTTAAGCTGTTGAAGGTGTTGACGAATCTTCTGGAAATAGAAGCGGGTATTTCTTCTTCATCTGATCTTCACACTCCCAGGTGAACTCGGGTCCTCTACGAGCATTCCATCAAACCTTAACAATTGGTATCTTGTTTTGCTTAAGTCTTTTAACCTCACGATCCATTATTTCGACGGGTTCTTCGATGAATTGAAGTTTTTCGTTGATTTGGATTTCATCTAACGGAATAGTGAGATCTTCTTTAGCAAAACATTTCTTCAAATTCGAGACGTGGAAAGTGTTATGTACAGCCGCGAGTTGTTGAGGTAACTCAAGTCGGTAAGCTACTGGTCCGACACGATCAATAATCTTGAATGGTCCAATATACCTTGGATTTAATTTCCCTCGTTTACCAAATCGAACAACGCCTTTCCAAGGTGCAACTTTAAGCATGACCATCTCTCCAATTTCAAATTCTATATCTTTTCTTTTAATGTCAGCGTAGCTCTTTTGTCGACTTTGGGCGGTTTTCAACCGTTGTTGAATTTGGATGATCTTCTCGGTAGTTTCTTGTATAATCTCCGGACCCGTAATCTGTCTATCCCCCACTTCACTCCAACAAATCGGAGACCTGCACTTTCTACCATAAAGTGCTTCAAACGGCGCCATCTCAATGCTTGAATGGTAGCTGTTGTTGTAGGAAAATTCTGCTAATGGTAGATGTCGATCCCAACTGTTTCTGAAATCAATAACACATGCTCGTAGCATGTCTTCAAGCGTTTGTATCGTCCTTTAGCTCTGCCCATCAGTTTGTGGATGATAGGCAGTACTCATGTCTAGACGAGTTCCTAATGCTTGCTGTAATGTCTGCCAGAATCTTGAAATAAATCTGCCATCCCTATCAGAGATAATAGAGATTGGTATTCCATGTCTGGAGACGACTTCCTTCAAATACAGTCGTGCTAACTTCTCCATCTTGTCATCTTCTCTTATTGGCAGGAAGTGTGCTGATTTGGTGAGACGGTCAACTATTACCCAAATAGTATCAAAACCACTTGCAGTCCTTGGCAATTTAGTGATGAAATCCATGGTAATGTTTTCCCATTTCCATTCTGGGATTTCGGGTTGTTGAAGTAGACCTGATGGTTTCTGATGCTTAGCTTTGACCTTAGAACACGTCAAACATTCTCCTACGTATTTAGCAACATCGGCTTTCATACCCGGCCACCAAAAATATTTCTTGAGATCCTTGTACATCTTCCCCATTCCAGGATGTATTGAGTATCTGGTTTTATGAGCTTCTCTAAGTATCATTTCTCTCATATCTCCAAATTTTGGTACCCAAATCCTTTCAGCCCTATACCGGGTTCCGTCTTCCCGAATATTAAGATGCTTCTCCGATCCTTTGGGTATTTCATCCTTTAAATTTCCTTTTTTTAAAACTCCTTGTTGCGCCTCCTTTATTTGAGTAGTAAAGTTATTATGAATCATTATATTCATAGATTTTACTCGAATGGGTTCTCTGTCCTTCCTGCTCAAGGCATCGGCTACCACATTTGCCTTCCCCGGGTGGTAACGAATCTCAAAGTCGTAATCATTCAATAATTCAATCCACCTACGCTGCCTCATATTCAGTTGTTTTTGATTAAATATGTGTTGAAGACTTTTGTGGTCGGTATATATAATACTTTTGACCCCATATAAGTAGTGCCTCCAAGTCTTTAATGCAAAAACAACCGCGCCTAATTCCAAATCATGCGTCGTATAATTTTGTTCGTGAATCTTCAATTGTCTAGACGCATAAGCAATCACCTTCGTTCGTTGCATTAATACACAATTGAGACCTTGCTTTGATGGGTCACAATAAATCACAAAATCATCATTCCCTTCAGGCAATGACAATATAGGTGCCGTATTTAGCTTTTTCTTCAATAACTGAAACGCTTTCTCTTGTTCATCATTCCATTCAAATTTCTTCCCTTTATGCGTTAATGCAGTCAAGGGTTTTGCTATTCTGGAAAAGTCTTGGATGAACCTTCTGTAGTAACCAGCTAGTCCTAAAAACTGGCGTATGTGTTTCGGAGTTTTCGGGGTTTCCCACTTTTCAACAGTTTCTATCTTTGCCGGATCCACCTTAATACCTTCTTTGTTCACTATGTGACCGAGGAATTGAACTTCTTCCAACCAAAATGCACATTTTGAAAACTTAGCGTACAATTCTTCCTTCCTCAATACTTCTAACACCTTTCTAAATGTTCACCGTGTTCTTGGTCATTCTTTGAGTAAATAAGTATGTCATCAATGAAAACAATGACAAACTTGTCAAGGTATGGTCCACACACTCAGTTTATAAGGTCCATGAACATAGCTGGTGCATTAGTTAAACCAAACGGCATGACCATAAACTCGTAATGACCGTAACGTGTTCTGAAAGCAGTCTTTGGAATATCATCTTCTTTCACCCGCATTTGATGATACCCGGAACGTAAGTCAATCTTTGAATAAATAGACGAGCCTTGTAGTTGATCAAATAAGTCGTTGATTCTCGGTAGTGGGTAGCGGTTCTTGATGGTAAGTATGTTCAACTCTCGGTAGTCGATACACAACCTGAATGTACCATCTTTCTTCTTGACAAACAAAACAGGAGCTCCCCACGGTGATGTGCTTGGTCGAATGAAACCATGCTCTAAAAGTTCTTGTAATTGGCTTTGCAGTTCTTTCATCTCGCTGGGTGCGAGTCTGTAAGGAGCACGAGCTATTGGTGCAGCTCCTGGTACAAGATCTATTTGAAATTCAACAGATCGATGTGGGGGTAATCCCGGTAATTCTTTCGGAAATACATCGGGAAATTCTTTTACAATGGGAACATCATTGATGCTCTTTTCTTCAGTTTGTACTTTCTCGACGTGTGCTAGAACAGCATAGCAACCTTTTCTTATTAGTTTTTGTGCCTTCAAATTACTAATAAGATGTAGCTTCGTGTTGCCCTTTTCTCCGTACACCATTAAGGGTTTTCCTTTTTCTCGCATAATGCGAATTGCATTTTTGTAAAAGACGATCTCTGCTTTCACTTCTTTCAACCAGTCCATACCGATTATCACATCAGAACTCCCTAACTCTACTGGTATCAAATCAATCTTAAATGTTTTCGCTAACCAGTTTAATTTCTCGATTCCGACATATATTATCTGCTGAAATTAATTTACCATTTGCTAATTCGAGTAAAAATTTACTATCCAAAGGCGTCAATGGACAACTTAATTTAGCACAAAAATCTCTACTCATATAGCTTCTATCCGCACCCGAATCAAATAAAACGTAAGCAGATTTATTGTCAATAAGAAACGTACCCGTAACAAGCTCCGGGTCTTCCTGTGCCTCTACCGCATTAATATTGAAAACTCTTCCGCGGCCTTGTCCATTCGTGTTCTCCGGGTTCGGGCAATTTCTAATAATGTGGCCCGGTTTTCCACATTTATAACAAACTACATTGGCATAACTTGCTCTGACACTACTTGCTCCGCCATTACTCGTTCAGACACCATTTGTTCCTTTCGTTCTATTAACCCCTGGTCCGTAGACCTCACACTTCGCCGCGCTATGACCATTTCTTTTACACTTGTTGCAAAATTTGGTGCAGAACCCCGAGTGATACTTTTCACACCTTTGGCATAGCTGTTTTTGATTGTTGTTGTTGTTGCGGTTATTATTGTTGTTGGGATGATTGTTGTAGTAGTTGTTGTTGTTGTTGTTGTTGTTGGGCCGTTTGTTGTAGTTGCGATTGATGTTGCGATTGTTGTTGTAATTGCTGTTGTTGTTGTATTGGTGATTCTTATCACCGTTTTCCTCCCACTTTCTTTTGACTTGCTTCACATTGGCATCTTCAGCAGTCTGTTCTTTAATTCTTTCTTCAATCTGGTTCACTAGTTTGTGAGCCATTCTACATGCCTGTTGTATAGAGGCGGGCTCGTGTGAACTTATATCTTCTTGGAATCTTTCCGGTAATCCTTTCACAAATGCGTCGATCTTCTCTTCCTCATCTTCGAATGCTCCCGGACACAATAGGCACAATTCTGTGAATCGTCTTTTGTACGTGGTAATATCAAATCCTTGGGTTCGTAACCCTCTAAGTTCTGTCTTGAGCTTATTGACCTCGGTTCTGGGACGGTACTTCTCGTTCATCAAGTGCTTGAATGCTGACTACGGTAGTGCGTACGCATCGTCTTGTCCCACTTGCTCTAGATAGGTATTCCACCATGTTAACGCAGAACCTGTGAAGGTATGCGTAGCGTACTTCACTTTGTCCTCTTCAGTACACTTACTTATGGCAAACACCGATTCGACCTTCTCGGTCCACCGTTTCAATCCGATCGGTCCTTCGGTTCCATCAAATTCCAAAGGTTTGCAGGCAGTGAATTCTTTGTAGGTGCATCCTACACGATTTCCTGTACTGCTAGATCCAAGGTTATTGTTGGTATGTAGCGCAGCCTGTACTGCGGCTATGTTTGAAGCTAGAAAAGTATGGAATTCCTCTTCATTCATATTCACGGTGTGTCGAGTAGTCGGTGCCATTTCTTTCAAAATAGTCAAATGGAACAAGTTAATCATACAGAATATTAAGAGTAGTTAATAGTATTTCGTAGCATAATATGAACTCATTTATAAAAGCTTTTTCTTCATATTAGCGTTTTATAAGTTTAAATTCGGGTAGTACCTACCCGTTAAGTTCATACTTAGTAGCTAATATACAATTCAACTACTACAATTCTATATGAAAAACTGATTATAATAATATTTCGCGTTCAAACTTTTATACAATATTTTACAAACTTACAATACCGCTTATTTTACATAAAGCATGAAATATAGCACACAATAACTTTGATACAAGATAGTTGTGAAGATAATTCTAGCTAGTACACAAGTCGTTCAGCAAAGGCAATAAAGACACGTAATTCATACGTCCAGAAACAAGTCATGCATTCTGGTTTTACTAGGACTACTTCCCATCCTTGGTCTTGTGGAACATAACCGTTATGGCCGTTGATAAGACAGCGTGTTGTAACGTCGTCAAAGGGACGAGGGTTACGTAATGTCCAACAGTCCCGTAATAATCTAAAAACCTCATTTCTTACCCCAATTACCGACTCCGTCACTTGTGGAAACGTTTTGTTTAATAGTTGTAGCCCGATGTTCTTGTTCTCACTTTGGTGAGAAGCGAACATTACTAATCTGTAAGCATAACATGCTTCTTTATGTTGCATGTTAGCCGCTTTTTCTAAATCACGAAGTCCAATATTCGGATATATTGAGTCAAAATAATTTCTTAACCCATTGCGTAAAATAGCATTTGGGTTCCCCGCAATATATGCGTCAAAGTAAACACATCGTAACTTATGGATTTCCCAATGTGATATCCCCCATCTTTCGAACGAAAGCCTTTTATAAACCAATGCATTCTTGGAACGTTCTTCGAATGTCTTACAAACTGATCTCGCCTTAAATAGTTGTGCCGAAGAATTCTGACCGACTCTAGACAAGATTTCATCAATCATGTCTCCGGGTAGGTCTCTTAAAATATTGGGTTGTCTATCCATTTTGTGTTTTTATACTGTAAAATAGACAAGAGTTAGATTCATAAAAAAAAATACTTATTAATACAAGCAATTTTTACATATATCATAAAGCATAAGAACACTATATTACATATATTACACCACACGAAAACAACTATCTTATTCCGACTCGCTCGTTTCTTCTTCTTCGGTTTTGGTTCGTTTTTCCAAGTTTCTAGGGATATATGATGTTCCCCTAATACTAACTGTCGTTTTCCACAACGGTTTAGAAAAACCTGGTGGTTTAGAGGTTCCCGGGTCATTGTTACAACTTAAGGACTTCGGGGGTTGACGATACATATAAAGTTCATCGGGGTTGGAATTAGATTTCTCTATTTTTATGCCCTTTCCCTTATTATTTTCTTTTGCCTTTTTAAATTCAGTTGGGGTAATTTCTATAACATCATCGGAATTCTCGTCGGAATCCGATTCATCGGAGAATTGGTAATCCTCCCAATATTTTGCTTCCTTGGCGGAAACACCATTGACCATAATTAACCTTGGTCGGTTGGTTGAGGATTTTCTTTTACTTAACCGTTTTATTATTTCCCCCACCGGTTCTACTTCTTCATCCGGTTCCGATTCTTCTTCCGGTTCCGATTCTTCTTCCGGTTCCGACTCTTCTTCCGGTTCCTCTTCGGGAACTTGTGAATCAGTCCACAAATCATTCCAATTTACATTTGACTCTTCATTATTATTAGGTGAGTCAATGGGACTTGTTCTAGAGGTAGACATCTATCACATAATATCAAACGCGTTAAGAGATTAATATATCACATAATATTCACATGTTAAAAATATATAGTTTCCAACAAAATTTGTTAAGCAATCATTTTTCAAGTAAACACGGTCGAAGTCCAGACTCACTAATGCATCCTAACAAACCCATAAGACACACAAATGCAAAATTCTGGTTCTCTAAGACCAACGCTCTGATACCAACTGAAATGTCCCGTTCTTATTGATTAAAAACGTTCCATATTAATTGATTTCGTTGCGAGGTTTTGACCTCTATATGAGACGTTTTTCAAAGACTGCATTCATTTTTAAAACAAACCATAACCTTTATTTCATCAATAAAGGTTTAAAAAGCTTTACGTAGATTATCAAATAATGATAATCTAAAATATCCTGTTTACACACGACCATTACATAATGGTTTACAATACAAATATGTTACATCGAAATCAGTTTCTGGAATGCAGTTTTTACACAATATCATACAAACATGGACTCCAAATCTTGTCCTTATTTTAGTATGCAACAGCGGAAGCTCTTAGTATTCACCTGAGAATAAACATGCTTTAAACGTCAACAAAAATGTTGGTGAGTTATAGGTTTAATCTATATATATCAAATCGTAACAATAGACCACAAGATTTCATATTTCAATACACATCCCATACATAGAGATAAAAATCATTCATATGGTGAACACCTGGTAACCGACATTAACAAGATCCACATATAAGAATATCCCCATCATTCCGGGACACCCTTCGGATATGATATAAATTTCGAAGTACTAAAGCATCCGGTACTTTGGATGGGGTTTGTTAGGCCCAATAGATCTATCTTTAGGATTCGCGTCAATTAGGGTGTCTGTTCCCTAATTCTTAGATTACCAGCCTTAATAAAAAGGGGCATATTCGATTTTGATAATTCAACCATAGAATGTAGTTTCACGTACTTGTGTCTATTTTGTAAATCATTCATAAAACCTGCATGTATTCTCATCCCAAAAATATTAGATTTTAAAAGTGGGACTATAACTCACTTTCACAGATTTTTACTTCGTCGAGAAGTAAGACTTGGCCACTGGTTGATTCACGAACCTATAACAATATATACATATATATCAAAGTATGTTCAAAATATATTTACAACACTTTTAATATATTTTGATGTTTTAAGTTTATTAAGTCAGCTGTCCTCGTTAGTAACCTACAACTAGTTGTCCACAGTTAGATGTACAGAAATAAATCGATAAATATTATCTTGAATCAATCCACGACCCAGTGTATACGTATCTCAGTATTGATCACAACTCAAACTATATATATTTTGGAATCAACCTCAACCCTGTATAGCTAACTCCAACATTCACATATAGAGTGTCTATGGTTGTTCCGAAATATATATAGATGTGTCGACATGATAGGTCGAAACATTGTATACGTGTCTATGGTATCTCAAGATTACATAATATACAATACAAGTTGATTAAGTTATGGTTGGAATAGATTTGTTACCAATTTTCACGTAGCTAAAATGAGAAAAATTATCCAATCTTGTTTTACCCATAACTTCTTCATTTTAAATCCGTTTTGAGTGAATCAAATTGCTATGGTTTCATAATGAACTCTATTTTATGAATCTAAACAGAAAAAGTGTAGGTTTATAGTCGGAAAAATAAGTTACAAGTCGTTTTTGTAAAGGTAGTCATTTCAGTTGAAAGAACGACGTCTAGATGACCATTTTAGAAAACATACTTCCACTTTGAGTTTAACCATAATTTTTGGATATAGTTTCATGTTCATAATAAAAATCATTTTCTCAGAATAACAACTTTTAAATCAAAGTTTATCATAGTTTTTAATTAACTAACCCAAAACAGCCCGTGGTGTTACTACGACGGCGTAAATTCGATTTTACGGTGTTTTTCGTGTTTTCAGGTTTTAAATCATTAAGTTAGCATATCATATAGATATAGAACATGTTTTTAGTTGATTTTAAAAGTCAAGTTAGAAGGATTAACTTTTGTTTGCGAACAAGTTTAGAATTAACTAAACTATGTTCTAGTGATTACAAGTTTAAACCTTCGAATAAGATAGCTTTATATGTATGAATCGAATGATGTTATGAACATCATTACTACCTTAAGTTCCTTGGATAAACCTACTGGAAAAGAGAAAAATGGATCTAGCTTCAACGGATCCTTGGATGGCTCGAAGTTCTTGAAGCAGAATCATGACACGAAAACAAGTTCAAGTAAGATCATCACTTGAAATAAGATTGTTATAGTTATAGAAATTGAACCAAAGTTTGAATATGATTATTAACTTGTATTAGAATGATAACCTACTGTAAGAAACAAAGATTTCTTGAGGTTGGATGATCAACTTACAAGATTGGAAGTGAGCTAGCAAACTTGAAAGTATTCTTGATTTTATGTAACTAGAACTTGTAGAATATATGAAGAACACTTAGAACTTGAAGATAGAACTTGAGAGAGATCAATTAGATGAAGAAAATTAAAGAATTAAAGTGTTTGTAGGTGTTTTTGGTCGTTGGTGTATGGATTAGATATAAAGGATATGTAATTTTGTTTTCATGTAAATAAGTCATGAATGATTACTCATATTTTTGTAATTTTATGAGATATTTCATGCTAGTTGCCAAATGATGGTTCCCACATGTGTTAGGTGACTCATATGGGCTGCTAAGAGCTGATCATTCTAGTGTATATACCAATATTACATACATCTAAAAGCTGTGTATTGTACGAGTACGAATACGGGTGCATGCGAGTAGAATTGTTGATGAAACTGAACGAGGATGTAATTGTAAGCATTTTTGTTAAGTAGAAGTATTTTGATAAGTGTATTGAAGTCTTTCAAAAGTATATAAATACATATTAAAACACTACATGTATATACATTTTAACTGAGTCGTTAAGTCATCGTTAGTCGTTACATGTAAGTGTTGTTTTGAAACCTTTAGGTTAACGATCTTGTTAAATGTTATTAAACCAATGTTTATAATATCAAATGAGATTTTAAATTATTATATTATCATGATATTATCATGTATGAATATCTCTTAATATGATATATATATACATTAAATGTCTTTACAACGATAATCGTTACATATATGTCTCGTTTAAAAATCATTAAGTTAGTAGTCTTGTTTTTACATATGTAGTTCATTGTTAATATACTTAATGATATGTTTACTTATCATAGTATCATGTTAACTATATATATATCCATATATATGTCATCATATAGTTTTTACAAGTTTTAACATTCGTGAATCACCGGTCAACTTGGGTGGTCAATTGTCTATATGAAACATATTTCAATTAATCAAGTCTTAACAAGTTTGATTGCTTAACATGTTGGAAACATTTAATCATGTAAATATCAATCTCAATTAATATATATAAACATGGAAAATTTCGGTTCACTACACATACACCCTACCAAAAACAGCCTGCCAGTGTACCCTGCCATACCACCTGCCAGGCGTTTTTTTCAGAAAATTATACCCTGCCATACCACCTGCCAGGCGTTTTTCAGCCAAAAATTACAATTTTGCCCCCAAGCTTTGCTTATAAAAGGAGGGCTTCACTTCTCATTTCAACACACCAAAACACACACCATTCTTCACTTTTCTCTCTCAAATATCTCTCTATAGTCGCTATCTAGTGATCTATAGGAGATTAGTTCTCTCTCTACTTTCTCTCTCTAGTTTCTAGAGAGAGAAAAGTACAGAGATTAGGAAATATAATTATCTTTCTATTGTCGCTCTCTAGTGATCAATAGAAGATTAGTATGTAGTTAGTAGTAGAAGCTTTCAAGCATTGTAACGCTATGGATATTATGAAGTAATACAAGTGTTATTCTGCCGACATTATCCGGTACTATCTATCCTTTTCTTTTATTAATCCATCATAATGTTCTTGTTTGATGTTTGTGATTTATTAATGATTGAAATGCTTGTTGCCATGATGTGTGAGTAATTGCTTGATTGTTTGTCATGATTTATTAATGTTAGTTAGGGATGATTATCGTTTCGTACTCACTTTCTGTCTATGATATTAAACCTCGTTATTATCGTCCTTCCACCAATAAACATGATTAAAACCTTTTATAAAGTCGACATTATAAAGGTAATTAGTTATCTGTGTTTATACGTTGGTCAAGGTATGAACCCATCGGAAATACTATAAAGTACATGGGGAATTACCGTAGGACCAGATCAAGACATTGGTTAAGAGTATAAGACTCGAGAAAATACTGTTGCAACAGTAGAGTACAGTGTTGATGTACTATAGGACCACTTGAGCATGGTTAAGGTTAGACGCTATGGAACCACTATAAGTCTAGTACATGGTGGATAACTAAGGATTTATTGGGTAGATTTAAGTAAGGGCTGGTTTAAGTCATAAATGGGAGTTTAACACACTACAATACAAACTAAGCTTATAAATCTTAAGGATGACTGAGAACTATCGGATGTTCTAATTTGTCTACAAACCCTTAGATTTTACCAAACCATTGACAGAATAGGATTCGAAACACAATCATAACCACTCACTTGGGTGATACACTAAGGTGTTAAGAAAGGTTGGATATTCTATATGTATATGGCTATGCTACTTTATTCGTGTGCTTAAGGTATGCACTGCATCCAAGATGGGCCGCTTATATCCTTAAACCGGATAAAGCGTCGGGAGTTGAGCATAGTCTATCCGATCAGAATCTTCAAAGCCTAGTTCATCGTGACATGCTAACCGGGAAACCGCTTAGTAGGGAATCTAGTGTTCACACCAAGGTATATCTGTCCAAGGAGTGTCTCATAATCATCCCGACACTACGTTATCTTAAATCATGGTGAACCACGTCTTCTCTGTCCTTAGTTGTTGCATGCTAGCTAGCTTATTTTAATTATATTGCTTTAATACTTTAATTACAATTATATAAACAAATCAACCTAACTACTGCCTTTACACAATTTGATATTCCGGATAAAGTGGTGTCTAGAATAAACCGGTTGGACTTGGTTATTGGATTTTCCGAACAGTCGCCAATTTATTGGGACCAAAAGGATCGTGCCTCTCCACACAAGGTGTACCTGGCTACTAGTCTTGGATACTGAATTGTGTACAAACCCATCTTAATCACTAAATTATCTAGATAAGCTCCGTTTCAAATTCGACCACTCAAGGAACGACCCTAGGTTATATTTGCCCTTGCTAACCCATAGGAAGGAATAATAGATTTAGGCCCAGCATATATAAATTAAACCTTCGACTTCTCCCGTTGGTATCCTGAGTTGACGTTTTGCGACCTAACGACACCGCATAAATAAACCGTCAGATTCGGGCATATCACGGGAGAGTTAAATTTTTGGCGCCGCTGCCGGGGAGCGGTTGTACGATTTGGAGCCTGTTTAGGTTAGTTAGTTTTTAAGAGAACCTTTTGATAGAAACTTGCTTTGTCAGAAGTTACTAGTTTACCGTAGTTAGGTTAGATAATATTAGCTTAATTTAGATTAATTAAAAAGTTTAAAATGGACTTCCTTATTAGTGAACCTTTAGGATGGTTTAACCTACTTAGAGCGCTAAGAATTCTTCCGACACATCCTTTCTTCTATCCGATATCATACATTGTACCCATACGACGAGATCCACACTTACCTGCCGATAGTTCGACGATGACTGCATGCATCACTCTCACTGACATCACCAAACCCTCGTTAGAAGGACGAGGAGGACCGATACTCTATCCAGAGGTTAATGGAGCATCTTTTGTGCTTAAGCATAGCATCATACAACTCATTCAGAATCAATGTCTATTCCATGGCTTACCAATTGACGATCCCAACTCTCACTTAGATAAATTCCTCTCCGTATCCAACTCATATAAGCAAAACGGGGTTAAACAAGATGTAGTTCGTCTGTATCTGTTCCCCTATTCCTTAACTCTTCATGCCAAAGCCTGGTTCGAGGGGTTAGAACCCAACTCTATCACCTCATGGGAGGAAATGGCAACAACTTTCTTAATCAAGTACTTTCCCCCATCAAAACAAATCAGACTTAGGAATGATATCGTAAACTTCCAACAAGTATACGATGAATCACTCTACACCGCATGGAAAAGATTCAAACACTTGCTTCGAAGATGCCCGAATCACCGTCTTGAGAGCTCTGATAAGATTTTGACCTTCTACAAAGGTCTGAATCAGAACAACAAGTCTACTCTTGATGCTGTTTTTCGAGGTAACTTCATGAACTTCACTGCTGACGAGGCCTGGAGATTAATCGAGGAGATGACTATGAACCATCACGATTGGAACACGGAAGAGCACATTTCATCAGCAACACTGCTTTCCACCTCCGATCTTATCAAAACCATCAAATTTCTCTCGAAACAAATAGAAAACCTCACCGAAGAAGTTAGAGAGCTAAAGAAACTCCCGCAACATGTGTCTCAAGTTCAATTATGCCAGAATTGTACTGACCCACATCTGGCCAAGGTATACGAGGCCGAATGTGAGGACTCTATTGTCTACACCGATAAGATCCTAGCTCATCCTCACAACCCACACACTAAACCCACTACCCCAACAGAGACAAGTCCAGACGATGTTCTACTGCGAATGATCTCCATTATCACAGCAAGACAAGACGCAGCTGACTTAGTCATGACTAATCACTTGAGTAGTCTTAAAAATCAAATAAGCCAGCTAAATCAACGTCTCGATTCTCTAGGTTATCCTAAAAATGACTCAAAGGTGGCACATAGCCAACCTTCAATTTCTTCTAAGGAGAAGAAACTAGCTAATAACCGTTCGGTAGTAGTCATTGAGTCATCACCTAAACCTACTGGGAAAACACCCATTCCATTCCCGGGCTGTCTCAAGCAAAGACATAACAAAATGAAATCTTTCAAGCTTGACGGTAGATTTTTGGACACTTTGTCTAAAAATCCTCATAGTAAGAAGTATTTTAGGAAACTGCTATTAACCAAGAATAAGGTACCCGAAGTACCCAATGTCCCGCTGAACGCGGATTGTTCAGCCATTCTCTTAAATACTCTTCCTGAAAAACTAGGAGACACCTGACGATTTACCTTTCCTTGTTCTATCAACCAATATGGTACTATCTATTCTCTCGCTGACCTTGATACCGGCATCAATCTCATGCCGTACTCACTGTTCCAGAGACTCGAAATTGGAAACTTAACCCTACTAAAATGAGCATCCAGCTAGTTGACCAATCCACTAGATATCCTAAGGGAATAGCTGAGAACGTCATGGTTAAGGTCGACAAATTCCTCTTTCCGACTGACTTCGTGGTTATGGACTATAAAGAAGACATGAAAACTCCTATCATCTTAGAAAGGCCTTTCATGAATACAGCCAAAGCGATCATTGACGTTTATTCACGGACCATCACCTTGAGAGCCCGTGGAGAAGAGGTCACTTTCACGATCAACGAGTCTGTATGTCCTTCTGATGGGAACGCTGAAGTAAATACCATCTCCACTAGGAAAGTCACATTCTATTCCGAGAATGAAGAGAAGAAGATAGAAGTAGAAGACAAGAAGAAAAACCACTCCACACCAACCCAATCTTCACTCCCACCTTACTTTGATCTTTTAATGACTGGAAAGGATTTCGTCCTAGAAATTGAAATGGAGAGCCCGGAGAAGAAGAAAGAGATGAAGGATTCTAGCACCGAAGTAGTTGTTAATGTTGCTACCACATTGGAGATGTTAATGGACATCGTCCCACCTCCATCCTTAAAGTACAACGTTACGACCAACCCGAAGTCACAAAAAAGAAAGACGGGTTTTGTAAAGACCCGTCCTAATCCATCCGGACGAAGTCCATATCGATTACAAACGATTCACAACAGTTGATTACATCGCGAGGTACTTGACCTCTATATGATACATTTTACAAACATTGCATTCGTTTTTGAAAATACAATCTTTCATTACATCGAAAGTTGACGGCATGCATACCATTTTATAATATATCTAACTATAATTGACTTAATAATAATCTTGATGAACTCAACGACTCGAATGTAACGTCTTTTGAAATATGTCATGAATGACTCCAAGTACTATCTTTAAAATGAGCAATTTCACAGCGGAAGACTTCTTTCATACCTGAGAATAAACATGCTTTAAAGTGTCAACCAAAATGTTGGTGAGTTCATTAGTTTAACATAAATATTCATTTCCATCATTTTAATAGACCACAAGATTTGTATTTCCAGTTCTCATAAATATACGTCCCATGCATAGAGACAAAAATATCATTCATATGGATTGAACACCTGGTAACCGACATTAACAAGATGCATATAAGAATATCCCCATCATTCCGGGATCCTCCTTCGGACATGATATAAATTTCGAAGTACTAAAGCATCCGGTACTTTGGATGGGGTTCGTCAGGCCCAATAGATCTATCTTTAGGATTCGCATCAATTAGGGTGTCTGTTCCCTAATTCTTAGATTACCAGACTTAATAAAAAGGGGCATATTCGATTTCGAAAATTCAACCATATAATGTAGTTTCACGTACTTGTGTCTATCTTGTAAATCATTTATAAAATTTGCGCATGTATTCTCAGCCCAAAAATATATAAAGGGTAAAAAGGAAAATGAAAACTCAATGTACTGTATTTTGTAGTAAAAATACATATGACAATATTTGAACAATGCAGGGTTGGCCTCGGATTCACGAACCTATATCATTGTGTATATATATGTTAATACACATACTCGTAATCGAATAAGTTTATATATATAACCTATTATTGATATTATTTTATATTAATAATATATTTATATTTCATATATATTCTTTTTGTATAATAAAAATATTTTGTTATGTTATATGTGTTAGATATATAGATTTATATATTTCATTTGTTTATCAAAACAGTAGTTCATATTATACTAAGTTAATGTTAGTAAAAATAATGATAATAACATTAATAATATACTTATGTTAATAATAACTCTATTAGTGATAATAACAATGATATTAATAACTCTATTAGTGATGGAGGTCGACAATTTATCACAGCTAAACAGAAGGGAAAAAGAAAAAAATTCGCTGATAGAAACAGGTAACTAACCTGCTATTAATATATATATACGCCTAATATATCTGTATTTACATTTATATAAGTAGTCTTAATATTTATCTATATCTGTATATCTAATTAAATATATACTCTACATGTTAAAGAACATAATACATATTGATAATACAATATTATTATTTAACATTAATATTAAAAATAATAATGGAACTAGATATAATACTAATACTAATACTAATAATAATAATAATAATAATAATAATAATAATAATAATAATAATAATAATAATAATAATAATAATAATAATAATAATAATAATAATAATAATAATAATAATAATAATAATAATAATAATAATAATAATAATCTTAATGATATTATTATTATAATAAAAATAATAAGAATAATGATGATCATAACCTTTAATGATAATTTTAGTAATTTGAGTAACAATAATACTTTTAGTAGTCATATTTAAAATTATGATTGTACTAATAAAAATATTATTAATAATGAAAACAAATAATACAAATGATAATAATACATCAAATTACATGTATCAATCCTGATAATAATATTAATGATTATATTAACAATGAAAGTAATAATATTTATATAACAACATATATTGATTATTTACTTTTTATATTTTCTATATATATTACAATATATATAATACTACTTATGTATAGAATTTATATGTACATATTAAGATTCAATTGAGTAACAGCTTAATTATTCTGTAGATTATTTTATATTTACATATCATTTCATTAAATTGTATTATATTAATTCAAATTAATATATACGCTTATATTTATATTTACATATTTATTTACACGCAATTGTTCGTGAATCGTCAAGCAAAGTCAAAGGGTAATTGAATATATGAAACAGTTCAAAAACTTTGAGACTCAACATTACAGACCTTGCTTATCGTATCGAAATCATATAAAGATCAAGTTTAAATTTGGTAGGAAATTCCCGGGTCATCACAGTACCTACCCGTTAAAGAAATTTCGTCTCGAAATTTTAGTGAGGTAGTCATGGTTAACAATAAAAATGTTTTCATGACGAATATGAGTTGATAAATAGAGTTTTATTATCATTGAGCAATATGGATAAAATGATTCGATTAATCGAAGCGTATGAATGAAGTTATCACAAAAGATCGAGATGAAGAAATGGAGATTTTCCATAACTTTTGACGTAGTCGCGATTGAATTTAGAAAATAAGGTGCATCTTAACTTTTGACGTAGAGGGTTGAATTTCGAAATTCAAGGGATTTAAAGAAAATCTTCGAAATCTAAAAGATTTGATTCTTCAGCGAATAAGAAAATTAAGATCTCTATAATTAAATACGGTGATCAGCCTCGATTACTCTGTCTTATATTTCCACTATAAATTTACCTTTTCTGTTCCATTAGCTTTCACCATTTCTATACTCAATTCTCAAATTCAAAAGATTTATGAAAATGCTTAACCATGTTCTGATCCTTGTTCTTATTCTAAGTATCGTAATGATCGTTCTTCTTTTCCAACTCCCACCTGAAGAATCTGTTTATTTCTATCATGCTCTAGGGATTATTGTATTTATAATCCTCCCATGTCTTTATATTGTTGTACGTACTGATATCCACGGTTTGTAATTTCGGTGTTGTCATTGGGCTTTATATTTTCTCTATATTTTGGATCTCTTTGCCTTTTTATTATCCTCTCAACCTCTATTAAAGCGAGCAACGGTCCAGAATTCATAGATATGAATTTCGAAATGAACACAGTTAATGTTCTAGGAAAGAAATGATAATAGTACAATCTGACTTGTCGAATTACCAGAATTTAAGGAAAAGATAGGACTATCAAGAAAAACATGTTCTTGATATGTTTATAGATTTAGACAGAATGTAAGAGTCGTGTAACATGGCACATGATGACGTTATGATCTGTGAATCATCACGTTCCATTTAGAAACTCAGCATGACTTACTGTAATATAATCACGTTGATCAAGTGTCATTATATTATCATAACTCATGCATCAGTTCCCAACACTAATTCAATAACATTCATATTTTAAGCTCGAAAGTTTACAGAATATAGAAACTAACAGTTTCTATATGATGTAACACTGATAGCATGAAGAGATTAATGATTTCAGATAAGAATAGTTATGAAAATATCTTCAAAAATATGGAGGATATTTATAATGAAAGGTACGATAATATCTTGGAATTTCTAATATCGAAGGATGGTGAAGAAAATTTGTCTGCAAGAGTTTAAAGTCAGAAGCAAGGTATTCGTTAATGACTTCAGCAGGTACTGAATCATTTAGATTCTTCCAAACTTATTCTTTGTGATTTGTCCACGGCTTCCTTCATAGTTTGCTCAATTAGTTTTTCAGTTTCAAACTTTTTCTGAGTTTTGCCAACATATAATTCTTTATCATCAACTTCCAACGATTAAGGTCGTTTACGGTTGCCTACAGTTTCTGCTGCTTCATTCAGCTTTTTCAAAGTTCAATGTATTGATTTGTAGACTGAGTGCTGTTCAGAATATCAGAATTGAAGATCAAAATTTCCAGGAATTACACGTTATATGTATATATAACTGTTGAAGTGAAAACGCTTGCGAGATTCGAGATTAATGATTGATGATTCCCGATTGTTGGTATGGAAATTATTGTTACAAGATGTAGATAGATATATGATAGGGTTTTGATAGTTATAATGATTTTCGAAAAGTCAAAGATCAATGAAGTTGTTTGTAAGTTTACTGCTAATTAGGTGAGATATAAACGGTTATTCGGTAACGATGACGAAAAGGCAACGTATATATCAAGGTTATAATAAGGTTGTTTCGAACGAAAAGTCGAGGTTGACTTGCTGGAGCTGTGACAAAATTGGCTAATTTGAAAAAGGATTGCAATATTATTTTCGGTAATAACAACGCCAAAGGAGCTATCACAGATACGTGTTAAACGTTTACTCAGGTTCCGAGAGTTTTCAAGTGCATAACAATATGCATCAATCTCTTCTTACGTAGATGAAGTGCGGTTAGTTCATCCTCTCGATTGAGGTGTTTTCAAGAATCACGAAAGGTTTGAACGCAGATTGTAATCGTCAAGATACAAATGAGGTTTAAGATGAAATCAAGTGGCAAACTTGAAGAAGTGTTTAGTTTCATATGTTATAATCAATATTTTAATTCATTTTAATTATCCCATATTATTAGTCCACAGTCGATAGTCCACAGTTAACAGTCCAATAATTCATTTATAGATTAATATATAATATTCGAATTAATTAATACGTATCGTGACCCGTATTCGTCTCAGACTCGATCACAACTCAAATTATATATATTATTATAGAATCAACCTCAACCCTGTATAGCGAACTCGATCATTACAGCATATAGAGTGTCTATGGTGATTCTAAATAATATATATAGATGCGTCGATATGATATGTCAAAACCTTGTATACGTGTCCCGATATTTAAAGTGCGTAAAAATAAATAACAGAAATTAAATAACGATAAATAAAGTTGCGAGAATGTAAATTGTGATAAAATAAATTGTGATAATTAAATTGCGATAAATAAATTGAGATAAATAAAATGTAATCAGTTAGCTAGGAACAGTTAGCTAGGATTTTGTTAGCGTGGATTCTTAACAAAATTTCTCATAGTTAATTAGTTTATTTCTAACAAATTTTATTTTGTCCAATGTTTTATTCATTATGCCACTTGTCGGATTCTGATAGGTCAAAATCCAATATGAAATTGAATGAAAATGGTTATTCTGTGATGAACGGATTTATATAGCTGTGGTTGCAAGTAGGATAGTAAATGACTGTTGAATCAGATTCGAAGAATGTACAGTGTAACTTATTAATGCAAAATATAAATATTCCTCGGGTATTACCTACTCGTTAAAATATTTTCACCATTAAAAGTTTGTACAATAAAAATTTTAATTACAATCTTTATGAAAACATATATACATATATATTTTCTTCAGACGTAATTATGGATTTAATGAGTCAATGTGATATTAAACTCATCAGATTTAAGGCTAGAACTAGAGTACATAATCCCTAAAACATTAGAGATTACATAATCACCATGAAGGATGAAGATAGTTTATGTAGAACGACTCGTAGAACGATTCGTAGAACGATGATTATGCTTGAGATATAGATTGCGAGGTTGTGATGTGTGATGATGTTGTTGTTGTTGGTACTGGTTATGCTGCTGGTGCTGCTGATGGTGATACTGTTGCTGTCGGTGCTACAAGTGTTGTTGGTGCTAAGGTTGGTGATGATGTTGGTGTAGTAAGTATAGCTTGTAAATCACGCACCATTCTTGTCAGGTTTTCTATCCTACCCTCTATCATTTCTATCCATCCACCCATCTGATTCGATAGATCTTGATTATCAATTCGAAGTTCCCTAACTTCTTCTAATATTCCCCTTTGATTGGTATTCGAAAGTAGAGGTTGAATATTTTCTGAGATTGCAGTAACGCGACCTTCGAGGCGGAATATTTTAGCAAGAAGGGTGAATACAATGTTGCGCATAGGTTCACCGGTGAGTACATCATTTTCTACGATGTTAGGAGGTAAGTTTGGTTCGCGGTAGGGCTCGCCTTCTTCATTTCTCCATCGAGTGAGTAAGTCTCGGACCCACCCCATCTCCTCCAGAAAGAAAAATAACTAAATGGTTGAGGCACCTCTGGTTCATTGACTTCGGAGTCTGCTTCAATATACATCTCGAAATCGCTTCCGGAACTAATGGAATCCAAGCTAGGTATAGGATCCATCTCTCACGATCAGTTAAAGGGTTTTGATATAAAATAATTTTCGAATATCGAATGATATTCTAATTATATATAGAATATCTGTACATAGTTCCAAAGATCCCGTGAATTACGGAGAAAATTAAGGAAACGTGTCAAATAAAGTCTACAGTGACAGATACGCTAAGATATGGATTAGTAGATATGCTAAGATATGAATTTTGACTATACACTATTTATGCAATCATTGCAGTAAGATGTGTCTAGACTAAGAATGATAAGTAGGTAATTTCCTAAGGATGATAAACTGATGATTTCCGACAAAAATGATAAGCAAAATTTTTGACATGCAGACACGGTCGAAGTCCAGACTCACTAATGCATCCTAACGACTATCAGTTAGACACACTAATGCAAGACCTGGTTCGCTAAGACCACCGATCTGATACCAACTGTAAAGACCCGTCCTAATCCATCCGGATGAAGTCCATATCGATTACAAATGATTCACAACAGTTGATTACATCACGAGGTAATTGACCTCTATATGATACATTTTACAAACATTGCATTCGTTTTTGAAAAGACAATCTGTCATTACATCGAAAGTTGACGGCATGCATACCATTTTATAATATATCTAACTATAATTGACTTAATAATAATCTTGATAAACTCAACGACTCGAATGCAACGTCTTTTGAAATATTTCATGAATGACTCCAAGTACTATCTTTAAAATGAGCAATTTCACAGCGGAAGACTTCTTTCATACCTGAGAATAAACATGCTTTAAAGTGTCAACCAAAAGGTTGGTGAGTTCATTAGTTTAACATAAATATTCATTTCCATCATTTTAATAGACCACAAGATTTGTATTTTCAGTTCTCATAAATATACGTCCCATGCATAGAGACAAAAATATCATTCATATGGATTGAACACCTGGTAGCCGACATTAACAAGATGCATATAAGAATATCCCCATCATTCGAGGATCCTCCTTTGGACATGATATAAATTTCGAAGTACTAAAGCATCCGGTACTTTGGATGGGGTTCGTCAGGCCCAATAGATCTATCTTTAAGATTCACGTCAATTAGGGTGTCTGTTCCCTAATTCTTAGATTACCAGACTTAATAAAAAGGGGCATATTCGATTTCGATAATTCAACCATAGAATGTAGTTTCACGTACTTGTGTCTTTTTTGTAAATCATTTATAAAAACTGCGCATGTATTTTCAGCCCAAAAATATATAAAGGGTAAAAAGGCAAATGAAAACTCACTGTACTGTATTTTGTAGTAAAAATACATATGACAATATTTGAACAATGCAGGGTTGGCCTCGGATTCACGAACCTATATCATTGTGTATATATATGTTAATACACATACTCGTAATCGAATAAGTTTATATATATAATCTATTATTGATATTATTTTATATTAATAATATATTTATATTTCATATATATTCTTTTTGTATAATAAAAATATTTTGTTATGTTATATGTGTTAGATATATAGATTTATATATTTCATTTGTTTATCAAAACAGTAGTTCATATTATGCTAAGTTAATGTTAGTAAAAATAATGATAATAATATTAGTAATATACTTATGTTAATAATAATTCTATTAGTGATAATAACAATGATATTAATAATAATACTTGTAAAAATATTAATTTTTACTGTTAATGATAGTTATGATATTGATTTTAGTAAGTACACGATAATAATAATACTCGTAATAATATAAATAATAATACTAATATTAACGATAATATTAATTTGAGAACTTTAATTAATATGATACTTTTAATAAAAATGATAATAATAATAATAATAGTAATAATAATATTTTTAATAATAATAAAATGATACTTTATTTAAATAATATAATGATAATTATAACAGTGTTAATACTAATAATAATCAGATTTATCAAAAAAATCGTGTTTAACTTCTATACTTATGTCTATAGTTCCTATAACTTCATTTCGTAGTCATATTCATAATTGTACCTATATTCATATAATTTTTATAACTATTTTCCAAAATTTTACAATAACAACTTTTATTATTATCTTTGTAATATAGACGCTATTAACATGTTCGTAAGCATGCTAATAATATTAATATTGATAATGTTTATGCTAATAATATTAATGATGATCACACTATAACCTATATTAATGGTAACAATATTAATACTAATAATAATAATTATAACAAAAATAATAATACAATAATAATAATAATAAAGATTTTTGGTGTTTGTAAAACTACCTCAAAATGCCTAAAAAAAAATTGTTATCACCAGCAAGACTCGAACCCGCGACCACTTGGATACACGATAACACTCCTAACCATCTGGGCTATGCCCATTTTCTGAAATAACACAGAACCCATAATTATATAACCCATTTATCTGTTTCATCTTCTTCATCTTCTACATTTAGAAATCAAAATCGAACCAACATCCTTTCAAACTTAATATTAGTTATAAAATCGATTTTAGGATATATTATCTAACGCATACATGATTAGTTGATGTAAACTGGATAAAAAAAATTTAAAAAGCAAAAAAAAAAAAAAAAACAGTGCTGCTGTTACGGTTTCTAAAAAAATATATATATATAATTGATTTTAATTTCTAAAACGTTTTAGATGATACTTCCAACATGAAATAGATTGGAAATCCTTCCTAAAACCTTTCTGAGTCGTCAATTTAATTTAAAACATCAAAGAAATTTCGAATTTTGCTATGAACATAATATTTGACTTTTTTAGAAATTACCTTTGAATTCGAAATTGAAACTCGATATTAGGAATTCGAGCTTGATAATTTGCAGATAGTTTAAGTGAATGATACCTAACAAAACTGCAATTCTAGTTTTTGTAATTGAATTCAAATTCGTGATATGGTGATTTGAGTTCATGAACAGAGGGTACGGTTCTTATTTCTGTTATGTTTTTCCCAAATTAACAAAACTCCAACGCCCTAAAAAATAACGATAATAATACTGTAAATAAAATAATGGCTGCAGTGTTCCTAATTGGATTTTAGTGATGGAGGTCGACAATTTATCACAGCTAAACAGAAGGGAAAAAGAAAAAAATTCGCTGATAGAAACCGGTAACTAACCTGCTATATATATATATATATATATATATATATATATATATATATATATATATATATATATATATATATATATATATATATATATATATATATATATATATATATATATATATATACGCCTAATATATCTGTATTTACATTTATATAAGTAGTCTTAATATTTATCTATATCTGTATATATCTAATTAAATATATACTCTACATGTTAAAGAACATAATACATATTGATAATTTGATAATACAATATTATTATTTAACATTAATATTAAAAACAATAATGGAACTAGATATAATACTAATAATAATAATAATAATAATAATAATAATAATAATAATAATAATAATAATAATAATAATAATAATAATAATAATAATAATAATAATAATAATAATAATAATAATAAGAAAATAATAATAATCTTAATGATATTATTATTATAATAAAAATAATAAGAATAATGATGATCATAACCTTTAATGGTAATTTTAGTAATTTGAGTAACAATAATACTTTTAGTAGTCATATTTAAAATTATGATTGTACTAATAACAATATTATTAATAATGACAACAAATAATACAAATGATAATAATACATCAAATTACATGTATCAATCCTGATAATAATATTAATGATTATATTAACAATGAAAGTAATAATATTTATATAACAACATATATTGATTATTTACTTTTTATATTTTCTATATATATTAAAATATATATAATACTACTTATGTATAGAATTTATATGTACATATTAAGATTCAATTGAGTAACAGCTTAATTATTCTATAGATTATTTTATATTTACATATAATTTCATTAAATTGTATTATATTATATTAATTCAAATTAATATATACGCTTATATTTATATTTACATATTTATTTACACGCAATTGTTCGTGAATCGTCGAGCACAGTCAAAGGGTAATTGAATATATGAAACAGTTCAAAAACTTTGAGACTCAACATTACAGACCTTGCTTATCGTATCGAAATCATATAAAGATCAAGTTTAAATTTGGTCAGAAATTCCCGAGTCATCACAGGTTTTACGTCAGGGCTACCCTATAAGTCATCACTCAAATACATAATGACATACACATCATGGAGTGATGAGGACCCCTTTGACAAACCCGCACCAATCAAGGAGGTGAAAGAAACTGATAGCTTTGTTACACCTCATGTTAAACAAAGCAGTCACTTCAAACCACCTTCTCCTCTCATTGGACATACCTTATTCTATGTCCGCTTCAATCTCATCGGTATGTTCCAATATTACCTCTTGTGTCTACTGATGGATGCAAGGGAGCCGCTTAGATTTCCTGAGAAAAAAGGCTAGAGTCAGGCTCGTGACTCGAACAAAAACAAGCGCTTCTCGGGAGGCAACCCGTGTATTTATTTTTTCTATAGCTTTAGTAGTAGTTAAATTAGGATAATTAGGTTAATTGAATAAATGAGAAAGTGAAACTTAAAATGAGATTTTCAAAGTTTCTTACTTGTCATGAACTTAATTGCAATATTTACATTATTTCAAAGTCTTAAAATTAAAGGCAGTCAACACTTTAAGTGTGGGATTAAGCTTTTTAGTCGTACACTGATTTGTTAAATTTTCAAAAACCTAATTTTGAAACCCTCAAGTTTTCAAATAACTTTTTCATCGAAATGCAAATCAGTGAGTCTATGGCCTAAAGCTTAATCACCTGTCTAGGATTAATGTTTTCTATCTTTACAAGTAATAGACAGTTATTGATGCCTGTGGTGGAGACTCTTTGAATAATGATGAAACGACAAGGAAACCCGTTGATTATTTCATTGCAAGTTATTGGTGAATGTTGTATGGAGATGAGAACGCCCTAATGAGCTCGAGTACACTTCAAGAAGACCGATTCGAATCCAGCCGAAGATGGTTCCGACTCAGTCTACCTTCAGATCCTCAGCTCACAATCGTACCTAAGGGGAATAATTCGTTTCTTTATCTTCGTTTATTTAGTTTGCTTCATTATATCCTTAAACTATACCATATCCTAAGCTTATCACTAAGTGTGGGATTCCAACCCAATATTGAGCTTAGATACATTTTTTGACATGTTCAAACTCTAAGTGTGGGATTTTAGTCCCTAAAATCTAAGAATGAACATTAGGGGCAATGTTCCTCTAAGTGTGGGATAGCGGTGTAGTACACCGTAATTAGCTAGGGGATGCTCGGAAAATGTTCTTAACTTGAAATATTATTAAGCTTTTCGAGTATACCTACTCTTTAGATTCTTTATCCTCAAACGTAAATTTTTCAAAATTTTTGACTAAATGATACTTTCTGAAAAAGTACTTTCGAAAATCAAGCGTGTTTGTTCAAAAATTAAGACAAATTAAGACATAAATCTTCTTAAGGATGAACCGATTCTCTAAAAGAGCATTGCATGACTATGCACTATCGATCCAATATAATTGTTGTGAGGCACCCCAAAAATGGCCCAAAAAGCATTCATTTTTAATGCTTCACTATATTTTCCGTTGAGAGTGCCGATGTTAGCATTTAGAGTTAGAACTTGACCTTGACATACATTTCCAGGCCAATGATTAGTAAGCGCCATACGTGGTGTAGGTGCGATACTCCTTCCGAAATCATTCTGAATAGGGAAGACAAAAACCATCCGTTTCCGTTTCCACTCCACGCATTTAAACCGACCAACTCATCCCAAAGAGTTGATGAATTAAAAAATACTCACCCCAAATTCACTATCAAATACGTTACCCTTTCCACCCTCTTTCCTTTCTCATTTCCAAAATTTAGAAATTCAAAGAGATAGATCGACCAAGTTTACTTCAAACACTTGTCAAAAAAATCAAAATTCCAGACTATTTTTGATGGGTCATAAAAGACCTATTTCTGGTGAAATACCTTTCTCTCTGGGCACAAGAAGAAATAGACAAAGTTATGAACATGGGATATGCAAAAAAAAAAAAAAAAAAGTTGAGCAAAGTCTCAAAAATAAAGAAGAGAAAATTCTTCAAATAAAAGCATATATCCCCAAGAAAATGAAGATTGTGACCCAGGAGGATTGCAGAAAAGAAGCAAAGTCTTCGCTAAAAATCAGTACCCTCTAAAGGAACTCTTCAACAAAAATAGAGTATCATATTTTCCAGAAAAAGTATATCCTCATGAAACCGAAATCTATCGAATCTCTCTAAATTTCAATGGTTCGAAAATCACCTTTTTCTCCATATCAAAACCTTCACTTTTCTCCGCAAACCAGCCTTTAAACCCGCTCTTCCTCTTGAAAGAATGATTAGGGAGAAGATCAGTGCCGTCCTTATCTAACCGGTAGAGATTTGATTCTTGGTAAAGCCTATGACAATACTTGCAGCATGACTGGCTATGAGCGAATTCATTTAATAGATTGATAGGGAACCCCAAACACTTAAGTGATTTGAGTGACCCGTGTAAGGAAGCCAATGTCATGTAACCTCCTCTCATGCTTGCAGAGATAGTTTCTACCATTTTAGAAGACGATTTGTCTGATCTTGCTCTTATAATAAATAACAAGCCACTTGAATAATAGAATGGAAACCTCGGAAGCATCCTTGAACTCAAAATAAAAGAAAGGTTTGCTTGAGGACAAGCAAAGTCTAAGTGTGGGATATTTGATATCGGCCAAAAAGTCACGTTTTTACCCCCGATATTGAGTCCTAAAACCATAAAGTTCCAAACTTTATCGCCAAAATAATCACTTTGTTGGTTAATTTGGTAGATTTAGTCATTACAAAGGCTATGTTTTAAGAATCACTAAAAACGGATGAGAAACGAGCAAAAACGAGCAAAACTGGCTAAGACGATTAACTCGCGGTTAAATAACTTATTTTATAATTTTTGGAAAAGTTTAATTACTTAACCTCATGTTGTAGGATATTCAATTACGAATGTGTGGGCATAAGAATCGTCAAAAACGGAGCTAAAACGAATATTCTAGAGCGAAAACAAGAAATCAAGTTACGATCCAGGGAATCAAAGCTGACCAGCACAAAATCCGCCCTGCCATACCACCTGCCATCCGCCCTGCCAGTATGCATACGCCCTGCCAAAAATGATCTGCCAGTGTACCCTGCCATACCACCTGCCAGGCATTTTTTTCAGAAAATTATACCCTGCCATACCACCTACCATACCACCTGCTAGGCGTTTTTCAGCCAAAAATTACAATTTTGCCCCCAAGCTTTGCTTATAAAAGTAGGGCTTCACTTCTCATTTCAACACACCAAAACACACACCATTCTTCACTTTCTCTCTCAAATATCTCTCTATAGTCGCTCTCTAGTGATCTATAGGAGATTAGTTCTCTCTTTACATTCTCTCTCTAGTTTCTAAAGAGAGAAAAGTACAGAGATTAGGAAATGTAATTATCTCTCTATTGTTGCTCTCTAGTGATCAATAGGAGATTAGTATGTAGTTAGTAGTAGAAGCTTTCAAGCATTGTAACGCTATAGATATTATGAAGTAATACAAGTGTTATTCTGCTGACATTATCCGGTACTATCTATCCTTTTCTTTTATTATTCTATCATAATGTTCTTGTTTGATGTTTGTGATTTATTAATGATTGAAATGCTTGTTGCCATGATGTGTGAGTAATTGCTTGATTGTTTGCCATGATTTATTAATGTTAGTTAGGGATGATTATCGTTTCGTACTCACTTTCTGTCTATGATATTAAACCTCGTTATTATCGTCCTTCCACCAATAAACGTGATTAAAACCTTTTATAAAGTCGACATTATAAAGGTAATTAGTTATCTGTGTTTATACATTGGTCAAGGTATGAACCCATCGGAAATACTATATAGTACATGGGGAATTACCGTAGTACCAGATCAAGACATTGGTCAAGAGTATAAGACTCGAGGAAATACTGTTGCAACAATAGAGTACAGTGTTGATGCACTATAGGACCACTTGAGCATGGTCAAGGTTAGAAGCTATGGAACCACTATAAGTTTAGTACATCGTGGATAACTAAAGGATTTATTGGGTAGATTTAAGTAAGGGCTGGTTTAAGTCATAAATGGGAGTTTAACGCACTACAATACAAACTAAGCTTATAAATCTTAAGGATGACTGAGAACTATCAGATGTTCTAATTTGTCTACAAACCCTTAGATTTTACCAAACCATTGACAGAAAGGGATTCGAAACACAATCATAACCACTCACTTGGGTGATACACTAAGGTGTTAAGAAAGGTTGGATATTCTATATGTATATGGCTATGCTACTTTATTCGTGCGCTCAAGGTATGCACTGCATCCAAGATGGGCCGCTTATATCCTTAAACCGGATAAAGCGTCGGGAGTTGAGCATAGTCCATCCGATCAGAATCTTCAAAGCCTAGTTCCTCGTGACATGCTAACCGGAAAACCGCTTAGTAGGGAATCTAGTGTTCACACCAAGGTATATCTGTCCAAGGAGTGTCTCATAATCATCCCGACACTACGTTATCTTAAATCATGGTGAACCACATCTTCTCTGTCCTTAGTTGTTGCATGCTAGCTAGCTTATTTTAATTATATTGCTTTAATATTTTAATTACAATTATATAAAAAAATCAACCCAACTATTGCCTTTACACAATTTGATATTCCGGATAAAGTGGTGTCTAGAATAAACCGGTTGGACTTGGTTATTGGATTTTCCGAATAGTCGCCAATTTATTGGGTCTAAAAGGATCCTGCCTCTCCACATAAGGTGTACCTGGCCACTAGTCTTGGATACTGAATTGTATACAAACCCATCTTAATCACTAAATTATCTAGATAAGCTCCGTTTCAAATTCGACCGCTCAAGGAACGACCCTAGGTTATATTTACCCTTGCTAACCCATAGGAAGGAATAATAGATTTAGGCCCAGCATATATAAATTAAACATTCGACTTCTCCCGTTGGTATCCTGAGTTGACGTTTTGCGACCTAACGACACCGCATAAATAAACTGTCCGATTCGGGCATATCATTTCCCTCTAATTTTCTGTCGACTAAACTGCACCTCCTGCAGCCTGTTTCAGTCGACAATTACCATCTTCAAAACCCTTCTGCTGTTCAGCCTGTTTTTCTGCAATTCGTGACCAACTAGCCCCCAAAAACGATCCCTCAACAACCCTACAAATCATCTAAGTTGCTGTAAAGTTGCCGTTGTACCTGCCGCATCCGTTCTTGATCAAAGAAGACCCAAAAGACCTCTTTTGGATCAATTGTTGCTGTTGGGCTGCATTTATCCTGCTTCTATTCACGTATCATCATCATCATCCTTAGTCTCAATCTTAGTAAGGTATACCTAATAACCCTAGTTAATCTTGTTCTTGATTCAATTACTATAAGTATCATATTAAGTATTATGAAGTATTATGATTAATAAAAAGATTATGATTTTATGTGTTAAAATTTATAATGAATATGAATTATGCATGTGTATGAATAATAATAATGAATATGATTATAAGAATTTGAATATGAGATAGGGTATGATTAATAAGGTTTAACATGTTAGGGTTGTAAGGATTATGTTAATATTATGGTTAATACAAATATAAGGTATATGATTTTATGTAGCTGAAAAAGTTAAAAGTATATTATAAATATGAATTGTTTATGATTAAAAAGGTTAGGGTTAAAAGATGCATGATCATAATTAGATTAATAAGGTATATTGTTAATGAGGTTAAGTAGGTTAAATTGTAAATAGTAGGCTTAAGTTATGATCATGATTTTTGTATATGAATATGAATTGATTAATAATATGTTAGGTTGATTAGGTTATGATAAAAGATTGAACATGAATAGCTTATGATATGAATAAAAGTTATGATTTTATGTTAGTAAAGAATAATGATAATAATAATACATGTGCATGCATGCATGCATACATATGTATGTATGTATATATAAGTAGGTATATGTGTATGTGTATATGTAAATATATACATACTTGTATATGTATGTGTATATATGTATGTATATGTACGTGTGTATGTTTGTGTGAATGTGTATTGTATAAGTTATATAAGTTAGTAAACGTAATAATAAAAGTAATAAGTGTATATATATATATATATATGTATCATGTTACACTTATATATATGTAACACCTACACCTAATATATATATATATATATATATATATATATATATATATATATACTATATAGTTATGAATAAGTATAATAATAATAAAGAATATATATGTATGTGTCATATAGGCTTATTTATAGATATATGAAACATATAATGATAAGTATACATAATAGTTGATTAATTAAATAATAATACTATTATTAGTATAACTTATACACCTATCTATATGGTAACACTTAATCACACTAAATATATTATCACTTATATATATATATATATATATATATATATATATATATATATATATATATATATATATAGATATATATATATATATATATATATATATATATATATATATATAACTAATAAGTATATTAATAACTTGTTATGTGTATACACTTAACGTGAAGGTTATAATTAAAGATAGCGTACAAAGACTACAAACTTCACCGCTACTTGTGGCCTAGGGTGATCCTTGGTACCATTATGGGATGCTTGTGGATCTCGAATGCCATGACTTAGATTCTGGTCAAGAGATCATGGCCGCTCGATAACAATAGATCATTCGAGTGACTTGCATGTTAGCAACGAAGTTTGGGCAAGATTGTACAACATCTTTGTTAAAGATTATAAGCTGAACATTCTTAAATTAGAAGCTTACTATAAGTTAAAGCTTTCCATAAATAGTAAGTTTCCAAATATAGAAACTTTTGAGAAATAATAACTTCTCTCAAAAATGGTCACTGTTAATATAGTTTTCTATATTAATAAACAAACTTTATGTCTATTAGACATTAACTAATTGAGCATTATATCTCTAGGTTGAGATCTCCGCTCACACACTCCGTTCATAATACTTGCATGGAATTTCTTGCTTTCTATTAAGGTGAACTTCATAGCCCCACTTTTTAACTGTTTCTATTACTTATTTTGAACTTTGGGGTGAGATACATGCTTGCTTTCAAACTGTTTTACGCTTAGACACAAGTACATGAAAACTTTATTTTGATTAGTTCAAACTGTGCTGCCATGCTTTGATTCATGCTAAATCCCTGCCATGATATCGTTAATTGCTATATATAAATGCAAACTTAGTTATTGTGAATAGGCCTATTGAGAGCGACATCTCTAACCATTTGACCGCTGGTCTTTGGTTACATAATAATGATTTAACGACACGAACGAATAAATTGATCACGGGGTAACTTTGTTTAGTCTCAATATCATACACCTCAGCACTACTACCGAACTGATTAAACTTTATAATTAAATCTTGTGGTCTAAACACTATTATAAACCTATGTTGTTCACTCAACCATTTTGGTTGACACTTTAAGCATGTTTTGTCTCAGGTGAAGATTGCTAAAGTTTTGATTGCTATTTGGACTTTGCTGCTTTTGGAGTCCACATTTATCATTTATATCATTGCATTAAAACAATTTAGTTTACGTTTACATTATTGAAGGATTCATTGTAATGACTTAATATTTTTCGTTGCGTTAATACATTGGTTTTTAATTAAAACGTCTCATATAGAGTCGTTCTCGCTTTACACTTATATTATGATATTGGTTAGTCACATATTACCCCTGGTTCTATTTAGGGGGTGTGACAGATTAGTATCAGAGCCAGGTTGTTATAGAGAACCAGGATTACATTTTATGTGTGCCTTATGTATTAGTTAGGGTGCATTAGTAACCATAGGTCTATAACCTTTCCTGCCTCGATTTTTAAGCACTTTCCTTTACATTTTACTTAGTGCCTATACGTCTTCCTTAGAACTTGTTGGGATTTAACAAGTTTTAAAACTCTTAAAACCATTTAAGATTATAATCAAAACGGAAGCGTGTAATTACAAATCAAACTTGTTAATCTTTAAACCAATTAAAGTTAAATCCCACAAGGATCAAGTTATGAAATCATGCTTACAATTAACAAGAAAAGAAGTGATTCAATACCTCCTCAAAACCAAGTTTGAGGGCTGAAATGAAAAGGAAATGATGAAGAAGTAATGCACCAACACTACCCTTTAACTTAGTTAGGTTTTAGACACTTAATCACCTTTAAACCAAGCTTGTAACCCACTTCCTTTGAACCCAAAATTCTGGACAGCAGCTTGTCAAAAGATGATGATGAATGGAGTCTCAAAACTATGAAACCTCAAGAGATAATACCCCAAACTTTGCACCAACACCTTGTACTTTGGTTAGGATTTAATCAACACTTGAGAATAAGCTTGCTAAAAGAAAAATGATCTCCTTTTCCCCTTTGAAAAGTCACGGCAGAAACAGCAAAAGGGAAGGGAGAAAATGCAGTTTTTTTTCTTGCTTCTTTTGTGTGTATTGCATGTATGTATTTACTACAAGTCTCTAGACCATGCTTATAGAGAATGGCAATTGTAATTGACCAAGAAAAGCATCTAAACATGTGTGCAAGAGTCCCCATGCCACTACATACATTTAAATAAAATAGTTTTTATAAAATTTGATTTTATAAAATTAAATTTTATAAAATATATTTTATAAACTTACATTTTATTTATTATGTTTACATCTTCTATAAAACCTATTTTATAGAATGTAACATAATTAATTAATTATTTACCTATAAATAATTAAATCCATATCATATAAATTATTCCATAATTTATATATATATACACATCAAGCAATATTTAAGAAAACCATTTTTCTTGAAGTTCAAGTGTCGCGTATTTGATCAATGAACCAATCGTTAAAATCAAATACGAGTAAGGTGTTGGTAAGTTTGTTATTGGGTATGACCCGAATTGGATCAAAACATATTAGCCACGTTAATTTAATATGTCTCTCGGGCATACGAAATACCTTCAATCTCCCACTTGCACGAGAAACATAAGAAATTAATGCAAGTGATGGATACCACCTAACGACCGTCCATCGCCCCCAATATGTTATGACTTTGTGCCATTCAATAACATCATCCTTTTCGAGTTACCATCTCGAATATGAATAGGTGAATCTTTCATTATATCCTTTCATCCTAGATGTCATGTCAAATCCAAGAGATACAGAGTGACCACTCTCTTATAGACTCAACTTTATCAGGCCTTAGACATCTTACTCTCAACGAATAAGAGGGACAAATTCCATCTTGACTACATACGTCCTAGATACACACTTTGTATTATACCTGAGCTCTTCCTTATGTACTACCATATTTCAGAATAGCGAAGGAATGAGTCAAGACATAATACTCTGTGAATATCAGAACCCAATATGTATCTCAGGTCAGAGGATACAATGATATTCGCCTTTACTCAAGATTACATGCGATCAACCACAAAGGCTCTATTTAGTAAATCTTGAGGGCGGGTCTTCCAATATTTGTATCCCACAAATATCTATGAACCTTGGTTGCAACCTTGCCCCATATTCATCCCGTGAATTTATACCAATCCAAGTTCATAATAGTCTAAACCTCACACTTGTTCCCACAAATGTGATCAACTACGGAATTTAGAATAATAGTTTATTCATGGATAAAATATGCAAAATTGGAACATGACTCATAATTAAATTAATACCATAATTATATTAATGAGTTTGAACTAATTCATTCCATTATAATACATAAAATAGATCAATTCCAATCACTAGAATATCGAAGCCCTAATGCACAAACATGTCCCTCATGTTTTGGCCCATGTAAAAGCTTCGTGAGTGGATCCGCAACATTTTGATCTGTGTGAACTTTGTGAATACATATCTTTCCCTTTTCAACATCATCCCTGATGTAGTTGAATCTCCGCTCAATGTGACGAGTCTTTTGATGAGCATGAGGTTCCTTGATTTGAGCAATCGCACCCTCGTTGTCACAAAAGATCTCAAGAGGGTCCTGAATGGAAGGGACCACTCCTAAGTCGTCGATGAATTTCTTCATCCATGCAGCTTCCTGAGCTGCCAATGAGGCGGCAATGTACTCCAACTCTGTAGTGGATAACGCAACAACTTCCTGTTTTGAGCTCTTCCAAGAGACTGCACCACCATTTAACATGAAGACATAACCGGATTGTGATCGAGAGTCATCTCGATCAGTTTGGAAACTCGCGTCCACGTAACCTTTTACAGTGAGTTCCTCCTCACCAGACCCATATATTAGAAACATATCCTTAGTTCTCCTAAGGTATTTCAATATACTTTTAACAGCAATCCAATGACTGTTTCCTGGGTTGTTCTGGTATCTACTTGTCAAGCTTAGAGTGCATGACACATCCGGTCTAGTACATATCATTGCATACATGATAGACCCAATAGCATATGCGTATGGGACTTTCTTCATTCTCTCTTGTTCATCTTTCGTGGTAGGACACTGAGATGAACTGAGAACGGTTCCTCTTTGAATAGGTACCAAACCTTTCTTAGAGTTTTCCATCTTGAACCTTTTCAAGATTTTATCAATGTATGTACTTTGACTTAAACCTATCAATCTCTTGGATCTATTCCTATAGATCCCTATCCCCAATATGTATTGTGCTTCTCCAAGATCCTTAATGGAGAAGCAACTCTTTAGCCAAGTTTTGACTTCTTGCATTGTGGTAATATCATTCCCAAATAATAATATATCATCCACATATAGCACAAGAAACATTATGGAGCTCCCACTAGCCTTCTTGTATACACAAGCTTCATCACCATTTTTAATGAAGCCAAATTTCTTTGCCTCTTCATTAAAACGATGATTCCACATTCTAGATGCTTGTTTCAATCCGTAGATTGACTTCTTTAACTTGCATACCTTCTTAGGATTTTTCGGATCAACAAAACCTTCGGGTTGTACCATATAGACATCTTCCTCAAGATATCCATTCAGGAAAGCGGTTTTGACATCCATTTGCCATATTTCATAGTCATAGTGAGCAGCAATGGCAAATAATATCCTAATAGACTTTAGCATTGCCACAGGCGAGAAAGTTTCATCATAATCAACCCCTTGAGTTTGAGTGAAACCTTTTGCTACAAGTCTAGCTTTGTATGTATCCAAATTTCCATGTATGTCGGTTTTCTTCTTGAAAAGCCATTTGCAATCAACTAGCTTGGAGCTAGGAGGTTGCAAAACAAGTTCCCAAACTTGATTTTCATACATGGATTGCATCTCGGCGTTCATGGCTTCCTGCCATTTATCTTTATCAATCCTTGATAAAGCATCTTCGTAGTTTGTCGGTTCATCCAAATCAACCGTATAGCAACCATCCACGAGAAACCCATATCTCTCGGGAGGATTACTAATCCTACTAGATCTTCGAACGTCTTGTGTACCTTGATCATTCACTTGATCATTTTCAACATCCTCATGTTGAGTACTAGTGCCAACCAATTGTGTATCATCGGTTTGATCTTGTACCTCTACAAGATCTATCTTCCTTTCACCATCACCTTCCATAAGGAACTTGGTTTCAAGGAATTCCGCTTTCCGAGCAATAAATACCGTTTGCTCGGATGGATCATAGAAGTAATACCCCATGTCATCTTTGGGATATCCTATGAAGATACACTTTGTAGATCGAGCATGTAGCTTATTATCTACATATTGCTTAGGATAAGCTTCACATCCCCATACTTTCAAGTATGAAAGAGAAGGAGGTTTTCCAAACCACATCTCATGAGGAGTTCGTTCCACTTTCTTGGTTGGGGCCATATTTAAAATACGAACCGCAGAGCTTAGACAATAACCCCAAAATGATAGAGGTAACGAGCTTCTTGCCATCGTAGATCGAACCATATCCATTAGGGTTCGGTTCCTCCTTTCGGAAACTCCATTAAGTTGGGGTGTTCCGGGTGGAGTAAGTTGTGAGATAATCCCACAACTCCTAAGATGATCTTGGAAGGCATCGCTTAGGTATTCACCTCCTCTATCGGTACGAAGTACCTTAATTATCCTATTGAGTTGATTTTGTGCTTCGTTTTGATATTCTTTGAATGCTTCAAACGTTTCGTCCTTGTGTCTTAATAAGTAGACATATCCGAAACGACTGAAGTCATCAATGAAAGTAACGAAGTATCTTTCACCATTCCTAGTCATGGGCTTAAAAGGTCCACATACATCCGAATGTATTAATCCTAATAAGTCTTTAGCCCTTTCATAGGTCCCTTTGAAAGGTGCTTTAGTCATTTTGCCTTGTAAACAAGATTCGCACACATCAAACGAGTCCAGTTCATTTGATTTCAAAAGGCCATTCTTTTGAAGTGTATGCATTCGATTCTTGTTTATGTGACCAAGGCGACAATGCCATAAGTAGGAATCACTCAAATCCATTTTGAGCTTCTTGGTGCTTGCTTGGTATATTGAGCTATCGAATGATGTGCTATCATGAACCAATTCATAAATACCATTCAAAGGCGAGGCCTTAAAATAGAACATATCATTCAAAAAGACATGGATATCATCATTAATAAAATTAAGATTAAAACCACAATGTCTTAAACGGGAAACAGAAATAATGTTTCGTGTTAAATCAGGTGCATACAAAACATTTTCTAAATTAAGTTCCAATCCGCTTGGAAGCTTCAAAATAAAATCTCCTTGAGCTTTAACATGCACCTTTGCACCATTGCCCATATAGAGACTTGATGTTCCCGCCTTATGATCACTTCTTTTGAACCCCTGCAAAGAATTGCAAATATGAGTTCCACATCCAGTGTCTAATACCCATGTATTAGAAGAAGTAATACTAAGCTCTATATATACCATATATATATTACCTGAGGTTTGCCCTGCATCCCTCTTGTCCTTCAACTCCTTAAGATAGACCGGACAGTTTCGTTTCCAATGACCCATCTCACCACAACCGAAACATGGGTCTTCCTTGGGGTTTGTCTTCTCGGCTACCTTTTGCTTCTTAGCCTTGTTGATAGTCGGGGTAACCATCTTCCCCTTCCCTTTGCCTTGATAGGCGGGTCCTTTTCTCTTAGCCACCTTTGGCTTAGAGGTGTTACCTTTGGATCCACCTTGATCGATTGCTAACACGGGTAAAGCCCTTTTACCCATGCTAGTTTCCGCCGTTCTAAGCATACCGTGAAGCTCACCTATGCTCTTATCCATCCCATTCATATTGTAATTAATTACAAATTGATCAAACCTTTTTGATAGGGAGTTAAGGATAAGATCGGTGGCTAACTCATTTGATATGTTTAGGTTAAGGCGGTTAGCACGATCAATAAGGCTCTTCATCTTAAGCACATAAGATGAAACTGATTGGGTATCGTCCATACGACAAGCATGTAGCGCCTGAACGGTCTCGAAACGCTCGACACGCGCTTGTTGAAGGAACATCTCCTTCAATTGCGTTATCATGTCGTATGCACTATGATGCTCGAAATCCTTTTGGAATTCGGGAATCATAGTCCCAAGCATTAGGCATGAGACTTGAAGGGAGTCGTGGCAATACTTATCGTAAGAGGCCATTGCTTCCACATCATTCTCATCCGGTTGATCGGGAATGGGGTCCTCAAGTACATACGCTTTATCCTCTTGTTTGAGGACAATCCGAAGATTGCGGAACCAATCCATAAAGTTTGTATGGTTGAGTTTGTCTTTCTCTAAGAGAGACCTTAATGATAGGTTGTTCATGTTAAGTGGTGCGTTTTGAATGTTGTTGTTGTTATTGGCGGCCATCTACAAAATTAACAAAGTTCGTTTAAGTATCGATTTTAATTTAACATTCAATACCCTTTAAATTCAATTGAATTATTAAATTCTAGAATCCAATGGTAAACCAAATTTCGGTTAGGTGACCTTTATCCCGCAATTTGATTTAGCTAGGTAGTCAATAAATGACAATTGCAATCCATTTGCAACTTCTAGAGTATGGGATCATGCAATCCTTTTGCATGGCATATTTATCCCATCAACGCCTATTTGTTCCTCATGCTTCGGTGACCCTAAGTTCATGATTCCCAAATCAAGTCGTCCTACTTGTATAGACTTGTAAATTTAACATACAAGTGGTTAGGTGACCTTTATCCCACAAGCATGCGAAATTTACCTTAATCATATTAGTTTGCTCATAACGGTTAGGTGACCTTTATCCCATCATGAGTTCCCTAATACTTTTAAGTGTCACACAATAGGATGGCGTTAAACTTGTTTACCTTGTTTGTAAAAGGGATTTAAGTTTTCATTAATTCTAGTTTGAGAAAACTTTTATGCCATACACCAACATGCATTTAGTGTATGGTACTTATAAAAAACCAATTTCATGTCTTGTAATTGAGCCAATTACTTGATATAAACCAATTTATATATGTTATCCTTTTCTTGTTCCTAATAACCATTTATTAAGGTCTTTAGTTGCCTTTTCAACTTAACCATTTAAATTGCCGTTTTGCATGTCGTTAATACGTCTAATTTAACCAATTAAATTGTCATTTTGTTTGTTGTTAACTTGTGTGGTTAATTTGTTGCAATCAAACATACAATCCATAAACATACAAACAACTACACATGCAAAATAAGTATGTTCACAATCTAGCCATTTTGGTGGACATTTGTTTAGCCGAAAACAAATGTCACCGGGTAAGGGTTAATCATACAAAGTAGGAGATTTCAAATCTCCCACTTAATCTTGCATCCATATGCACCTTGTGTTCTTCAAGTCTTCATCATCTTGTATCTTCATTTTTACAAAATATGTATCCTAATACATTTTATCTAGAAAATGAAATTACAACCTATTCTATTTTACATACCAAATATAAAATGAATTACATAACCAAATGAATGAATTATTACAAACCAATTGAACAATTATTACATGCCATTGAATAATTATTATTACAAACCAAATGAATATAACAAATCAACCAAATATAGCATGCAATCAACACAAGGTCAAGGCATAGATTGTGAACTTCAACATGCAACCAAATATGAACCAAATGGAAGAGCCCAAACCCACTTTTGGACCCTAACCAATTCGGCACTCAACACAAACCCACCCAAATCCAACAATTTTTGCATTCTTCTTTCATGCATGTACTTAGAATGCAAAGTTGATGGGTTTTAAAACAACAATTCGAAGCATATTTCAACAACTTCGGCTCTAGATACCATTGTTGGGATTTAACAAGTTTTAAAACTCTTAAAACCATTTAAGATTATAATCAAAACGGAAGCGTGTAATTACAAATTAAACTTGTTAATCTTTAAATCAATTAAAGTTAAATCCCACAAGGATCAAGTTATGAAATCATGCTTACAATTAACAAGAAAAGAAGTGATTCAATACCTCCTCAAAACCAAGTTTGAGGGCTGAAATGAAAAGGAAATGATGAAGAAGTAATGCACCAACACTACCCTTTAACTTAGTTAGGTTTTAGACACTTAATCACCTTTAAACCAAGCTTGTAACCCACTTCCTTTGAACCCAAAATTCTGGACAGCAGCTTGTCAAAAGATGATGATGAATGGAGTCTCAAAACTATGAAACCTCAAGAGATAATACCCCAAACTTTGCACCAACACCTTGTACTTTGGTTAGGATTTAATCAACACTTGAGAATAAGCTTGCTAAAAGAAAAATGATCTCCTTTTCCCCTTTGAAAAGTCACGGCAGAAACAGCAAAAGGGAAGGGAGAAAATGCAGCTTTTTTTCTTGCTTCTTTTGTGTGTATTGCATGTATGTATTTACTACAAGTCTCTAGACCATGCTTATAGAGAATGGCAATTGTAATTGACCAAGAAAAGCATCTAAGCATGTGTGCAAGAGTCCCCATGCCACTACATACATTTAAATAAAATGGTTTTTATAAAATTTGATTTTATAAAATTGAATTTTATAAAATATATTTTATAAACTTACATTTTATTTATTATGTTTACATCTTCTATAAAACCTATTTTATAGAATGTAACATAATTAATTAATTATTTACCTATAAATAATTAAATCCATATCATATAAATTATTCCATAATTTATATATATATACACATCAAGCAATATTTAAGAAAACCATTTTTCTTGAAGTTCAAGTGTCGCGTATTTGATCGATGAACCAATCGTTAAAATCAAATACGAGTAAGGTGTTGGTAAGTTTGTTATTGGGTATGACCCGAATTGGATCAAAACATATTAGCCACGTTAATTTAATATGTCTCTCGGTCATACGAAATACCTTCAGAACTTTCCTAACTTCATTCTTTCGTGTCAATTAGGATGTCTCGCTTTAGCCCGATCATCATCTCCGACAACGAGTCCGAAGGATCCGTTAACTCACCGGTCTACACACCTACTACTCCACCTACATCACCGGTTTATGAACCTGCTACCCCGCCTACATCACCTGCTTACATGCCCGCTACTCCACCACACTCTCTTCCGATGGAAGAATCCCGCACTAATGCTAATTATAATAGGGATGACAAGGAGGAAGAACCCGAATCCGAGCCCTCTGTTGACCTACCACCCTCTTTGATGAGGAAGGAACCCGAGACCCCCACTAATGATATCGCCGGTCCTTCTAAGAAACAAGACACCACCGACTTAGCAATAATCATTAAACGCCAAGATAGGTTGGCAAAGGAGTAAGAGAGCATATTTGATTTCATGTCTGTTTATATCAAGGACCAAAAGAAAAAGAACAAAGTATTTGAAGGTTTCATGAAGTTTGTTCAAGATCTCCTATGGGATAAGGAGCAAGCGTCTGTTCATGCCCGATTGGCTAAGGTCGAGGAGAACCAAGACCAATTGGGGAAGATGATGGCCGACATGAAAGCGCTTCAATATAAGATAATTCAGGATTTGAAGATTTCTTTAAAGAGTACCATTAGATAGTTGTTCTTCTAGCATATGTTTTCCATTATCGTATTAGTGTTTTCCATTCATTGTAAAGGCTTTGCCTAAAACTACTATCCCAGTTTTGTTCCGTGTTATTCTAGTTTCGTACCGAGTGTAATAAAAGATGTTAGTTATCTTTGTGATGTTTAATAAAATTTAAGTGTTTTTATTACATCTCGTTGTTTTCTCTTATATATTTCCCTATTACATGTTTTGTGAAATTTGTGCATTATTAAACAAACTTATAACTTACTAACACCATAACTCTTCAACTAATACTGTTTTTGTGTATTGAAGATCATGTCTCATCATACTCGTGGTGCTAACACTCTTCCAAATGTCACTTTGACTCCCGCATAATTTCAACAACTACTTGCTGCCGCTCAAGGCAACAATAATCAAGGGAACAACCAAGGGAATCCACCTACATCTTGCACCTACAAGGAGTTTATAAATTGTAAGCCTCCATCCTTCAATGGGAATGAGGAAGCAGTCGAGCTAACTCGTTGGTTCGAAAAAGTCGAATTAATCTTTTGTATCTGTAACTGTGCGGAAGCCGACAAAGTGAAGTATGCCACTCACACACTAGGTGGCCTTGCTTTGACTTGGTGGAACGCTTATGTCCAAACTGTAGGGCTAGATGCTGCTAATGCTATTCCATGGGCAGTGGTGAAAAGAATGATGACGGATAAGTTTTGTCCAAGGAATCAAATTCAAAGGCTAGAAGTAGAGTTTTGGGAATTAAAGGTAAATGGTACTAATATTGAAGCTTATACAAATAGGTTTATAGAGTTGATATGGTTCCCACTGAACAAAAGAAGATTAAGCGATACATAGAAGGTCTTCCTGATGAGATTCAAGGAAACGTTATTGCTGCTAGTAAGGAGACCTTAGATGCAGTGATACTTATGGCTCAAAACTTGATGATGGCTAAGAGGAGAAAGGCCGCAGCTAATAAACAAGCCGAGGTTAAGTCTAGTGAGGGTAAGAGAAAGTTTGAACCATCTCAAGGTTCAAGCCAAGGTTCAAACAAGAAAGCTGCCGATAGTTCTAGAAGTGGTTATGCTGGGACAAAACCACAATGTAGTCATTGTGATAAGCATCATAATGGGAGGTGTATGGCTCAGTGCACCAAGTGCAAGAAGGTGGGTCATATAGCTAAGTATTGTAAAGTTCCCGCTACAAAGTCAAACGCTTTTGTTCCAACTTGCTATGGTTGTGGAGAAGTTGGACATTTCCGCAATCAGTGTCCAAAGAACCAGGGTAAAAATGGTAATGCTAAGGGTCGTGCTTTTGTAATAACTGCCGAAGAAGTCCGTGAGGATGATGAAGTGATAACGAGTACGTTTCTTGTTAACAACATCTATGCTACTGTATTATTTGATTCTGGTGCCGATAGAAGTTATGTGTCTACTGAATTTTTTGCCCTATTCACCGAAAAACCACAAGCCTTAGAAATTAAACGACTCGTAGAAGTATCAAATGGTAAGGTTATGAAAGTAGACAACGTGTATAAAAACTGTGATCTAATTCTAGCCGATAAACACTTTAGGATTGACCTTTTTCCAGTCGTGTTAGGAAGCTTTGACGTAGTCGTAGGAATGGATTGGTTACGCCCGTTAAGAGCTGCAATCATGTGCTATGAGAAAACCATTAACATTCCTCTAGAAAATGGTGAAACCCTAATCGTTCAAGGAGAGACGAGTGGTTCTAAACTTAATATCATCTCTTGCATCAAAACCCATAAATATCTAATGAAGGGATATGAAGCTATCTTAGCTCATGTTAAGAAAGTCGAACTGGAAGAGAAACGTGTTGAAGATGTACCAGTGGTTAGAGATTTTCCCGAAGTATTTCCTGAAGAACTCCCCGGCCTCCCTCCCCAACGATAGGTTGAGTTTCAAATTGATTTGACTCCCGGTGTTGCACCTATTGAAAAGGCACCATACCGATTAGCTCCATCTGAAATGAAGGAATTATCTAGCCAACTACAAGAACTTTTGGAGAAAGGTTTCATCTATCCTAGTTCGTCTCCGTGGGGAGCACCTGTTCTATTTGTTAAGAAGAAAGATGGCACGTTGAGAATGTGTATTGATTACCGAGAACTCAACAAGCTAACCATCAAGAATCGTTATCCACTCCCGCGCATTGATGACCTGTTTGACCAACTGCAAGGGTCAGGTATCTATTCGAAGATTGATCTTAGGTCGGGTTTTCATCAATTGAGAGTCAAGGAAACCGATGTTTCTAAGACTTCTTTTCGAACACGCTATGGGCATTATGAATTACTTGTCATGTCTTTTGGTTTAACCAACGCTCCTGCTGTATTCATGGATCTTATGAACTATGTATGCAAACCATATCTTGATAAATTCGTGATTGTTTTCATCGACGATATTCTAATCTATTCCAAGAATGAGAAAGACCATGAACAACATTTGCGATTGATTATAGAGCTTTTAAAGAAGGAACAATTGTATGCCAAGTTCTCCAAATGTGAATTTTGGTTGCGAACCGTATAATTTCTCGGACATATAGTAGATAATGAAGGGATACATGTTGATCCGCCAAAAATCACTGCTATTCGAAACTGGGAAGTGCCTAAGAGTGTGAAACATATTCGCCAATTTTTGGGACTTGCTGTGAAATGTCCCGTTCATATTGATTATAAACGTTCCATATTAATTGATTTCGTCGCGAGGTTTTGACCTCTATATGAGATGTTTTTCAAAGACTGCATTCATTTTTAAAACAACCATAACCTTTATTTTATCTATAAAGATTTAAAAAGCATTACGTAGATTATCAAATAATGATAACCTAAAATATACCGTTTACATACGACCATTACATAATGGTTTACAATAAGAATATATTACATCAAAAATAAGTTTCTTGAATGCAGTTTTTACATAATATCATACAAGCATGGACTCCAAATGTTGTCCTTATTTTAGTATGCAACAGCGGAAGCTCTTAATAATCACCTGAGAATAAACATGCTTAAAACGTCAACAAAAATGTTGGTGAGTTATAGGTTTAACCTATATATTATCAAATCATAATAATAGACTACAAGATTTCATATTTCAATATACATCCCATACATAGAGATAAAAATCATTCATATGGTGAACACCTGGTAACCGACATTAACAAGATGCATATAAGAATATCCCCTATCATTCTGGAAAATCCTTCGGACATGATAAAAACAAATTCGAAGTACTAAAGCATCCGGTACTTTGGATGGGGTTCGTTAGGCCCAATAGATCTATCTTTAGGATTCGCGTCAATTAGTTCATCGGTTTACTAATTCTTAGGCTACCAAGCAAAAGGGGCATATTCGGCTTCGATCATTCACCCATATAATGTAGTGTCATTTACTTGTGTCTATTTCGTAAAACATTTATAAAACTGCATGTATTCTCATCCCAAAATATTAGATTTTAAAAGTGGGACTATAACTCACTTTCACAGATTTTTACTTCGTCGGGAGTAAGACTTGGCCACTGTTCGATTCACGAACCTATAACAAATATATACTTTCTAAAAGTGCGAATCTGTATGGAGCACGAGCTATTGGTGCAGCTCCTGGTACAAGGTCTATTTGAAATTCAACTGATCGATGTGGGGGTAATCCCGGTAATTCTTTTGGAAATACATCGAAAAATTCTTTTGCGACGGGAACATCACTGATGTTCTTTTCTTCAGGTTTAACTTCCTCGATGTGTGCTAGAATGACGTAACAACCTTTTCTTATTAGTTTTTGTGCCTTCAAACTACTAATAAGATTTAACTTCACGTTGTTCTTTTCTCTGTACACCATTAAAGGTTTTCCTTTTTCACGCATAATGCGAATCGCATTTTTGTAACAAACGACCTCTTCTCTTACCTTCTTCAACCAGTTCATGCCAATTATTACATCAAAACTCCCTAACTCAACTAGTATTAAATCAATCTTAAACGTTTCATCACCCAGTTTAATTTCTCTATCCCGACATATATTATCTGCTGAAATTAATTTACCATTTGCTAATTCGAGTAAAAATTTATTATCCAAAGGCATCAATGGGCAACTTAATTTAGCACAAAATTCTCTACTCATATAGCTTCTATCCGCACCCGAATCAAATAAAACATAAGCAGATTTATCGTCAATAAGAAACGTACCCGTAACAAGCTCTGGGTCTTCCTGTGCTTCTGCCGCATTAATATTGAAAACTCTTCCACGGCCCTGCCCATTAGTATTCCCCTGATTCGGACAATTTCTAATAATGTGGCGAGGTTTTCCACATTTATAACAAACAGCGTTGGTATTACTAGCTCCGACACTATTCGTTTCGGCATTACTTGTTCTGACACTATTTTTTCCTTTAGTTCTGTTAAACTTTGGTCTGTAGACCTCACACAATATCATGCTATGACCATTTCTTTTATACCTGTTGCAAAATGTCGTGCAAAACCCCTGATGATTTTCTTCACACCTATAACATGGCTGTTTTTGGTTTTTGTTGGCGTTGTTGTTATTGAGGTTGTTGTTGGGATTGTTATTGTTGTTGAAATGGTTGTTGTTGTTGTTGTTGGGATGTTTGTTGTAGTTATTGTTAGGATTGCGGTTATTGTTGCGATTGTTGTTGCGGTTGTTGGGATAATTGTTGCGATTGTGGTTGTAATTGTTATTGTTGTTGTACTGGTGACTCTTATCACGGTTTTCCTCCCACTTCCTCTTGAGTTGTTTTGTGTTGGCTTCGTCGGCCGCCTGCTCTTTAATTCTTCCCTCAATCTGATTTATGAGTTTATGAGCCATTTGACTTGCCTTTTGTATGGAAGCGGGCTCGTGTGAACCCACATCTTCTTGAATCCTTACTGGTAACCCTTTTACAAACGCGTCGATCTTCTCTTCTTCAACTTCGAACGCTCCCGAACACAATAGGCACAACTCTGTGAATCGTCGTTCATATGTGGTAATGTCAAACCCTTGTGTTCGTAACTCTCTAAGCTCTACCTTGAGCTTATTGACTTCGTTTCTAGGACGGTACTGCCCGTTCATCAATTGCTTGAATGCCGACCACGGTAGTGCGTAATCAGCATTTTGTCATACCTGTTCAAGATAGGTGTTCCACCACGTTAACGCAGTACATGTGAAGGTATGCGTAGCGTACTTAACTTTGTCCTCTTCAGTACACTTACTTATGGCAAACACCGATTCAACTTTCTCGATCCACCGTTTCAATCCAATTGGTCCTTCGATTCCATCAAATTCCAAAGGTTTGCAGATAGTGAATTCTTTGTAGGAGCATCCTACATGATTTCTTGCGCCGTTAGCTGCATTGCTAGATTCAGAGTTATTGTTGGTATGTAGCACAGCCTGTACTGCAGCTATGTTTGCAGCAAGAAAGGTACGAAATTCCTTTTCGCTCATATTCATGGTGTGTCGAGTAGTCGGTGCCATTTCCTTCAAAATAGCCAACTGAATCGAGTTAATCATACAGAATATTAAGAGTAGTCAATAGTATTTCATAGCATAATATGAACTCATTTATAAAAGCTTTTTCTTCATATTAGCGTTTTATAAGTTTAAATTCGGGTACTACCTACCCGTTAAGTTTATACTTAATAGCTAATATACAATTCAACTACTACAATTCCATATGAAAAACTGATTATAATAATATATCACATATAAATATTCTTCAAACTTACAACATCGCTATATTACATATAACATGAAATATATTACACTTTGATACATGACAGTTTTGAAGATAAATCTAGTTAATACGCAAGTTGTTCAGCAAAGGAAATAAAGACACGTAATTCATAAGTCCGAAAACAAGTCATGCATTCTGGTTTTACTAAGACGACTTCCCATTCTTGGTCTTGTGGAAAATAACCGTTATGACCATTGGCTAGGCAGCATGTTGTAATGTCATCAAAAGGACGTGATTTTCGTAATGTCCAACAGCCCCATAATAATCTAAAAACCTTGTTTCTCACCCCAACTACTGAATCCGTCACTTGTGGGAAGGTTTTATTTAAAAGCTGCAATCCAATGTTCATTTTCTCACTTTGGTAAGAAGCGAACATCACTAACCCGTAAGCATAACATGCTTCTTTATGTTGCATGTTAGAAGCTCTTTCTAATTCACGAAATTCTATGTTGGGATATGTTGAGTCAAAATAGGTTCTTAACCCGTAGCGTAAAATTGCATTTGGGTTCCCCGCATTTAACGCTTTAAAGAAAACACGGCGTAACTTACGGTCTCCCCAATGTGATATACCCCACCTATCAAAGGAAAGCCTTTTATAAACTAAGGCATTTCTGAAAAGTCTTTTAAATGTTTGACAAGTTAATTTTTCCATAATTAATTGTGCTGATGAATTCTGACCGACTCTAGACAAGATTTCCTCAATCATATCCTCTGGTAGATCTTCTAAAATATTCGGTTGTCTACCCTTAAAGTCCATTTTATTTTTATACTGTAAAATAGACAAGGATTAGATTCATAAAAGATAATTAACAAACAATACAAGAAATTTTTACATAGAACATAAAAGTACAAGCACACTACAATACATATAATACACAACATGATTACAACCCTCTAATCTGAATCACTGGTTTCTTCTTCTTCGGACTTGGTTCATTTTCCTAATTTTCTAGGAATATATGGTGTTCCTCTAATACTATCCGTCGTTATGGTTTAGAAAAACCTGGTGGTTTAGAGGTTCCCGGGTCATTGTTACATTTTAGGAAATACGGATGTTGCCGATACATATAAAGTTCGTCGGGGTTGGAATCGGGTTTCTCTATTTTTATACCTTTTCCCTTATTATTTTATTTTGCTTTATTAAATTGGGTCGAGGTAATTTCTATAACATCATCGGAATCCTCATCGGGATTCGATTCATCGAAAAATTGGTAATCTTCGCAATATTTTGCTTCCTCGGCAGAAACACCATTGACCATTATTAACTTTGGTCCGTTGGTTGAGGATTTTATTTTATTTAATCTATTTACTATAGTTATCAATATTTCTTCCTCTGGAACCTCTTCTTCTTCTGGTTCCTCCTCTTCCGGTTCCTCCTCTTCCGGTTCCTCTTCTTCCGGTTCCTCCTCTTCCGGTTCCTCCTCTTCCGGTTCCTCCTCTTCCGGTTCCTCTTCTTCCGGTTCGTCTTCGGGAATTTGTGAATCTTCCCAAAATATATTCGACTCTTCATTATTATTAGGTGAATCGATGGGATTTGTACTAGTGGTAGACATCTATCACACAATATCAAACACATTAAGAGGTTAATATATCACATAATATTTACATGTTAATAATATATAGTTTCCAAGAAAAGTGTTAAGCAATCGTTTTTAAAGAAAACACTGTCGAAGTCCAGACTCACTAATGTATCCTAACAAACTCAATAAGACACACTAATGCAAATTTCTGGTTCTCTAAGACCAATGCTCGGATACCAACTGAAATGTCCCGTTCATATTGATTATAAACGTTCCATATTAATTGATTTCGTCGCGAGGTTTTGACCTCTGTATGTGACGTTTTTCAAAGACTGCATTCATTTTTAAAACAACCATAACCTTTATTTTATCTATAAAGGTTTAAAAAGCATTACGTAGATTATCAAATAATGATAATCTAAAATATACCATTTACATACGACCATTACATAATGGTTTACAATAAAAATATATTACATCAAAAATAAGTTTCTTGAATGCAGTTTTTACATAATATCATACAAGCATGGACTCCAAATCTTGTCCTTATTTTAGTATGCAACAGCGGAAGCTCTTAATAATCAACTGAGAATAAACATGCTTAAAACGTCAACAAAAATGTTGGTGAGTTATAGGTTTAACCTATATATTATCAAATCATAATAATAGACCACACGATTTCATATTTCAATATACATCCCATACATAGAGATAAAAATCATTCATATGGTGAACACCTGATAACCGACATTAACAAGATGTATATAAGAATATCCCCTATCATTCCGAGAAATCCTTCGGACATGATAAAAATGAATTCGAAGTACTAAAGCATCCGGTACTTTGGATGGGGTTCGTTAGGCCCAATAGATCTATCGTTAGGATTCGCGTCAATTAGTAGATCGGTTTACTAATTCTTAGGCTACCAAGCAAAAGGGGCATATTCGGCTTCGATCATTCACCCATATAATGTAGTTTTATTTACTTATGTCTATTTCGTAAAACATTTATAAAACTGCATGTATTCTCATCCCGAAATATTAGATTTTAAAAGTGGGACTATAACTCACTTTCACAGATTTTTACTTCGTCGGGAGTAAGACATGGCCACTGGTCGATTCAGGAACCTATAACAAATATATACATATATATATATATATATATATATATATATATATATATATATATATATATATATATATACATATATATATATATATACATATACATATATATATATATATATATATATATACATATATATATATATACATATATATATATACATATATATATATATATATACATATATATATATATATATACATATATATATATATATACATATATATATATATATATAATATATATATATATATATATATATATATATATATATATATATATATATATATATATATCAAAGTATGGTCAAAATATATTTACAATATTTTTAATTCATTTTAATGTTTTAAGTTTATTAAGTCAGCTGTCCTCGTTAGAAACCTACAACTAGTTGTCTATAGTTAGATGTACAGAAATAAATTGATATATATTATCTTGAATCAATCCACAACCTAGTATATACACATATCAGGCTAGATCACAATTCAAAGTATATATATTTTTGGAATCAACCTCAACCCAGTATAGCTAACTCAAACATTACTGCATATAGAGTGTCTATGGTTGTTCCAAGTAATATATATACATGGGTCGATATGATATGTCAAAACATTTGCATACGTGTCTATGGTATTCCAAGATTACATAATATATTAGAATACATGTATAATACAATATAAGTTAGCTAGGATATGATGTGTATAGAATTGTTACAATATTTCCCGTAGCTACAACAATCAAAAAATATCCAATCTTGTTTTACCCATAACTTCTTCGTTTTAAATCTGTTTTAAGTGAATCAAATTGCTATGGTTTCATATTAAACTCTATTTTATGAATCTAAATAGAAAAAGTATAGGTTTATAGTCAGAAATATAAGTCACAAGTCGTTTTTGTAAGAAGTAGTCATTTCAGTCGAAAGAACGACGTCTTGATGACCATTTAAAAAAAAACATACTTCCACTTTGAGTTTAACCATGATTTTTGGATATAATTTCATGTTCATCAGAAAAATCATTTTCCTAGAAGAACAACTTTTAAATCAAAGTTTATCATAGTTTTTAATTATCAAACCCAAAACAGCTCGCAGTGTTACTACGACGGCGTATGTCCGGTTTTACGGTGTTTTTCGTGTTTCCAGGTTTTAAATCATTAAGTTAGCATATCATATAGATATAGAACATGTGTTTAGTTGATTTTAAAAGTCAAGTTAGAAGGATTAACTTTTGTTTGCGAACAAGTTTAGAATTAACTAAACTATGTTCTAGTGATTTCAAGTTTAAACCTTCGAATAAGGTAGTTTTATATATATGAATCGAATGATGTTATGAACATCATTACTACCTCAGGTTTTGTGGATAAACCTACTGAAAATGAGAAAAATAGATCTAGCTTCAAAGGATCCTTGGATGGCTTGAAAGTTCTTGAAGCAGAATAATGACACGAAAACAAGTTCAAGTAAGATTTCCACTCGAAATAAGATTGTTATAGTTATATAAATTGAATCAAAGTTTGAATATGAGTATTACCTTGTATTAGAAAGATATTTTACTATAAATAAGAAAGATTTCTTGAGGTTGGATGATCAATTTACAAGATTGGAAGTAAGCTAGCAAACTTGGAAGTATTCTTGATTTTATGAAACTAGAACTTATAGAATTTATGAAGAACACTTAGAACTTGAAGATAGAACTTGAGAGAGATCAATTATATGAAGAAAATTGAAGAATGAAAGTGTTTGTAGGTGTTTTTGGTCATTGGTATATATGGATTAGATATAAAGGATGTGTAATTTTGTTTACATGTAAATAAGTCATGAATGATTACTAATATTTTTGTAATTTTATGAGATATTTCATGCTAGTTGCCAAATGATGGTTCCCACATGTGTTAGGTGACTCACATGGGCTGTTAAGAGCTGATCATTGGAGTGTATATACCAATAGTACATACATCTAAAGGCTGTGTATTGTACAAGTATGAATACGGGTGCATACGAGTAGAATTGTTGATGAAACTGAATGAGGATGTAACTGTAAGCATTTTTGTTAAGTAGAAGTATTTTGATAAGTGTCTTGAAGTCTTTCAAAAGTGTATGAATACATATTAAAACACTACATGTATATACATTTTAACTGAGTCGTTAAGTCATCGTTAGTCGTTACATGTAAATGTTGTTTTGAAACCTTTAGGTTAACAATCTTGTTAAATGTTGTTAACCCATTTATTATATTTAAAGAGATATTAAATTATTACATTATCATGATATTATGATATATTAATATATCTTAGTATGATATATATACAGTTAAATGTTGTTATAATGATAATCGTTACATATATGTCTCGTTTCGAAATCATTAAGTTAGTAGTCTTGTTTTTACATATGTAGTTCATTGTTAATACACTTAATGACATGTTTACTTATCATTTATCATGATTAAACATAGTGTAACAATCTCTTAATATGATTCATATGCATTTAGTAAGACGTTGTTATAACGATAATCGTTATATATATCGTTTCGAGTTTCTTAATTCAATAAACTCAATTTTATGTATATAACTCATTGTTAAAATACCTAATGAGATACTTAATTATCATAATATCATGTTAACTATATATATAATCATATATATGTCATCATATAGTTTTTACAAGTTTTAACGTTCATGAATCACCGGTCAACTTGGGTGGTCAATTGTCTATATGAAACCTATTTCAATTAATCAAGTCTTAAAAAGTTTGATTGCTTAACATTTTGGAAACACTTAATCATGTAAATAAAAATTTCATTTAATATATATAAACATGGAAAAGTTCGGGTCACTACATGCTGGTTATTACCGAAGGTTCATCAAAGATTTTTCTATTCTAGCCAAACCTCTTACCAAGCTAACTCACAAGGGGAAGAAGTTTGAGTGGTCCGAAGAACAGGAATCTACTTTTAAGGTTCTAAAGGATAAATTGACCACAGCCCTGATTTTATCACTACTCGATGGCAGCGAAGATTTTGTAGTCTATTGTGATGCCTCGAACCAAGGTTTCGGATGTGTCTTTGATAATGCTAAAAACGAACATATATTTCATAGCATTATTCCTCAAGAAAGACAAGCTTTTAGTTGCAATTGTTCTATTTACAAGTGATATTCGTTTAAATAATAAAAGGTGAAGACAAAAGACAGATTCGACGAATTGAAGACGCAAACGACCAAAAAGCTCAAAAGTACAAAAGACAATCAAAGAGGTTCCAATTATTGATAAGAAACGTCTCTAAATTACAAGAGTACAAGATTCAAAACGCAAAGTACAAGATATTAAATTGTACGCAAGGACGTTCGAAAATCCGGAACTAGGACCAGAGTCAACTCTCAACGCTCGACGCAACGGACTAAAAATTACAAGTCAACTATGCACATAAATATAATATAATATTTAAATAATTCTTATAATTATTTAATATATTATATTTATATTTAAACCGTCGGTAAACAAAGAGCCAAACTCCTCTGAGCTGTAAAAGTAAACTCCGTGACTCGCGGAGTTTGAAGGCCAAAAAGGCCGCGAGTCGCGGAGCCCCAAATTCAGAAACCCCCTATAAAGCTCGCGCATTCTGATCGTAAAATATCATCTTTTTCTTCTTCTTCTCATACGTAAAATATATATATATATTTATAATTTATATTTTAATTTTAATTATAATTCTAATAATAAGGGTATGTTAGCAAATGTTGTAAGGGTGTAAGTCGAAATTCTGTCCGTGTAACGCTACGCTATTTTTAATCATTGTAAGTTATGTTCAACCTTTTTACATTAATGTCTCGTAGCTAAGTTATTATTATGCTTATTTAAAACGAAGTAATCATGATGTTGGGCTAATTACTAAAATTGGGTAATTGGGCTTTGTACCATAATTGGGGTTTGGACAAAAGAACGACACTTGTGGAAATTAGACTATGGGCTATTAATGGGCTTTATATTTGTTTAACTAAATGATAGTTTGTTAATGTTAATATAAAGATTTACAATTGGGCGTCCCTATAAATTATCATATACACTCAATCGGATACGATGGGCAGGGTATTTATATGTACGAATAATCGTTCATTTAACCGGACACGGGAATGGATTAATAACCAATAGAATAATTAAAACAGGGGTGAAATTATGTACAAGGACACTTGGTATAATTGATAACAAAATATTAAAACCTTGGGTTACACTCAGTCGACATCCTGGTGTAATTATCAAATAAAGTATTAAAATCTTGTTACAGTTTAAATCCCCAATTAGTTGGAATATTTAACTTCAGGTATAAGGATAATTTGACGAGGACACTCGCACTTTATATTTATGACTGATAGACTGTTATGGACAAAAACCAGACGGACATATTAAATAATTCAGGACAAAGGACAATTAACCCATGGGCATAAAACAAAAATCAACACGTCAAACATCATGATTACGGAAGTTTAAATAAGCATAATTCTTTTATTTCATATTTAATTTCCTTTATTTTATATTTAATTGCACTTCTAAATATCGCATTTTTATTATTATTGTATTTAATTGCACTTTTAATTATCGTACTTTTTAATTATCGCAAGTTTATTTTATCGCACTTTTATTATTCAAAATTTCATTATCGTTATTTACTTTATGCTTTAATTTAAGTCTTGTATTCATTTTTAATATTTTACATTTGGTTTTAACTGCGACTAAAGTTTTAAAATCGACAAACCGGTCATTAAACGGTAAAAACCCCCCTTTATAATAATAATATTACTTATATATATATATATATATATATATATATATTTGTATTTTTATAAAAGTAAACTAATATAGCGTTAAGCTTTGTTTAAAGATTTTTCCTGTGGAACGAACCGGACTTACTAAAAACTACACTACTGTACGATTAGGTACACTGCCTATAAGTGTTGTAGCAAGGTTTAAGTATATCCATTCTATAAATAAATAAATATCTTGTGTAAAATTGTATCGTATTTAATAGTATTTCCTTGTAAAATTTAATAGTATTTTGTATACACCCCCTACGACATCAAGTATTTTTGGCGCCGCTGCCGGGGAACTCTCTTAAAAGCCGGAAGCGCAACACTAATATAAAAAAAAAAAAAATTTTAGTTAACTTTTATTAAAATTCGTTTTTGTAAAAATACGTTTTAATTATTCGAAAATATAAAAAGAAAAAAAACAAAAATTTATGTATTTTTAGGAGTTTGATAAATATAAGTTTTATTTTGTAAAAATATGAGTTTTATTTAATTTATTTTATAAATATATTTTATAAATATAAAAAACCGAAAAAAAAAGAAAAAAAAATATATATATAAATCTATTTTTTTTTATTGTTATAAAGTATTTTATTTTTATCTTAGTTATTAAAGATAAGTTTTATTTAGATTACATAAATATTTTAATAAGATAATATAAACAGAAAATATAAAAACAGAAAATAGAAAAAAAAAAAAAAAACGTCGAGTTTTAAACTGTTCCATGGTTGAATTTTGAAACCCCGCGACTCGCGGGGTTTGTTGTTTGAAATACCGCGACTCGCGGAGTAATTCTGACACCGACAGAAACCCTACTGCAATTAATCACGGAGTAATTATTAATTAATTATTATTATAAACCCTAATTATTATTATTATTATAATTAGTTTTAGTTTAATTTAAGTTTTATTTAATTTATATTTTAGTTTATTAAGTTTAATTAAATTGTAAAATTAATAGTTTAATAAAATAAATAATATAAAAATAATATTTTTATAAAAATTGTACTTTTTACAACTTTTTGTATATTTTTATATTTTGTCCCTTTTCAATCGTTTTAACGTAATATTTGTATTTTTCGCTCATATTTAATTTTAAACTTAGTTTTTGCTATAGTTATTTTTACTCCTAGATTTTTAGGCTTTGCCGTAGAATTCCTTAAGTGCTTTTTCTTAGATTAAGATTTAGGTACTTTAGAATTTTGCGACGCCTTTTTAAGTTTTAGTTTCTTTTTAAGTTATTTCCATTTGGGATTTAGTTTTTCTTGTAAGCTTTAATATTTTTAAACGACTTTTACCTATGTATCAATTATCATTCCAATTAGTAATTTCAATTTGCAATTATAATTTTAAGTTAGTTGTAGTAATAAGGTTAGGTTAGTCAAGTATTTTTAAGTTTTTATAAGTTTCTTTTATTTTTCCGTCACCTTTTATTTTTCAACCATTTTTATTTTTCGACCTTTTTCGACGAACTCTTTTTCTTTCTTATTTCTCGCTATTCTAGTTTTTAGGACATAGATTTTTATTCTACTTCTTATCTAAATTTCTTAAAATTACGAAAATTTATTTTAAGTGGTTAAATTAATAGACATCAAAATTTTCTGGTTCGTAGTAATAGTTGGATTTGTACGTGGACCGGGTTATTGGAGCCAAACAGTCCTCAATTATATTGAGACCAAATGAATCCTGCCCCTCTGCTGCATCTTTTGGCTATTCGAAACGTGGGCAAAATCAGAAAAGTCTATTGATTGGATAACTTATTATAATTTTTCTTTCCTTTTTAAAACTAATAGGATATTCAGTGAATGCACCGAGCAAGACGTTCACCACCTTTTGTACGTTCACCACCTGTAACTAGATCAAGACATTTAGCAAATATAACCGCCGTTGATTTTTCTTTAGAATCGTCATCCAGTAGACCAAGTACTTCAGTTCAAATTTCCGATAATCCATTTTTTGAACCCGACCTCACAATTGAGAATCCGGAAAATATTCAGGAACGGTTCGTAGATCCTGAACCATTAAACTTTCCTCCGGAGCCACCAATTATTCAAACAGAGATTGTTGAGGAACGAACCATTAAATCAGAATCATCTAGTGATACCGATTCAACAAATTCAATTATGGAGAATCTGGAACCTTTAAGTATGGAAGACCGAATGAGAGCTAAACGCACTGGCCAAGGTCACGCAATTACTCATCCAGACATTAATGCGCCAGATTATGAAATCAAAGGACAAATTCTACACATGGTGACTAATCAATGCCAATTTAGTGGTGCGCCGAAGGAAGATCCAAATGAACATCTACGTACCTTTAATAGGATCTGCACACTATTTAAAATCCGAGAAGTGGAGGATGAACAGATATATCTCATGTTATTTCCTTGGACTTTAAAGGGAGAAGCCAAAGATTGGTTGGAATCGTTACCTGAAGGGGCGATTGATACATGGGACGTTTTAGTTGACAAATTTCTTAAACAATTCTTTCCTGCATCTAAAGCCGTAAGACTTCAAGCAGAAATTGTTACGTTCACACAGAAGCCAAATGAAACTCTATATGAGGCATGGACTAGATATGGAAAGTTGTTAAGAGGATGTCCGCAACATGGTTTAGACACCTGTCAAATAGTACAAATATTCTACCAAGGATGCGACATCATTACAAGAAAAGACATAGATATAGCAGCTGGTGGTTCTATTATGAAGAAAATCGAAACTGATGCTTACAAAATTATTGATAATACTGCTTCCCACTCACATGAGTGGCACCAAGAAAAAGACATCGTTAGATCATCTAAAGCAGCTAGAGCCGATTCTAGCCATGACTTAGATTCCATTTCCACAAAGATAGATGCTGTGGAGAGACGAATGGAAAAGATGACTAATGATATTCACTCAATATGAATTAGTTGTGAGCAGTGTGGAGGACCACATTTGACAAAAGATTGTCTCAGTATTGAATTAACAATGGAACAAAGAGAGAATATTTCATACATAAACCAAAGGCCTGGAAATAATTATCAGAATAATTATCAACCGCCAAGACCGATTTACAATCAAAACCAGAATTATAACAGAAATATTCCATACAACAACCAACAAGGTCCTAGCAATCAACAAGTATCCAATAATACTTATAATCAGCAAAGACCTAATTTTCAAAACAAACCACCACAACAAACCGATGATAAAAAGCCGAATTTAGAAGATATGATGACGAAGCTAGTTGAAACTCAAACGCAGTTTTTCACATCTCAAAAACAAACTAATGAACAAAATGCTCAAGCATTTAGAAATCAACAAGCTTCTATTCAAAATCTGGAACAAGAAGTAAGTAACCTAGCAAGGTTAATAGGTGAAAGAAAACCGGGAAGTCTACCTAGTGATACAAATGCTAACCCCAGGAGTGAAACAGCTAAAGCCATTACCACAAGAAGTGGTACAACACTTAAACCATCGGAAATACCTGTAACTTCTGATGAAACTATTCCTATTCCACAAGAACCACAACCTGATCAAGATAAGGAAAAAGAACCGGTAGTTGAAAAGGTTAATGAAGATAACACAGTTAAGGATAAACCTTATGTTAAACCGTATCAACCACCACTTCCTTATCCGAGTAAAATGAAGAAAGAGAAACTTGAAGCCGAGCAATCCAAATTCTTGGATATGTTTAAACAGATAAATGTAAATCTTCCTTTCATTGATGTGATTTCAGGAATGCCTAGATATGCTAAATTCTTGAAAGATCTAATCTCAAATAGAAAGAAATGGAAGAACTCTCGGCTGTTACTATGAATGCTAATTGTTCAGCAGTGCTGTTGAATAAGATACCAGAAAAACTATCTGATCCAGGAAGTTTCACAATTCCATGTTTTCTGGGTAGTCTTAGTTCAATAGAAGCATTGGCAGACTTAGGTGCTAGTATAAATCTAATGCCGTATTCACTATATACTAAACTAGACCTTGGAGAATTGAAACCAACCAGAATAAGCATACAACTAGCCGATAGATCAATAAAATATCCTAGAGGGATAATGTAGAACATGCTAGTTAAAGTTGGTACTTTAGTATTTCCAGTAGATTTTGTTGTTTTGGACATGGAAGAAGATTCTCAAGTTCCTCTCATATTAGGAAGACCATTCTTAAACACGGCTAAAGCAATGATAGACGTGTTCGGTAAGAAACTGACCCTAAGTATAGAGGATGAGAGTGTTACCTTTTCAGTTGATAGAGCACTGCAACAACCACAATCTGCAGATGATACATGTTATTATATTCAAACTATAGATGCACATGCAGAATTATTAGAAGAATTTCCAGAATTACAAGGAACAGGAGAATGTTCTTTAGGAGAAGGTAATGAACCAATTGATGAAGCTGAAATGTTAGCTACACTTATAGCTAATGGATATGAACCAACAACAGAAGAAATTCAAATGCTAAAAGAAGAAGACAGATATCGATACAAATCATCGATAGAAGAACCTCCGAAATTAGAGTTAAAGCCACTTCCAAACCATTTGGAATACGCTTATTTACATGGTGAATCTGAATTACCTGTAATAATATCATCTTCTCTTACTGAAAATGAGAAATCACAACTCATTTCTGTGTTGAAAGCTCATAAACCAGCCATTGCATGGAAGATTCATGATATTAAAGGAATAAGTCCTTCGTATTGCACACATAAAATCCTTATGGAAGAAGATCATAAAACGTATGTGCAACGCCAACGAAGACTAAATCCTAATATGCAAGATGTAGTTAAGAAAGAAATTATTAAACTGCTAGATGCAGGTTTAAATTATCCAATCTCTGATAGTCCATGGGTAAGCCCAGTTCAATGCGTGCCTAAGAAGGGTGGCATGACTGTCATTACAAATGAGAAAAATGAGCTTATTCCTACTAGGACTGTAACAGGATGGCGTGTATGTATTGATTATAGAAAATTAAATGACGCCACCTGAAAAGATCACTTTCCCTTACCTTTCATAGATCAAATGTTGGAAAGATTAGCCGGAAATAGTTACTATTGTTTTCTAGATGGATTTTCCGGATATTTTCAAATTCCAATAGCACCCGAAGATCAAGAGAAAACCACATTCACGTGCCCTTATGGTACTTTTGCTTACAAACGCATGCCATTTGGACTTTGTAACGCCCCTGCAACCTTTCAAAGGTGTATGATGGAGATTTTTCATGACATGATAGAAGAATGCATGGAAGTTTTCATGGATGACTTTTCAGTCTTCGGTGATACATTTGAATCATGTCTAGTTAATCTGGAACGAATGCTTCTTAGATGCAAACAATCAAATCTAGTACTTAATTGGGAGAAATGCCATTTCATGGTTAAAGAAGGCATCGTTCTTGGACATAAAATTTCAAAAGAAGGAATTGAAGTGGATAGAGCTAAAGTAGATGTAATTGCTAAACTTCCACATCCCACCAATGTTAGAGGAGTTAGGAGTTTTCTAGGGCATGCCGGTTTTACCGACGTTTCATAAAAGATTTTTCTAAAATTGCCACTCCTATGAATAAACTCCTAGAAAAGGATGCACCATTCATCTTTTCAGATGAGTGTATCAAATCTTTTAATATTCTTAAAGAGAAACTCACTAATGCACCGATCATGATAACACCAAATTGGAATCTACCATTTGAACTAATGTGCGATGCAAGTGATTTTGCAATGGGAGCCGTTTTAGGACAAAGGATTGAAAAACGATTTCAACCTATATATTATGCTAGTAAGACGTTACAAGGAGCACAAACGAACTATACAACTACTGAAAAAGAACTCCTTGCTATTGTATTTGCTTTTGACAAAATTCGATCATATCTCGTTCTAGCAAAAACGGTGGTCTATACTGACCATTCTGCTCTTAGATACTTATTTTCAAAACAAGATGCTAAACCAAGATTAATCCGTTGGATCTTACTCTTACAAGAGTTTGATATTGAAATCTGAGATAAAAGAGGAGCAGAAAATCTCGCCGCTGATCATCTTTCTCGTCTTGAAAATCCTGAGTTAGAAGTTCTAAATGAATCGGCCATACAAGACAACTTTCCTGATGAATATCTATTGAAGATAGATTATAAAGAAATCCCATGGTTTGCAGACTATGCAAATTATTTAGTATGTGGATTCCTTGAAAAAGGATTATCGTACCAAAGACGAAAGAAATTCTTCAGTGATATAAAACACTATTTCTGGGAAGATCCACATCTGTTTAAAAGTTGTCCCGATGGAATAATACGCCGATGTGTATTTGGAGATGAAGCTAGTAAAATATTAAACCATTGTCACACAGGACCAACAGGAGGGCATTATGGGCCTCAACTAACAGCAAGAAAAGTTTATGATGCTGGATTCTATTGGCCTACAATTTACAAAGACGCACACCTTCTTTGCAAATCCTGTGATGCATGTCAAAGGGCCGGAAAAATAAGTCAACGTGATGAAATGCCACAAAATGTCATCCAAGTATGTGAAGTATTTGACATTTGGGGTATTGACTTTATGGGTCCATTTCCAAAATCTCATAATAATCTATATATACTCGTAGCCATTGATTATGTATCTAAATGGGCGGAAGCACAAGCTCTCCCAACTAACGATGCACGAGTTGTAGTCAACTTTTTAAAACATCTTTTTGCAAGGTTTGGAACACCGAAAGCTTTAATAAGTGGTCGGGTTACTCATTTCTGTAATAATTAACTTGAGAAAGTTCTTAAAAGATATGGAGTAACTCATAAAATCTCCACCGCATATCATCCATAAACAAGTGGACAAGTTGAAAATACCAACCGAGCTTTAAAACGTATTCTAGAGAAAACCGTAGGATCAAATCCGAAGGAATGGTCCATTAAATTGGAGGATGCACTCTGGGCTTTTAGAACAGCCTACAAAACTCCAATTGGAACCACACCTTTTAGACTTGTTTATGGAAAAGCATGTCATCTTCCAGTAGAAATTGAACACAAAGCATTTTGGGCTTTGAAAACATGTAATCTTGATTTACATGAAGCCGGACGTCTACGATTAAGTCAACTAAATGAATTAGAAGAATTAAGACATGAAGCATACGAAAATTCGTTAATCTATAAAGAAAGAACGAAGAAATGGCATGATAAAAGAATCATAAGTTCAAAAGAATTTAAAGAAGGAGACAGAGTTCTTCTTTTCAATTCACGATTCAAGCTATTTCCAGGAAAATTGAAATCAAGATGGTCTGGACCATTCATAGTCAAAAGAGTTTTCCCATACGGAACGATAGAATTAATAAATTCAAATGGGATTGAATTTAAAGTTAATGGTCACAGAGTTAAACATTACATACATGGTCCAATGGAAGTCAACAACGAAGTTAATCACAATTTCGACACCACAGCTAACTAAGTGTGGGGAGAATCAAGTCTTTAAAGGATAATATGTATTTCTGTTAGAGTTAGATTGTCTGTTTTCGTGTAGTTCTCGAAAATGGAACCCGAATGGTCTTTCCCTAGCAGACCCTAATGAACTAGTCTTCTCCCCCCATTCTGAATTTTTATTTTTTTAGGTTTTTACAAAATGAAGACTGCCTGTGAACTAAACCATGGTCTAATGCTACACGCTTTGATCACTAAACGTAATAATGACATACTACCGAGTGAAATAGTATCAGTAATCAGAGAAAGAATGGACGGAGTTAGAAAAGAATCCAGATGCGAAGATAATAAGTTACAATTTGGTAAAGGAAAATCAAAATCCGCAGCAAAAAGAAGAGCACGACACCAAGAAAGATGTCACAAATGCGGATAATGGTCACATGGAGGTAAATGTTCAAATAATCAAACCTATTCAAATACCGAATTTGTTACTTTATGCAGAGACGGATCGTTCATATGTTTAGAAGAAAAGACACTGAATGCTCGAGGTTACGCCTATGTAGCCATGGAAAACCAATTAAACCGACTATCTTATGAATGGTATAGATCATATAACTAAGAAATCTATCTCACAGGTATGTCTGTACATTTTTTATTTTTATTTTTATTTTTAACCTTTTGATAATAAACGCTAATTTGTTCGCTAAAAAGTATTAAATTGGTATTGAATAAAATTAGGTTTGGCGACCGAAATTATTGATATCATTCAAAAATTTATTACATCACTGCGAAATTTAACGTTTATTCTTAAGGTATAAATATCTTTAAACAATCAACCCAAAATATTTCAAAAATTCGTCATGAGTTAAATTAGGTCTTGGAACCGAAATTACTTTACCGAAAAGAGGGGCGCATATTTTTGATAATATTTGATTGATTAAATTGGGATAAAAAGACAAAAAAAAAAGATTTTTAATTTTATTTTTACCATGTTTTTAAAATTAATATTTAAATCTTAAATTAATATTGTAAACTTTGTAAAAACATTATATTTAAAATTGTAAATATTTGAAAAATTAATATAAGTTTGGTGTGAATTTATAATATGAATTTTTAAATTAAGTTTGGTGTGAATTTTTAAAGTATGAATTTTTAATTTTATGCATTTCAAATTTTAAGTTTGGTGTGAATTTTTAATATTAATTTTGAATTTTATATTTAAGTTGTGTGAATTTAAAAACAAAAATTTACTTTATCTCATTAAGTTAAAAGTATGATTTTTAAAATTCGTCGTAAGTTGAAGACTAGGTCTTTGAACCGGAATTGCTTTACCCAAGGGAGGGACGAGAACTTTTATTATCATTATTTTTAATCTTATTAATTTAAAGTATGCCAAAAACATAAAAAAACCAAAAATCTTAGCTTTTAAAACAATCGCTACAAAAAGAAAAATTTTAAAATTTTGTCGAAGGACGGACTAGGACATCGATCTGAAACGACCTCGTCCTAAATAACAAAGGAAACGAAATTTTAAAATTAAGTACTTAATTGTTTTATAAGTTAATGATTATAAAAAAAATATATATATATATCAAACTCCGCGACTCGCGGAGTTTGAAGGGTTATTCACCGTGAGTCGCGGGAGTACCGGATTACAGAAAAAAAATAAAGAGCTGCAACTGATCAGTTCACTCCCCACAACAGCAAAATAACTGCGAACAAACTCCACAAAAACCCGAAAAATACACCCCAAAAATCACAATTTTTAACCGTTAATCACCAAATCTTTTACTAAAATCATGTTGAGAAGGATGCTATCTAGGAATTACTCAAGAAAAACGGTAAATTTCTACACCTAAACACCATTTAATCCGAAATTAGTGTTCTTGAGCAATTTTTTCCCCAATTTGATTTTGATGCTTTTTAGTGTAATTAGGCTTAAATTGTTTATGTATTATGCTTGTATAACCTAGATTGATGCTATTTAACATGATTAGAAGTCTTAAACTTCAAATTTTGAATAATCTAGGGTTTGTGTTCTTGAGCAATTTGGGGCTTTTTGATATAAACAGGTTATGGCCGATTTTTGTCATGAATTGTTGCTAAATTAAGTAGTGTAACATGTTTAGGTAGTTAAATGATCCAAACTTTGAGCCTAAACATGAATTTGAGAATTAAAGTGGACTTTTTCAAGTCTAAAATTCATGAACTTGATTTTTGAGAGATAATGCCATTTGAAACTTGTTTAATTGCTAGTAATGATTATTTTGACATGTTATTTGAATTGAATGCTTATGAACTTGGTCAACATTTTCGTATATGCTTATTTGAAAAAGTGTAGATTTGATGAAAATATGAAAATAAGCTTAAGTTTGATATAAATTGATCATGTCATTGTAATTATTTTGATTGATGATTTTGCTGACACTAATGCATATTTGGATGCACAAAAAATTGTGTTTGATGTGTTTTGCAGACTGAAAGGGGTGAATCTTCATCCCAAGCCCGCAATGCTCCTGCTGAGAATGTGGAACAACAGGAGGTGGATAACTACTACAAGCAGGATATACCTCATCCAGTCATGACCTTTTCCGATATGCACTTGGAAGAGTTGCACCCGAACCTGAGATTTGACAGACTTTGGATAGATTATCCAAAATACCAAAGGGGTTTGCATACTCTTCATTCTAAGGTTGTTGAGGTACCGAGGGTCATAGAATGGGGACCCTTAGAAGCTGTAGAATTGGCCGGGCCAATTAGGGAATTACTTGTACAGAGGTATGGTAATTCTTCTTTTAATGACTGGGTACGTTTATTCACCATGCGTAGACCTGTATATAAAGTATGGTGTGAAGAATTGTTATGTAGTATAGAGTTGAATGATCGGGTAGCTAGTTTAACCGATCATTCTTTTATTAGATTTTTGTTAGGCGGTTCGATGCGCCACATGTCTTTACTGGACATGGCTCAGGCTTTACGTATATATACGCCTGAGGAGTTAGCGTCTGCCGATTGTAGAGGATTGATACTAAACGGTAGAAAGATAGATGAAAATTTTGATACACACGGTGTGTGGAGTCAAATGACAAGCCATCACCGTTTTAAAGGGGGAAATTACTCTTATTTGGATATAGATAGAGCCGAATTAAGAGTGATACATAGGTTTTTAGCTAATTCGATTACACAAAGGGGTAAGAACAAGGAAAAAGTAAATGAACAGGATTTGTTTTACCATATGTGTATTCGAGACCCACAAAGCGCTGTAAGTATACCGTATTGTGTGGGTTATTATTTATCAGCTATGGTTCGGGGGATGCGACCGCATAGCATAATAAGAGGTGGTATTTTTATTACTTTGATTGGTGAATATCTCGGTGTGGATATAAGTCGGGGGGGATTATTAGTAGAAGAACCAGAACCCAGCGATACTATAGGTTTAAATGTATACCATGGTGCGAAAGTTTTGAAGAGGCGAAATAACGCCGCAGTACGATACCATGGTAGACATCCACAGGTGGAGAGAAACCAACAGCAAGGTAATGTAGGAGGGGGGAATGAGATGCAAGAAATGCAAAGGTTTATAGCTTCTCAGGAATACGAAAATGCTAGACAGAGAGCATTTGAAGATTGGCAAGTTCATCAGAACCAAATCATAGCTCATTGCCAACATATAGGTAGAAACTATATTCCTACACCGAAACCCATCTTCCCTCCCTGGTCTATAGAGATGCAGCCACCATATCCTACGTATAACCCTGCCGAAGCATTCTATAGCACCTATGGTTATGCCTGGAACCCCTATTGGTACCAGTATCATCCCTAGTATACTTAGTTTTATTTATTTTGTAATTTGTAATTATTGATACGTTTAATACTTTTGTTAATATTGTAATCATTTTTATAATTATCTAACTTTTATTCTTAGATTTTAATAATTTTTGAATGTGGGGTAATATACCAAACTTCAAAAATATGTATATATGTTTGCAGTTTATCTTATGTACACAACAGGGTAAAACAACGCATTTTCAAAGACTGGCATTAAGTTCAGCAAAAGCAACTAATTTTGACGACAAGATGCAAAATATATGTGAAATAACGACAAGACGGAATGAACAAATGATGTGCACCATTTATCATTCAGCAAACAAACGCCAATATATTTGGAAACTTTGGTAAAAATTTAATCATTTTCACACAAATCACCCTCAATAATTAAAATTATTCCTGATTTCTTGCAAATGAGGGCATTGCAAGATCTTAAGTGTGGGAAGGGGTTAAATTCTTTCGGATTTTAAAAATTTTTACTTTATACACTTGGTTACCATTAAAAATACTAGTAAAGCAGTAGTTGTATTAGAATCTAGTGCTCTCTGATAATAAAGAACAGCCCTGGTCTTATATACTGACTACCCAATTCTAGTAAAAATTTTCAAAATTTTCAATTAAATGAACTAAAAATCATGTTTATACATATTTATGAACGATAAAACTAGGTTTTAACACCGAAATTATTGTTACCTCAAAAAGGACATAAATTGAGAAACAAACCAAAATGTTAAAATTCATTTAAAATGGAATAGAGGACGATAAAAAGGAAAATAAAAGCCAAGTGTGGGAAAATTTACCAGGTTATCTTAAACATATGTCACATATATCTGTAACAAATAACTGAAAATACTTTTGCTTTGGACTAAACTAAACTGTTTTACCCGATGAAAGAAAAGAAGAGATGGATCTACACGATGAATCAATTCCATCATTAAAAGGAAGTAAAGTCTTCCGAAAAAAGAAACGCGCTTCCTGATTTAGGTCATGAAGTTGTCGTCCAGACCAGCTGTAGGTTGACGAAAAATCTAGAAAAGTCATCACTAAAATCAGCAGGAAATCCACGGACCTCAGCATTAAACAGGGTCGCCAAGTGGTCAGATTTATCCTAACCATGAGAAGGATTTATCTCGTACAATGGGGGGGCACCATGCAAATTAGCTGGACAAGACTAATGAATCAGATCCCCAGAAAGGATAATCTCCTTAAAGATTAAAAATCAGCTTTTAAGACTGATATTACTCAATCCTAGAGATTGACCTTAAAGATTGAGAATTACAAACTCATGGAATTCAATGATATCTAAACTCGAGCTTGAACGAGAAAATATTTTGATCAAAATTACAAACCGATTTATTTTCTGAAAACCCTATTTTCAATGCGTTCATTACCATTGAACGTAAAATCCTAGGAATTCACCTGGAATTCATTAGGTCACCTGAACCAAATCGGGTGTCAACCGTAAGAACGGTGGTTGCATAGCATGGTCAAAGACAGGACCTTGTGCCATACCGAAAAATTATAAGGGTGAGCTTTACTATTGCTCCTACCAAGGATAGTAATTGCGTCCGACACGTTATAGACCATAATTAAAAGCATGTCAGGGGACATTGCCTTAACAGTTGCTGGTTCAACGCTTTCCTTTACAACCGGACGGTAGTTTACCGAAAGGTAATATACGGGACAAGTAAACTGGACGTGTTGCTTTCCAAATACAAGGTTAGCAAGTGGGTGACACAAAACCGCAAGTTTTGAGCTAAAATTTTCAAATCTGAAACCCACCAAACCCACAAAAATATTTTGCAAACACAGGTAAAGGGTTATTCCGGAAAACTTATCTAGGGTAAAAACTAGATTTAATTTTCAAAAGATCAAATGTTTTCATAAAGATCCAATTTCCTTAATGGATCTAAATTTTTATAGTCATGTGGGACTGTAAACCATATCGTTACTACCATTGTTCATACCACCGTATAGAAATCACTGATGTACAAAGTGTGAAGAATAAAGAAGTGATTCTAGTATTTCAAGACGATATTGCTTGAGGACAAGCAACGCTCAAGTGTGGGAATATTTGATAATGCTAAAAACGAACATATATTTCATAGCATTATTCCTCAAGAAAGACAAGCTTTTAGTTGCAATTGTTCTATTTACAAGTGATATTCGTTTAAATAATAAAAGGTGAAGACAAAAGACAGATTCGACGAATTGAAGACGCAAACGACCAAAAAGCTCAAAAGTACAAAAGACAATCAAAGAGGTTCCAATTATTGATAAGAAACGTCTCGAAATTACAAGAGTACAAGATTCAAAACGCAAAGTACAAGATATTAAATTGTACGCAAGGACGTTCGAAAATCCGGAACCGGGACCAGAGTCAACTCTCAACGCTCGACGCAACGGACTAAAAATTACAAGTCAACTATGCACATAAATATAATATAATATTTAAATAATTCTTATAATTATTTAATATATTATATTTATATTTAAACCGTCGGTAAACAAAGAGCCAAACTCCTCTGAGCTGTAAAAGTAAACTCCGCGACTCGCGGAGTTTGAAGGCCAAAAAGGCCGCGAGTCGCGGAGCCCCAAATTCAGAAACCCCCTATAAAGCTCGCGCATTCTGATCGTAAAATATCATCTTTTTCTTCTTCTTCTCATACGTAAAATATATATATATATATTTATAATTTATATTTTAATTTTAATTATAATTCTAATAATAAGGGTATGTTAGCAAATGTTGTAAGGGTGTAAGTCAAAATTCTGTCCGTGTAACGCTACGCTATTTTTAATCATTGTAAGTTATGTTCAACCTTTTTACATTAATGTCTCGTAGCTAAGTTATTATTATGCTTATTTAAAACGAAGTAATCATGATGTTGGGCTAATTACTAAAATTGGGTAATTGGGCTTTGTACCATAATTGGGGTTTGGACAAAAGAACGACACTTGTGGAAATTAGACTATGGGCTATTAATGGGCTTTATATTTGTTTAAATAAATGATAGTTTGTTAATGTTAATATAAAGATTTACAATTGGGCGTCCCTATAAATTACCATATACACTCAATCGGATACGATGGGCAGGGTATTTATATGTACGAATAATCGTTCATTTAACCGGACACGGGAATGGATTAATAACCACTAGAATAATTAAAACAGGGGTGAAATTATGTACAAGGACACTTGGTATAATTGATAACAAAATATTAAAACCTTGGGTTACACTCAGTCGACATCCTGGTGTAATTATTAAACAAAGTATTAAAATCTTGTTACAGTTTAAATCCCCAATTAGTTGGAATATTTAACTTCGGGTATAAGGATAATTTGACGAGGACACTCGCACTTTATATTTATGACTGATGGACTGTTATGGACAAAAATCAGACGGACATATTAAATAATTCAGGACAAAGGACAATTAACCCATGGGCATAAAACAAAAATCAACACGTCAAACATCATGATTACGGAAGTTTAAATAAGCATAATTCTTTTATTTCATATTTAATTTCCTTTATTTTATATTTAATTGCACTTCTAAATATCGCATTTTTATTATTATTGTATTTAATTGCACTTTTAATTATCGTACTTTTTAATTATCGCAAGTTTATTTTATCGGACTTTTATTATTCGAAATTTCATTATCGTTATTTACTTTATGCTTTAATTTAAGTATTGTATTCATTTTTAATATTTTACATTTGGTTTTAACTGCGACTAAAGTTTTAAAATCGACAAACCGGTCATTAAACGGTAAAAACCCCCCTTTATAATAATAATATTACTTATATATATATATATATTTGTATTTTTATAAAAGTAAACTAATATAGCGTTACGCTTTGTTTAAAGATTTTCCCTGTGGAACGAACCGGACTTACTAAAAACTACACTACTGTACGATTAGGTACACTGCCTATAAGTGTTGTAGCAAGGTTTAAGTATATCCATTCTATAAATAAATAAATATCTTGTGTAAAATTGTATCGTATTTAATAGTATTTCCTTGTAAAATTTAATAGTATTTTGTATACACCCCCTACGACATCAGTCTTAATGCAACGTAACAAAGTTATAGCTTATGCATCTAGACAATTAAAGAAACATGAGAAGAACTATACCACGCATGACCTAGAGTTAGGAGCCGTGGTATTCACATTGAAGATGTAGAGACATTATCTCTATGGGATTAAATTCACGGTGTTTACTGATCATAAAAGTCTTCAACATATCTTTGATCAAAAGCAACTAAACATGAGGCAAAGGCGTTGGGTCGAATTATTAAATGACTATGACTATGAGCTTAAATATCATCTTGGTAAGCTGAATGTAGTTGCCGATGCCCTTAGTAGAAAGGATCGTGCCAAAACGATCCGAGTCCGAGCTTTAAACATACGTATTCTAATGAATCTTACGTCTCAAATCCGTGAAGCACAACTGGAGGCATTGAAGAAAGAGAATGTCCAACTCGAGGGACTTAAAGGTCTCGTGAAGCAACTTGAACTCAAGGGAAATGGAATAAGGTATTTCAATAACCGAATCTGGGTCCCAATTTTTGGAAATCTTCGAGAACTAGTCTTGGATGAAGCACCTAAGACTAGGTATTCTATTCACCCGGGCTCTAGTAAAATGTATCACGATATGAATGAGTTTTATTGGTGGCCTAATCTTAAATCTGATATTGCCGATTATGTGAGCAAGTGCCTTACTTGTTTGAAGGTTAAGACTGAGCATCAAAAGCCGTCTGGTTTACTTCAACAGCCGAGTATTCCGCAGTGGAAGTGGGAATGTATCACTATGGATTTCATTACCAAGTTTCCCAAGACCTCAAACGGCAATGATACTATATGGGTCATAGTGGATCATCTTACTAAATCTACACACTTCTTGCCGATCAAAGAAACCGACAAAATGGAGAAGTTATCACAACTTTATATCAAAGAGATTGTCTCATGTCATGGAGTCCCTATTTCAATCATTTCAGATCGCCACAGTTGATTTATCTCTAGGTTTTGGAAAACTTTACAATCTGCTCTTGGAACTCAACTCGACATGAGTACTGCTTATCATCCGCAAACCGATGGTCAAAGTGAACGAACCATTCAAACATTAGAAGATATGCTTCGTGCATGTGTTATCGATTTTGGCAAAGGTTGGGATAGACACTAGCCTTTAGCTGAATTTTCTTACAACAATAGTTACCATTCAAGTATTAAGGTTGCACCTTTTGAAGCCTTATACGGACGAAAATGTAGATCGCCACTGTGCTGGGATGAACTAGAGGATAGACAATTAACTGGTCCGGAAATCATTCATGAAACTACCGAAAAGATCGTTCAGATTAAGAAACGATTAGAAACTGCCCGTAGCTGACAAAAGAGCTATGCTGATATTCGTCAGAAAGATTTAGAATTCAAAGTTGGTGATAAAGTCATGTTGAAAGTATCCCCTTGGAAAGGCGTCGTTCGTTTTGGTAAACAAAGCAAACTAAGTCTGTGTTTTGTTAGACCCTTTAAGATTATCGAAAGAATTGGTCCCTTGGCTTATCGATTAGAACTACCTGCCGAGCTTAGTAAGGCACACGACGTGTTTCACGTCTCAAATCTGAAAACGTGTCTTGCTGATGACACACTCGTTATTCCTTTGGATGACATTCGCATTGATGATAAGATGCACTTCATAGAAGAACCAATTGAGGTCATGGATCAAACTGAAAAACGCTTGAAACAAAGCACTATACCTATTATTAAAGTCCGTCGGAATTCACGACGAGGCCCCGAGTATACCTGGGAACGTGAAGACCAAATGAGACGGAAATATCCCCATCTCTTCTCAACCGCAGATGCATCCGAGAAGTCCACCTAAAACTTCGGGACGAAGTTTTTATTAACGGGGAGGTACTATGACGACCCTCAATTTTTCATTTCTGTTTCAATTGTTCAATTATTAAGACTGCTTGTACTCGTAAACTTTGTTTAAACAAAACTTTGATTGAAAGGTGATTTTTGATCGATATTTCCTGTTTAAATAAAGTTTATGTATTTTCTGTGTCTTTATATTTATAAAGCTACTTGTATTATTAGAAGTGATATTTTATAACCTTTAAAAATTAATATAAACTAATTGGAACTAAATAAAATTAATAAAAGTTAGGGGTTAATAAATAAATAAAATGTAAGTAAAATAAATATAACCTTAATAATAATAATAATAAAAATTATAAAAAAAATGTGAAATACATAACAAATACATATGTGCCGTAAATATATATATATATATATATATATATATATATATATATATATATATATATATATATATATATATATATATATATATATATATATATATATATATATATATATATATATAATACATGTAAAAAAATGGCTAGACAAATAAATAAAAAGAGAAGAAGACTAAACTTGATCACTAAGTTTACAAATCCTAGTTTAACACCAATTAAGGTTCTTGATCTCCAAGTAAGTTGAATGTAATTAGGAAACCAACAACCCTATAAAATCCCTCAAGTTTTCCTCATGAAATCACCACAAATAAACCCTTGCAAGTGTCGACTAGTTTCCTTGTTTCCCTCTAATTTTCTGTCGACTAAACTGCACCTCCTGCAGCCTGTTTTAGTTGACAATTACCATCTTCAAAACCCTTCTGTTGTTCAGCTTGTTTTCCTGCAATTCGCGACCAACCAGCCCCCAAAAACGATCCCTTGTTGCTGCATAAATTGCTGCGTTATCTGCTTCTCTTTCCTGCTGAATTAGTGACCCTTAACAATCCTACAAATGATCTAAGTTGTTGTAAATTTGCTGCTGTACCTACCGCATCCGTTCTTAATCAAAGAAGACCCAAAAGACCTCTTTTGGATCAATTGTTGCTGTTGGGCTACAGTCTGTATTCTGCTTCTATTCGCGTATCATCATCATCATCCTTAGTCTCAATCTTAATAAGGTATACCTAATAACCCTAGTTAATCTTGTTCTTGATTCAATTACTTATAAGTGTCATATTAAGTATTATGAAGTATTATGATTAATAAGAAGATTATGATTTTATGTGTTAAAATTTATAATGAATATGAATTATGAATGTGTATGAATAATAATAATGAATATGATTATAAGAATTTGAATATGACATAGGGTATGATTAATAAGGTTTAACATGTTAGGGTTATAAGGATTATGTTAATATTATGGTTTATACAAATATAAGGTTTATGATTTTATGTAGGTGAAAAAGTTAAAAGTAGATTATAAATATGAATTGTTTATGATTAAAAAGGTTAGGGTTAAAAGATGCATGATCATAATTAGATTAATAAGTTATATTGTTAAAGAGATTAAGTAGGTTAAATTGTAAATAGTAGGCTTCAGTTATGATCATGATTTTTGTATATGAATATGAATTGATTAATAATATGTTAGATTGATTAGGTTATGATAAAAGATTGAACATGAATAGCTTATGATATGAATAAAAGTTATGATTTTATGTTAGTAAAGAATAATGATAATAATAATACATGTGCATGCATGCATGCATACGTATGTATGTATGTATGTATGTATATATAAGTAGGTATATGTGTGTGTGTATATGTAAATATGTACATACGTGTATATGTATGTGTATATATGTATGTATATGTACGTGTGCATGTGTGTGTGAATGTGTACTGTGTAAGTTATATAAGTTAGTAAACGTAATAATAAAAGTAATAAGTATATATATATATATATATATATATATATATATATATATATATATATATATATATATATATATATATATATATATATATATATATCATCTTACACTTATATATATGTAACACCTACACCTAATATATATATATATATATATATATATATATATATATATATATATATATATATATAGTTATGAATAAGTATAATAATAATAATAATAAAGAATATATATGTATGTGTCATATAGGCTTATTTATAGATATATGAAACATATAATGATAAGTATACATAATAGTTGATTAATTAAATAATAAGACTATTATTAGTATAACTTATACACCTATCTATATGGTAACACTTAATCACACTAAATATATTATCACTTTGTTAGGACCCCGAAGTTGTATAGTGTTAATGTGAAAATAAGCTTAAATGAAGGTTCCTTAGAAGAGGGCTATATAAGGAACCTATGTAATCCTAATTAGACAGCCATTGCATTGTAACTGAGTTCTAGAAGCTGTGGAATGTAATTGTACCAATTCTCTCTAATACCGAGTCTCATTCCTATCTACCGAATCTCTCTTTATCTTATCGTTTCTCTCAATCTCAACATGATCTGACCTATCATTTAGTATCAGAGCATCCAGGAAGTGATTCTACATCACTATATCGATCCAGAGATTGTAGATTACAGAATCTGATTACTCTCGGTATTTTGAATCAAATTCGGTATCATCGAATTTGATAATCTGACGTTCAGATTCTTGTGATAAGTTCAGCAAAGGTGCATTAGGTATTTTAGAAAGCGTTTCGATCATCATTACAGCTTTTTAACTTCAATTATGGAGAATCAAGTTGATTTATAGAGTTTGTGGCTCAAACTCTCGGTATTGCTTAATTCAAGCTTGATTCTGGATTTTTGTGAAGATTTAAGGATTCAGTTGTGTTCATGAGGTGTTAAATCAGATTTCTGACGGTTCAATTTCTTCAATTCATTAAGTTTTGAAGATTTGATCAACACTCGGTATCGTAACTATTATACCGAGTCTGCTTCATTACTTAAATTCATCTTAAGTGTTGCAGATTGTGGTGTGATTGTGATTCTATCACATTCGGTTTGATCATACGCAGCTAATTGGTGTGGTTTGAGAAAGGATTCTGTCATATTTCTAAGTTTTAAACTTAGACTCGGTATTGTCAAATGCTACAGTTGACATTCGGTATCCTATACTTTCGGTATCTTTGATATTTTGTGTGATACTAACGTGTTTCCTTATGCAGCAAGGTTACAGAATCAAATTCAAAAAGATTGAATTGAGATTGAACTTCAAATTCTTACAGAATCTGACTACCGAATCATATACAGAATCTGAGTTTCTGTATCACTTAATTCATTGTTTTAAGTGGTTACAGGCTACAATTCTTGTGGTTACCGAATCTATACTGAATCTGGGTGTGTCTCTTGTATTTCTGATCAGTTTCTTTTACAGAATCTGATATACAGAATCTTTACCGAATTTGCTACTTTATCGAATCTGCTACAGTACCGAATCTGTTACAGAATCTGACATTCTGATCAGATTATTGTGATTTTTCATCTAAGATTTGTGTAATACAGAATCTTTACCGAATCTACCTCATTTTCAAGATGTCTACTCAAGATACTTTGATCATTGGATCAGATTCCCGTCCTCCAGTGTTGTTTGATGGCAAGTACACTCAGTGGCTTCACCGTATCACTCAGTACATAGACTATAAGGGTGAGAAAGCAAAGTACATTTGGGCTTCTCTGAGAGATGGTCCAGTTGTTGATTATCATCCGGATACTGGTATGCCAATTCCAGTCTATGAACTTTCTGGTGATAAGCGTGAGAGAGCTCAGGGTGACATAGAGGCAAAGAATATTGTTATGCAAGCTATCCTGTATGAATTGTTTGAAAATGTTGATAGCAACACAACAGCAAAAGATATATGGAATGAGATCAAACGACAGCAAGAAGGTTATGACATGTCAGATGTTACTAAATTGAATAAGGCTCTGGGATTCTATGAAGATTTCAAGCAAGAAACTGATGAACCACTCAAGGATACCTATCGTCGTTTCAATGGTGTTCTCAATGAGTTGAAAAGGTGCAAGATCATAAAAGTAAATGCTGAAGTCACATGAAGTTTCTCAAAAAGCTCAATGCTGATTGGCTTCCTTATGGAACCATTGTTCGATCTACTAAAGAGATTGACAAGTTGACTATTCATGAGCTTGTTGGAGTTCTTATGCATTACCAACCTGAAGTGTCTAAACTTCAAGAAGGAAGGAAAGATTCTTCTCCGGGCGATCCACTTGCCCTAATTGCTAAAAAGAAGAGCAAATCGTTGACGTCTTCCAAAGGCTTGTCCAAGAAAGTGCTTGTTGAAGAATCAACTGATTCATAAGATTTGAATCTTTCTGATGTTGATGATTCTCACCTTGAATTAGTCAAGATGGCAGCCATGTTCACAAAAGCCTTGAACAAATACAAGTTTAAAGGCAAATCAAGCAATCAACGCAAAAACTCATCATCTTCCTCGTACTACAAGAAAGCTGATCAATCTAAACAACAACGTGCTGATGATTCCAAGAAGGAAGATTCAATTTGTTTCAATTGTGGCAAAGCTGGTCATTACTCTCGTGAGTGCAAGATGCCTAAGAAGAAGGACGCAACTTACTACAAGAAGAAAATGTTGATGGCTAAGATTGTGGAAACTGGGGGAGAGCTAAAACCGGTTGATGATACTTGGTTTAACTGGACTGACGATTCAGATTCAGAAGTGGAACATGCAAATGTTTGCAAGGTGACAAAGCTCATCAAAGCTAAAAAGCAATGGAGAATTCTGACTCAACATCCGATGATGATGAGGTACAATCATCTGAAATCTCACCTGATTTTATCAAAATGCAAAATGACTTGATGAAGAATCTGGTCTCAATGTCAAAAGAAGTCAAAGGCTTAAAATCTGAAAACAAGGTTTTAAAAGATAAAATCAAAACGAATGAGACCAGACCTTCCTCATCCAATTTGCAAATGGATGTGCAACAATTGACTCTCCAACTCAACTCTACGGAAACTGAGTTGGAAGATCTGAAAAAGACAATTCATCCAATTAAAGTTGAAAGAACTGATTATCGTTTAAAATCGGAACGACTTGCAGAAAAAGTTCAATTTTTAGAAAAAGATCTTTCTGATTTGAAAAACCAACATTAACCCACACTTTCAAAACTAAACAAGAAAATCGTTCAATTGGAAAACACCATAATTGAAAAGAACACTGAAATTTCTTTATTGTCAAAAGAATCTTTTCAAATGAAAGCACAACTTGCTCGATATGAGGAAAAACTCTATCGAACAGAGCAATCCAAAGCTATCATGGATATGGAACTTTAAAAAAAAACGATTTTCATGAATAGACCAAAAACGATTCATGGTGAAAAGTGGGGGTTGGGTTATGAAGATCCGAAAATTTTGGAAAATGCTTCCAAAAATATTCCAGGATTATATCATTCTGATTATTTTCAAGCTGGTTTACCATCGCATTTTGTACATGCTTCTGATGCTGATTTTGATGATATTATTGAAAATCGTAAATCTAGGAAATACCATCAAATTAGCTTAATGTATGAAAAAATCAATGCTACGATAGGTAAATCGAATCCTGATTTCTTGAAAAATCTTGTTGAAACTGAAAAGAACATGCAACGTGAAGATTATGTGCCTAAGTGTAGACTGGTTTATATCCCAACACTCATGCTAGAGAAATACATTTTAATGCTTGAGAATGAAGTGTTTAACAAACCTAGTTCTAGCATTACTGCAATAGATGAGGTGTTTGATGAACCAATTTTTGATGTGAAACCAATTCTACCAACTTTACCTGCATGTCCAGATGATGTTTTCCGTGAAGACCTAGCACATGAACTAACTGTCTTCTTTGAGACAGATTCTCTAGGTCAAAATTCTTTAGATGAAAAAGTAGAACCTCCAGATGAACTGAACATTGAACCTTTGTTAGATTTTGAAAGTCAACTTCATCCTTTGCATGATTATTACTTGGATTTGCCTACTGTACGTAATTTGAACCGTATAGTAGCTCAACTGGAACAGGAGAATATTGACTTGCAACTTAAGTGCCAATCATTAGAACAAATGCTTGCTTTGTGTGATAAATTGCCTTCACTGCCTAAGAAAGAATGTACTTATGCTTTTAAGGAGGGTGAAGTGATAGTTTCTGCTGAAGAATTATGTCTTGAGATTAAAAGCTTAAAACAAAAGATAATTCAAATGAAACAGGCTAACACACTTAAGCAAACGTCTAATGTTGCAACCAATGTGCTTGAATGTACTGGTGGGATTACTAAGAAGGGGAAGGGAACAACAACATCTAAGGATGTAAAATCCATTACTATTCTTAAAAATCTTCTACGTTCTCAATTTGGCAATCATGGTTCGAAAGTTGTTTCTACAACTCAATATTTTGTTAAAAAGGTTCATTCTCCAAATGGTTCTGTGTTAACTGAAAGGATTCCTATGATTCCTATGTCAAAAACTTCAAAAGAGAGTCTTTTAAAGAAATCAGTTAAGTCCACAACACACACAAGTTCTAAACCTGATCTAAGTGAGTATGATACAAAAGAACGTACAATTAAATTGGAAATTCTGCAAAATCAGTCATCTCATGTGTCAACTGAAAAGTTTGGACGTCTAACTAACAAATGTGTTTTTCGTGTCACAGGTCATAATCCAAACTTGAATTACAAATCTGTATGGGTTCCTAAGTCCACGACTAAGAAAGTAGCAACCAAACCAAAGCAATCTGCTAGTCGGCCTAGGAAATCATCTCATGTTTTTCAATTTTCGTCTGTGAACAAAACATCTACTTGGAATAAATTTTGTGTTAAGACTTCTGATAATGATGTAAAGATTGATATTGCGTATGATGCTTCATGTAATGTGGTTTTAAATGATGCTTTATTGTCTAAACTGCATGAGCTTTACGTGATTATTTCATCATTGATCCAAAGTTTGTTGTTAATCCAAAGTTTATTGTTGGTACTAACCAAAAAGGACCCAAAAAACTTTGGGTACCTAAACTCTAGGAAATTCACATTTACAGGGTTTTGACGTCTGTGTTTGGTATATCGATTCCGGTTGTTCTCGACACATGACGGGCGATAAATCCTTGCTTGTCAACTTCATTGACAAATTCCTAGGAACGGTTACATTCAGAAATGATGAGATTGCAACAATAACGGGTTATGGAGATTTTGTGCAAAATGGCATAACAATCAAACGGGTTTCATATGTTGAGGGTTTGGGGTGCAGTTTATTTAGTGTGAGCCAATTTTGCGATGGAGATCTCCAAGTTCTGTTTGAACGTTGACAATGCTCGGTGCAATCCACCGAAGGGAATGATCTTCTTGTTGGTAAACGTTGTGCTTCACTATATACTATTAACGTCAATGATGCACCATCACATGCAACTATGTGTTTGGCCACTCGTTCTACCAAAGAAAATTCATAGTTATGGCATCATCGGATGTCACACCTGAATTACAAGGGTATCAATCGACTAGTCTCTAAAGATTTAGTTGATGGTATTCCAACCTTTCAATATGATAAGCATCATGTGTGTCCATCATGTGCAATGGGTAAGATGAAATGGATTAATCATCCGCTTAAGCAAAACCCCAGTACTTCATCGTCTTTGCAATTATTACATATGGACTTATGTGGGCCCATGCGTATTTCTAGCCTCGGTGGCAAGAAACATGTGCTTGTCATTGTTGATGACTATACCCGGTTTACATGGATCTTTCTTTTGCGAACTAAGTCAGAAACCCCTGCCATTATCATTGAATTCATTAAAAAGATTCAACGCTCTTTTAACAAACATGTTAAGAGCATCAGAACTGATAATGGGACGGAATTTAAGAATGACCCGCTTGATAGTTATTTGAAAGACCAAGGCATTGAACATCAGTTCTCTGCTGCTCGGACCCCCCAACAAAATGGAGTCGTCGAACGACGTAATCGTACGTTGTGCAAAGCAGCATGAACAATGCTTGCCTACTCCAAATTACCTCCAAAAATGTGGGGGGAGGCCATTTCAACTGCATGCTATACCCAAAATCGTTGTATCGTAAACAAATGTTTTGATAAAACTCCATATGAGTTATTATATGGTAGACGCCCGAATGTCAAATATTTCCGTGTTTTTGGTTGTATATGCTATGTGCTTAACGACTTTAACAGCCTCGGAAAGTTTAATCCTCATGGCGATCAGGCCATATTTCTTGGTTATTCCTCGAACAAAGTTGCTTATCGTGTTTATCATAAGCGGACAAAGATGATTAAAGAGAGCATCAACGTCAAGTTCGATGAATTTTCGGGAATGGCTTTTGAACAACTCAGTTCAAAACCTGATCCTAACCTGGCTACTACTTCTTTCGTGCAAAACTCAATTTTCTCGAAGAAGGGTGTTCCTACGGTTACTTCAGAGGAACTGGATATCTTGTTTGATAGTCTTTATACTCCTCAACGGGATTCAAATGTTCAAGCCGTACCGGTTACACCATCACAGTCAACTACTGTGGAGACTCTTCAAAGTCTTTTTGATGAAGATTCAACACCAACTGATTCACCTGTTGCTTCTTCATCCTCCTTCCAACCTCCTGTTACTGATAATCTTGAACCAATTCAAGATTCATCAGTTGATACAACTCCAGCTGTTTCTCCAGATACTCTATTGAATCCATTAGATAATGTTACATCGGATCAAGCGGATCAAGGCTCAACGTCAACAATGGTTGATGTTTCAATGGATACCACTGATGTACAACTTCTTCCACACACCCGATGGACTAAAAGTCATCCAATAGATCTTATTATTGGTGACGCATCTGCTGCAGTGTCAACTCGAAGGGCTACTCAGAATATGTGTTTATTCAAAGCCTTTCTTAGTAAAATTGAACCAACAACGGTTGCTCAAGCTTTACTAGTTCCATACTGGGTAGTTGCAATGCAAGACGAGATCAATTAATTTGAACGATTGAAAGTATGGCGATTAGTTCCAAGACCAACGGGTCAACGACCAATAGGGGGGAAGTGGATTTTCAAGAACAAGAAAGATTCTGATGGAATTGTGGTTCGAAATAAGGCACGTCTTGTGGCCAAAGGATATCGACAACAAGAAGGCATTGATTATGATGAAACGTTTGCTCCGGTTGTTAGGATTGAGGCAATTCGTCTTTTCCTCGCATTTGCTTCTCATATGAAGTTCACAGTGTTTCAAATGGATGTCAAAACTGCTTTTCTGAATGGTTATCTTCAAGAGGAAGTCTATGTTGATCAACCAGAGGGCTTTGTCGATCCCATTCATCCAAACCATGTCTACTACTTGGAGAAAGCTTTATACGTTCTGAAACAAGTACCGCGTGCATGGTACGAGACCTTAACAAAGTATTTGCTGGACAATGGCTTTTCTCGTGGAACGATTGATACAACGCTATTCATCCGTAAAAACCACGCTCACATTCTCTTGGTTCAAATTTACGTTGATGATATTATTTTTTGTTCCACGTCCCCGGCCTTATGCAAAGAATTTGGTGACCTTATGGCCAGCAAATTCGAAATGAGCATGCTTGACCAGTTAACTTTCTTCTTGGGGTTACAAGTAAAACAATTACCAAATGGGATTTTTATTAGTCAAACAAAGTATATTAATGATATGCTAAAACGTTTTAAAATGACTGCTTTAAAACCAATGACAACCCCAATGAGGACTTTACTGGATGCTGATTCTAATGGGGAACCCTTTGATATTATGCTTTATCGAAGCATGGTTGGTTCTTTAATGTATCTGACTGCAAGTCGACCAGACATTACACTTGCCGTAACTATCTATGCTCGCTTTCAGTCCAACCCTAAGAAATCTCACTCCAAAGCGGTTGTTAGGATTTTTCAATACCTTAAAGGTACACCTAACCTTGGGATCTGGTATCCTCATGGATCCGATTTCAATCTCACTGCTTATACTGATGCGGATCATGGTGGTTGCCATGTTGATAGAAAAAGCACATCTGGATCAATTCAGATGTTGGGGAATAGGCTAGTTGGTTGGTCATCCAAAAAGCAGAACTGTGTGTCTTTATCAACAGCTGAGTCTGAGTACATTACTGCATCTCACTGTTGTTCACAAGTTTTGTGGATGCAAACTCAACTCTTGGACTATGGCTTTAAGATTTCTCAGACCCCGATCTATTGTGATTCACAAAGTGCTATTGCAATAACAAGCAACCCGGTTCAGCATTCTAAAACTAAACACATAGATATTCGTTATCATTTCATTAAGGACCATGTAGAGAAAGGGGATGTAGAATTATACTTTGTGCCTACTAAAGTACAATTAGCTGACATGTTCACTAAACCTTTAGATGAACTTAGGCTAAAATTCTTGATCAAAGAGATTGGCATGGTAGAGTATAGTGCTTGATATTCCTTAGATCTGTTGGGACTTATTTTTGGGATCTTGTGTTTAGGGGGAGTAGATACTTTCTAGGGGGAGCAACTAAGTTTCAGTGCTTTAGATAATTTTTCTTTAAGGGACTGCCTTTAGATTAATGATAACTTCGTAGGTACATTTGTTCAATGGTTACGCAAGGGGGAGGTAACTCATTGATATCCTATTTCAAGGGGGAGTTAATTCATTTTCTTGGGAACATAATCAAAATGCTGATTTACTTTCTTGTATATCACATTTTGAGGGGGAGAAAAAGGGAGAAAATGAGAAAATTATTCAAAAATATTGTTTTTCAAAAAGTGAATTAAAAATTTCTTTATTTTTATCTGAAATAATTCACTATGGTTTGTATACATCTCAGTATGCAACCCGTGTTAACAATTGGTATCACTGAAGATTTGTACTTTGTATAAAATTCAAAGCTCTTTTGAGTACAAATCTTATTTTGAAAAATTCATAAAAATTGGAAAGGATAAAATCCAAAAATATTTAAATTTTACTGAATAAATGTTATTTTTAGCATTTTACCGAGTCTGACAACCAACTGCACAGATTCGGTAAGTTCAAAGTTTTCAAAAAATTGTCTCAGAATTGTTTTTCATGAAAAGATTAAAATGGATTTCAAGAGGAAAAATCAATTTGTCAAGATTTGAAGTTAAATTATTAATGTTTTGAAAAATTGGACTGAATTCGGTATATTAGGCCCATTCTGTAAAGCCCATTCGGTATTTTACCTTCGGTATCTATAAAAGGAGAGTCAAAGTCAAACATTACTCTTACTGTTATTAATTACCTACCGAGTCTGTTGATTACACCGAATCTGCCTAATTCTACCGAGTCCGTCATTCTGTTTCTTCAAATTCTTGGTAATTGTTCATTTTAATCAATGTTTAAGATATATAATTGTAGATCTGAGATAATTATGTTTTTATCAACCAGAAAAGTTCAAAATAACTGGATTATGACCTTTAATTTTTGAAATCTTGTTGATTATACCGAGTCTGAGTCGAGTTCAATTAATCTTTGATTAAACTCAATTGATTTTGAAAATCAACATGAAATCTTGTCTAATCTGAGTTAAATTGACTGATCTATCATTTGACCGAGCCTGATTACATGTTTAATTGCTTATTTGATGGATTCTGTATCTACCGAATGTGTTCTTATCCTGATACCGAATTTGTTCATACAATTAACATGTTAATATGCTTATAATTGAATGGTTGATTGATCATGGTTGTGAAATTACATGATATATGATAGAATATGCATGTTTGAGTGACTTTCTGTTAATTGTTGAAGATACCGAATTTGGTTTTCCTTCTTGATACCGAGTCTGAAACTTGGTACCTTGAAAGTTTCTAATTTATATCTTCAAACACTTAACATGTTTATTCTATATTTTTCTGATATGAAAACTCAAGCTTATTTGGTTACAGAATCTAAAGTTTTCATAACTACCGAATCTGCTTGAATTGTGCTGAAATTGACTAAGTGTTATATAATTGACTTTGCATGATGATTTTGTACTAAGACGAATATCATATGAATGTCATGGTTGTCAATTATTTGTTCATATTTGAGAATAAAAGTCTTTTATATTTTTGAAAAATCATAAAAATCTTAAAATTTAAAAAAAAATATAAAAAGGATTTCAAAGGCAAATAAGAATAGAGATATATGCTTTTTGTTAAATATCTTGTGGTCTTATATTTCTTATCTTTACAGCTAAATGGCGAACAATCACTTTATCAACTCTGAAACCAATATTCCCTGCAAATATTGGACTGCAATTCTAGAGAGGCATACTTTATGGCCTGCTCTGAGCTCCACAGTTAGTGTGCCAGAAACAGACTTGGATATTCTTAACAGATCAATCAGATTTGTGGAGGCCACACAATCAAATGCTACTAATCCACAGGGTGAACCAGCCAGATTTGAATTTAGGCTGAGGGGAGTACAAGGATTCAGGAGTTTCACAAAAGCTGACTTCAGGAGGATATTCAGACTTCCTCTTGTACAGAATGCTTCTGCTTTTCCTGCTACTCAGCAAATGATGACTTCTGTCTTTGATCTTGGTTATGTTGGAGCTACCAATGTTCCACCAGCTAAGTTTCAGAAGAAATATCTGCATTCAAGGTGGTATGTGATCTTCTCAATCATCAACAGATGCTTGTTGATGACAAGAAGTGGATCTGATAGCTTAACTGTGCCGATGCTCAAACTTTTCTACTCATTCACAAGAGTAGAGAATCCTGATTATGCAGAACTTATATGGGATTTGGTTTAGGCACAGGTTGAAAAGCCAAGGGGTTCATACATCCCTTGCGAAAGGTTTTTCTGTATCTTTATCCATGATGCTATCAATGCTTGCAGAAATGCAAATATCTTTGTACCAGGTACACATGGATTACAGATGAAAAGGTTTGGAGAGCTGAAGATGAACACCCCTATGGTGTCTGATAATCAATTCACTGCACCAATTCCAAATTGGCTAGTGAGGCTAGCTGAACCCTAAGACGCTCGTATGCGTTCTTATTTTCAGGCTATAGGAATACCTCTTCCGAACCCGGTACAACAAGAACAAGTTGAACCTGCCATGGTTCCAGCCCCAGAGGTTGTAGAGGAACCTGTAGTTCAACCACCCGGGCCAGCTAATCCTCCACTCATGGTGAACCTCAAACGATCTAGGGTAGCACACCAAGCTCAACCCGTGAGGATCAGGGAACCTAGTCTAACTAGGATTGAACCAACCCTTTCCACAACACCCGAAGTAAGCAGCGACACTTCAGCAACAGCATCTGAATCATCTCCTAACCATTCTCCTAAGAGAACTCGATACATGCCTGATGAGATGATTCAAACTCCGCCAACCCAACGAGTAACTAGATCTAGGACTTCGACACCCATCGTCCGCCAAACAGTTACTCCAACCAGTGGTGATACGGACCAAGACCTAGAACCAATTAGGTCACCCTCACCCATCTCCGTATCACATTCAAGAATAACAGTAAGCCCTACGCTAAATGAAGCGCAAGCTTCGGAAGGCAAGAGATCTAAACGCACGGATGGTAAAACGACCACTAAGCCCATCCAATCTAAACAGGACTTAATAATAAATCCTACAAAGCAAGGTGCTTTGGCATCTAAGGAAGTAAAGTCTTCCTCTGCAGTAAAGTCTGCGTTGACTCAATCGATTGAGGAAACTCAATCATTGAAGTCCAGAACGGCCGAAGGGGAGCCAAAAAATCTTGAAAAGGCACCCTGCGTATCGGCTGGAAATCCTCCTGTACCTCAACGTACAACAGGGTCTCGAGGTCCAGCTTATCTTGATGAGGAAGATCTGCCGCGTCCCATGGAAACGAGTCAACATGACAATCCTTCGGGATATTTATCAGACTTCCAGCAGAATGTTCCCTTGGTTCATCAAAGTGATCCATTGGTTCAAATCACTTCTCTTCTGGATTCTGAATCTCAGGGTCTGGAGGAAGAGTCTTTAACTGAAAGATATGTGCCACCTCATGGTATATCAATGATTTCAGGAGTCGGGGATAGCAATATCTCTGCGAAAACTAAACAGACGGGTAGTTCTACTACTCTGTCAGAGTCCCATGAGACCAAAATCATGGAGGCGGATGCTTCGAAAGAATCTTCGTCGGTGACAACTCCGGTTGTTACCCAACCTCCATTAGAAGGGGATAGCACGAATCTGACTAGTAGTATGTACAGCCCTACATATAAGAATAACACCGCACAATCATCCTTACCTGCCCTCATGGCAACTCAAACACTTCCACCGACATCGCCTTCAACAGTTGCTGCTGATGCTGCTTTTGTTCATGGTTACACTGTTGTTTCACCAACAGGGTCACCTTCTCGAAGTTCAAATAGATATGGATTACAATATCTTTCTGACAATGAGGTGGAGGAGCTCTATCTTGCTGAGTTTGCTAAACGAATTGATCTTGATGAAGTTCGCGAAACTATGATGATTTATCTTGAGCAAGCAAGGATAGTATATCCTTTATCTCCATGCAAGTCACCTGGACCAATTCACATGCCTGATCATGATGATTTCGATCCCGACAATCTTCATGAGGGGGAGAATAGACAAGGTGATTATCGGTCTAGTGTTTTTCAAAGATCAACTTATGAAGCTGGTACATCTAGTCAACAGAAGGATAAAGATGTTGTTGATATATCTGATTGTAGTGATGAAATTGAAGAAATTCAGTGTGAAAGTTTTGTAGATGAATCGGAAAGTCAGAGAGAGGGTGACTCAGGAATGTTAATGATTATAGATTCAGCTGATCAATCAGAGAAAGAGTTAACTCAAGAGGACAATCAAAACTTTGACAACATTGAAGATATTTTAAAGGGGTCATCGAGTGTCGCCAATGAATTTAATGATCATCATTTTGTTAATTTGATATCTCCAACTGATGAATTTGGAATACCCTTCGAAAAGGAGATTTTCTCTAATGGCAAAGAAGATACCACGACTCCTCCCGATTTGAATGTTCCTTTTCAAATTGCAGAGATTCTTCTTGAACGTGATGCAAATTACCAATTGAGTGAGGATGAAGAGAAAAGTATTCTTCGTTCTCCATTCATTGAACAACAAGCATATAGAATTTATGGAGATTCTGATCTCGTCCTTTCTGCATCAATGAGTGTTCTGGGTGCTTAGAAATATCATAAGAAACCAGAATTTCTCAAAGCTTATCCGAGTGTTCGTGACAAATTCAAATTGAAGAATGAAGAGAAACTTCAAATTCAACGGAGTTCAGAGATTAAAAGCATAAATAACATTTTGATGATTAATAAAGATGGAGTGAAGATGCCATTGTTTCAAGTTACAAGAATGGATGATGAGGATTACCAATTCTCAGAAGCGGATTTTGATAAACTAAAGATGGATGACATTATTTTCATTTATAACTATCTGATTAACTTGAATGAATCTGCAATGATTTATCATGCTACTGCAATGAAGGCAGTCTATAGGTTTATTCTTGATTCGATGAGATGGATGTCAGTTCATGATTTTCAGTTGGGATTAGAATCTGGACACAAAAAGCTCGGAATCAAACCACCAAATCAAGTGATTGAAGAGCTAAGATACATGTCCTTACTTGAAGTGAGCGATTGTCCATATAGGTTTGTATTTGTCAATTCTCACTATACAAAGATCTTCATCAGAGTCTAAGATTTCAGAAGATACTCAGACGGAACGTTGATGTATGCTTTCAAGTACATGAGATGGAGATTGATCAATAACTGCTATTCAACTGAAGACATTGAGATTGTCAAATACATTCTCACAAGATTAAAAAGTCGTCTCAAAACAAGAGTGAATATACGAAGATATGAGAATCTCAAGGGATTCAAATCTAAAGTTCACTTCAGAGAAACAAAGTTCCTTTAGATGTTTTAAATAGGATTATGTTGTAAAGTTCACATTTAACACTAAGGGGGAGATTGTTAGGACCCCGAAGTTGTATAGTGTTAATGTGAAAATAAGCTGAAATGAAGGTTCCTTAGAAGAGGGCTATATAAGGAACCTATGTAGTCCTAATTAGACAGCCATTGCATTTTAACTGAGTTCTAGAAGCTGTGGAATGTAATTGTACCGATTCTCTCTAATACCGAGTCTCATTCCTATCTACCGAATCTCTCTTTATCTTATAATTTCTCTCAATCTCAACATGATCTGACCTATCACACTTATATATAACTAATAAGTATATTAATAACTTGTTATGTGTATACACTTAACGTGAAGGTTATAATTAAAGATAGCGTACAAAGACTACAAACTTCACCGCTACTTGTGGCCTAGGTTGATCCTTGGTACCATTATGGGACGCTTGTGGATCTCGAATGCCATGACTTAGATTCTGGTCAAGAGATCCTGGGCCGCTCGGTAACAATAGATCATTCGAGTGACTTTCATGTTAGCAACGAAGTTTGGGCAAGATTGTACAACATCTTTGTTAAAGATTATTAGCCGAACATTCTTAAATTAGAAGCTTACTATAAGTGGAAGCTTTCCATAAATAGTAAGTTTTCAAATATAGAAACTTTTGAGAAATAATAACTTTTCTCGAAAATGGTCACTGTTAATATAGTTTGCTATATTAATAAACAAACTTTATGTCTATTAGACATTAACTAATTGAGCATTATATCTCTAGGTTGAGATCTCCGCTCATACACTCCGTTCATACTACTTGCGTGGAATTTCTTGCTTGCTATTAAGGTGAACTTCATAGCCCCACTTTTTAACTGTTTCTATTACTTATTTTGAACTTTGGGGTGAGACGCATGCTTGCTTTCAAACTGTTTTACGCTTAGACACAAGTACATGAAAACTTTATTTTGATTAGTTCAAACTGTACTGCCATGCTTTGATTCATGCTAAATCCCCGCCATGATATCGTTAATTGCTAGGTATAAATGCAAACTTAGTTATTGTGAGTAGGCCTATTGAGAGCGACGTCTCTAACCATTTCACCGCTGGTCTTTGGTTACATAATAATGATTTAACGACACGAACGAATAAAGTGATCACGGGGTAATTTTGTTTAGTCTCGATATCATACACCTTAGCACTACTACCGAACTGATTAAACTTTATAATTAAATCTTATGGTCTAAACACTATTATAAATCTATGTTGTTCACTCAACCATTTTGGTTGACACTTTAAGCATGCTTTATCTCAGGTGAAGATTGCTAAAGTTTTGATTGCTATTTGGACTTTGCTGCTTTTGGAGTCCGCATTTATCATTTATATCATTGCATTAAAACAATTTAGTTTACATTTACATTATTGAAGGATTCATTGTAATGACTTAATATTTTCTGCTGCGTAATACATTGGTTTTTAATTAAAACGTCTCATATTCAGTCGTTCTCGCTTTACACTTGTGTTATGATATTGGTTAGTCACATATTACCCCCGGTTCTATTTAGGGGGTGTGACATCATGATTGTGTTTTTTCTGGTAATCCAAACAATGTTATGGGATCCTATAATCAACAAATACCCTACGGCCCATGGGCCTGGCAGCAGCACAACTGGGCCCTAACCGCGTGTTCATACCCCCGTGTTCAATGGCCCAAACCAACACCAATTAATGGACAACATGGGCTAGGCTCACAACCAGCATCCCACTCTTATGCACCTTCTATTACATCCTTCACTCTAATGGATATCTAATCGGCAATGTATACTATGAGTTTGAATCCACCGGAGAATAATAATTGGTATATGGTGACACAGGTGCGTCATCACACATGACGGGCTCACAAGGTATGCTCTTGTATTATTTTCATTTAAGCTATCCTCGATATAACAAGTTGGTAATGGAAACCGTATTCCAATTAATGGGACATGCCAATCTTCCATACCAACCACTCAAAAATCGTTACATTTGTCTAATGTTCTTTACGCACCACAACGTTTTAAAAATCTTATTTATGTACGAGACTAACCACTGATAATCATATTTCTACTTCTTTTGATCTTTTTGGTTTTACTATAAAGGATTTTTTGAAGAGGGCCATCATTTTGCGGTATAATAGCACCAATGACCTTTACTTGCTCCACTCTTCCATGCTACATCTATTTGCGCACATTCTACATTGAATGCTTTATCACAAAATTTATGACATCCTGGAGATGATATATTAAATCTTAGTAATCATGAAACTTTATTCATTATTTTTTTTTACGTTCAAAGAATAATTATATTAAATAAAAGTGATCCCTAGCAAGGTGCTAAGGGATGATTACAAAGGTATAGCAAGCCATGAGTTCCAATTGAAAATTAAATGGCCTCTATTTTTAATCCAACGAAAAGTAATTAATCTAACAAAATCAAATAAACTACTCTTGTTACAAAAAGAATCTGAAAAAACGAGGCCGTTCCTGAATTGCCAAAGAGCCCATAACGACGTCACCATAACCGCAATGATCCTATCCTTGGAAGAAGACCGTAAACGTACACCTTCTAACCATACCAAAAATGAATCCCATGATACAAAAAGAGGCATATCACAATCGAGCCAAACACGAACTTTCCGCCATAAATCACGAGCCAAATCACAATCGAAAAATAAGTGGTCTCTACTTTCCACTCCATTAATACAAGACGGGCAAACAATCGAAGCAACATCAATCCCTTTCGCGGATAGATTCCATCGAACTGGGGGGAATCTAAACGAAAACGCCATAAAAAACATTAACTTTTCTAGGGATAAAGTCGTACCAAACCGTGTGAATCTGCGATGTGGGAAGTAACTTATTATCGATAAACTCCCTCGCTTTATTCACCGTATAACACCCGTCATTAGAAAACAAGCACAACCATGAATCCGGCTGATCACTTAGCACCGGTTTACCAATAGTCTCGAAAAGAGTGTTTATAAGAGTTTCATTTCTCCCACCTAAGTTATCTCTAACCCAAGTGAACACCCAATTACCATTAACCCATTTATCCGAGATGGTTGCGTTAGGTGTAGAATCAAGGTGGAGGATTCTATTAAAACGATAAGAAAGTGGTTCATTTCCAACCCATAAATCGTGCCAAAAATGTATGTTGTAACCATTACCCACTAGAATCTGAAAAGAATCAGAAGGAAGTGTCTGATTGGAAACCAATTTTGAGCAGCCATTAGTGATCGATGACCAGGTAGATGAGCCAACAGTAGCATCGAAAAAATTATGGCCATGGATCGACTTCATAACTCTAGTCCATAAGGCATTCGGGCTCTTTAGAAAACGTCACACCATTTAAATACTAAGGCGTAATTAAATGCTTTAAGACTTCCAATATTGAGCCTGTCTTTATTAAACGAAGCTAAAACTTTCTCCCATTTAACCCATGACATTTTTTTAGTCGAATTACTTCCACCCATAAAAATGTAGCTCGTATCGATTCAAGACATTTAATAATAGTAACGGGGCATTTAAACAATGAGAACTAATAAATCCCCAAACTACCCATTGCGGATTTTATAAGAGTCAATCTACCACCAACCGACATAAGATTCGCTTTCCAAGTGGCCAGCTTAGTACGAGACTTAACCACTAGCGATTCCCAATTCGAAACCAAATTCATATTAGAACCAATGGGAATACCCAAATAAGTCGTAGGAAACGTACCTACTCGGGTGCCCGTAGCATTAGCAAATGTTTCCACCTCCATATGATCTACACCAATTCCAAAGACATGCGACTTATTAACATTCAACTTTAAACCCGAAGTTTTATGAAACACTTCCAAGATAAGAAGAATTCGCCTCAATTCTATGGAATTCCAATCCAAAAAAATCACAACATCATCCGCATAAATAAAATGGTAAAGACTAATATTTTCAGTCCCCACATTAATCCCACGAATAATATTTCTTTCCATGGCTTGATGGAATGCTAAATATAGCCCTTCCATAACAATAATAAATAAAAAAGGGCTAAGCGGGTCACCTTGTCTCAAGCCTCGTTTCAAAGGAAATTAACGAGTCGGAGAGCCATTCACAAGAACCGAAGTACATGCAGAAAAAGGCACCCCTTGATTGTAAGACCCGATTATTTATTGTACATGGAGTATATATGATGTAGATAAGGTGTGTGAACTGTGGTGTAAAAGACAAGCTTGGAAACTGATCAGACCTGTGTGCGCGCTGCGCAGGGTAAAGTGTGCGCGCTGCGCACTAGGCCTGGCGATAGATTTCTGCTTTTTCTAATTTGAGTTAAATGAAGGGCATTTTGGTCTTTTCACTGGAGGACGGATCTGTAGCCTTAACACCAGAATTGGATCTAGTTTTAGATCATTTTTCACATTCACAAACACTCTCATCAATCTTAGAGAGAGAGTTCTAGAGAGAGAATTGGGGTTTGGGAGAAGAAGGAGCTTGAATCGATCAAAAGCTCGAGTGTTAAAGTTTCTCATCTTGCTCCTAGCTACGGTTTGGTAGTGTTGGTAAGTTCAAACTCCTAGTTTTCATAGTTTGATTATTGTTCACAATTGGGGTTTAGAATTGTGTGTTCTTGAGTAAACCCACTAGTTGATAAATAAGTATTTAAGCTAGTAAATGGTGTTGATGACCATTGTTGGTGGATTTTGGGTTGGTTGATGAAATTGATTAGTTGATAATCATGTTCGGGTGTATTATCACTAGTTAACTTAGGTTATAAATTATAAGTGATTTAAGGTGTAAGCTTGCCAAATTAGTGTTTTGACTTGAGATTAGGTCAAAAATGAGTTTTGTGTTAAATGATGCAAGCAAGGTGTTTTGATGATGAAACATTGAGTAAAATGTGGTGTTAGAACATAATCACTAGTTGATTGCGACTATGGGTGTTTTGGGCAACATTTGACTTAGTCAAATTTGGAAGTAAGTGTTAATGGGTCGAAATTGCACTAAGTGTCAAATTGGGTTAGTTTGTAAATCCACCCTAATTGTATTGTTGTTGTGTAATTAATGGAATAGGTACTTTCCATTGACGATTGCGGATTTTGGTATTGCATTGTTCAAGGCACCAAGGTGAGTGGAATAATTATATGCATAGGTATATAATGTATTTATTTGTTGTAGCGTGAGATGTGAAGTGTCGATGTTGTAGTGACCCGAACTTTTCCATGGTTATATATATTAAATGAAAACTATATTTGCATGATTAAATGTTTCCAACATGTTAAGCAATCCAACTTGTTAAGACTTGATTAATTGAAATGATTTTCATGTAGACAATTGACCACCCAAGTTGACCGGCGATTCACGAACGTTAAAACTTGCAAAAACGATATGATATATATATATATATATATATATATATATATATATATATATATATATATATATATATATATATATATATATATATATATATATATATATATATATATATATATATATATATATATATATATATATATATATATATATATATATATATATATATATATATATATATATATATATATAGTTAACATGATATTATGATACGTAAGTATCTCACTAAGTATATTAACAATGAGTTATATACATAAAAATGAGATTACTAAGTTAAGAAACACGAAACGATATATATAACGATTATCGTTATAACAACGTCTTACTAAATACATATGTATCATATTAAGATATTGTTACACTATATTTAACATGATAAAATGATAATTATATATATCATTAAGAAAGTTAACAATGAACTACATATGTAAAACAAGACTACTAACTTAAGAATTTCGAAACGAGACATATATGTAATGATTATCGTTGTAACGACATTTAAACGTATATATATCATATTAAGATATATTAATACATCATAATATCATTATAATGTAATAATTTAACATCTCATTAGATATAATAAACAATGGGTTAACAACATTTAACAAGATCGTTAACTTAAGGGTTTCAAAACAACACTTACATGTAACAACTAACGACTTAACGACTCAGTTAAAATGTATATACATGTAGTGTTTTAATATGTATTCATACACTTTGAAAGAATTCAAGACACATATCAAAGAACTTATACTTAACAAAAATGCTTACAATTACGTCCTCATTCGTTTTCATCAACAATTCTACTCGTATGCACTCGTATTTGTACTCGTACAATACACAACTTCTAAATGTATTTACTATTGGTATATACACTCCAATGATCAGCTCTTAGTAGCCATTGTGAGTCACCTAACCATGTGGGAACCATCATTTGGCAAAATCTAGCCAACAACACTTTAGTAACCAAGTTATAAAATCTAGCTCAATCTAGTTCATAAATCCATACATAAACCAAGTTATAAAACAACTACTCAAGAACACACCAACAACACTTTCAAGTTTGCTAGTTTACTTCCAATCTTGCAAATCTACTTTAAGTGATCATCCAACCTCAAGAAATCTTTGTTGTTTACAGTAGGTTATCATTCTAATTCAAGGTAATACTCATATTCAAACTTTGATTCAATTTCTATAACTATAACAATCTTATTTCGAGTGGAAATCTTACTTGAACTTGTTTTCGTGTCATGATTCTGCTTCAAGAACTTTCAAGCCATCCAAGGATCCTTTGAAGCTAGATCTATTTTTTTCTCATTTCTAGTAGGTTTATCCACAAAACTTGAGGTAGTAATGATGTTCATAACATCATTCGAATCATATATATAAAACTATCTTATTCGAAAGTTTAAACTTGTAATCACTAGAACATAGTTTAGTTAATTCTAAATTTGTTCGCAAACAAAGTTAATCCTTCTAACTTGACTTTTAAAATCAACTAGACACATGTTCTATATCTATATGATATGCTAACTTAATGATTTAAAACCTGAAAACACGAAAAACACCGTAAAACCGGACATACGTCGTCGTAGTAACACCGCGGGCTGTTTTGGGTTAGTTAATTAAAAACTATGATAAACTTTGATTTAAAAGCTATTCTTTTGGGAAAATGATTTTTCTTATGAACATGAAACTATATCCAAAAATCATGGTTAAACTCAAAGTGGGAGTATGTTTTCCAAAATGGTCATCTAGAACTCGTTCTTTCGATTGAAATGACTAGCTTTACAAAAACAACTTGTAACCTGTATTTCCGACTATAAACTTATACTTTTTCTGTTTAGATTCATAAACTTAACTTTAATATGAAACCATAGCAACTTGAATCACTCAAAATGGATTTAAAACGAAGAAGTTATGGGTAAAACAAGATTGGATAATTTTGCTTGTTGTAGCTACGTGAAATTTGTAACAAATCTATACAAATCATAACTTAACCAACTTATATTGTATTATACATGTATTCTAACATACATTATGTAATCTTGGGATACCATAGACACGTATACAACGTTTTGACGTATCATATCGACCCATCTATATATATTATTTGGAACAACCATAGACACTCTATATGCAGTAATGTTTGAGTTAGCTATACATGGTTGAGGTTGATTCCAAAATAATATATATACTTTGAGTTGTGATCGAGTCTGAGACTTGTAGACACTGGGTCGTGGATTGATTCGAGATAATATATATATTGATTTATTTCTGTACATCAAACTGTGGACAACTAGTTGTAGGTTACTAACGAGGACTGCTGACTTAATAAACTAAAATCGTTAAAACGTATTAAAAATGTTGTGAATGTATTTTGATCATACTTTGATATATATGTACATATTTGTTATAGGTTCGTGAATCGACCAGTGGCCAAGTCTTATTTTCGACAAACGAAAAACCTGTTTTACGAAATAGACACAAGTAATTGAAACTACATTATATGGGTGAATGATCGAAGCCGAATATGCCCTTTTTTGCTTGGTAGCCTAAGAATTAGTAAACCGATCTACTAATTGATGTGAATCCTAAAGATAGATCTATTGGGCCTAACAAACCCCATCCAAAGTACCGGATGATTTAGTACTTCGAATTCGTTTTTATCATGTCCGAAGGATGTCCCGGAATGATGAGAATATTCTTATATGCATCTTGTTAATGTCGGTTACCAGGTGTTCACCATATGAATGATTTTTTTATTTCTATGTATGAGATGTATATTAAAATATGAAATCTTGTGGTCTATTGTTACGATTTGTTATATATATAAGTTAAACCTATAACTCACCAACATTTTTGTTGACGTTTAAAGCATGTTTATTCTCAGGTAATTATTAATAGCTTCTGCTGTTGCATGCTAAAATATGGACAAGATTCGGTGTCAGCATGCTTGTATAATATTTTTTAAAACTGCATTCGAGATTTACTTTGTTGTAACATATTAATATTGTAAACCAATATGTATTGGTCGTGTGTAAGTGTGATATTTTTAGATTATCATTTCTTGATAATTTAGGTGGTGTCCTTTTAATCTTGTCGATAAAATAAAGGTTATGGTTTGTTTTAAAAACGAATACAGTCTTTGAAAAACGTCTCATATAGGGGTCAAAACCTCGTAAAGAAATCAATTAATATGAAATGTTTATAATCGATATGAACGGGACATTTCAGTTGGTATCCGAGCGTTGGTCTTAGAGAATCAGAAATTTGCATTAGTGTGTCTCATCGAGTTTGTTATGATACATTAGTGAGTCTGGACTTCGACCGTGTTTCCTTTATAAACGATTGCTTAACACTTTTGTTGGAAACTATATATTATTAACATGAAAATATTATGTGATATATTAATCTCTTAACATGTTTGATATTGTGTGATAGATGTCTACCTCCAGTACAAATCCCATTGACTTACCTAATAATAATGAAGAGTCGAATATATTTTGGGAAGATTCACAAATTCCCGAGGAAGAACCGGAAGAGGAGGAACCGGAAGAGGAGGAACCAGAAGAGGAGGAACCGAAAGAGGAGGAACCGGAAGAGGAGGAACCGGAAGAAGAGGAACCGGAAGAAGAAGAGGTTCCGGAGGAAGAAATATTAATAACTACAGAGAAACTGTTAAATAAAAAAAATCTTCAACCAATGGTCCAAAATTAATAATCGTCAATGGTGTTTCCGCCGAGAAAGCAAAATATTGAGAAGATTACTAATTTTCCGATGAATAGGATCTTGATGAGGATTCCGATGATGTTATAGAAATTACCCCGACCCAATTTGAAACAGCAAAAGAAAACCATAAGGGAAAAGGTGTCAAAATAGAAAAACCTGATTTCAACCCCGATGAACTTTATATGTATCGTCAACATCCGTACTTCTTAAATTGTAATAATAACCCGGGAACCTCTAAGCCACCAGATTTTTCTAAACCATCTGTGAAAATGACTGCTCGTATTAGAGAACATCATATATCCCTAGAAAATTAGGAAAATGAACCAAGTCTGAAGAAGAAGAAACCAGTGATTCAGATTAGAGGGTTATAATCATATTGTGTAATATATGTTTTGTAGTGTGCTTGTACTTTTATGTTCTATGTAAAAATTGCTTGTATTGTCTGTTAATTATCTTTTACGAATTTAATCCTTGTTTATTTTATAGTATAAAAACACAAAATGGACGTTAAGGATAGACGACTTAATATTTTAGAAGACCTACCAGGAGATATGATTGATGAAATCTTGTCTAGAGTCGGTCAGAATTCATCGGCACAACTAGTTATGACGAAATTAGTTTGTCAAACATTTGAAAGACGTTCCATGAATGCCTTAGTTAATAAAAGGCTTTCCTTTGATAGATGGGGTATATCACATTGGGGAAACTGTAAGTTGCGTCGTGTTTTCTTTAAGGCATTAAATGCGGGAAACCCAGATACAAATTTACGCTACGGGTTGAGAACCTATTTTGACTCCACCTATCCCAACATAGGACTTCGTGCTTTAGAAAGAGCTTCTAACATGCAACATAAAGAAGCATGTTATGCTTACGGGTTAATGATGTTCGCTTCTCACCAAAGTGAGAAAAAGAACATCGGATTACAACTATTAAATAAAACATTATCACAAGTGATGAACTCAGTAGTTGGGGTGAGAAACAAGGTTTTTAGATTGTTACGAGGCTGTTGGGCATTACAAAACCCTCGTCCTTTTGATGACATTACAACATGTTGTCTAGCTAACGGTCATAACGGTTACTTTCCACAAGACAAAGGATGAAAAATAGTCATAGTAAAACCAGAATGCATGACTTGTTTCTGGACGTATGAATTACGTGTCTTTATTGCCTTTGCTGAACGACTTGCGTATTAACTAGAATTGTCTTCAAAACTGTCTTGTATCAAAAATTATTGTGTGCTATGTTCCATGCTATATGTAAAATAACAGTATTTTAAGTTTGTTAAATATTGTATAAAAGTTGAACATGAAATATTATGATCAGTTTTTCATATAGAATTGTAGTAGTTGAATTGTATATTAGCTACTAAGTATGAACTTAACGGATAGGTAGTACCCGAATTAAAACTTATAAAACGCTAATATGAAGAAAAAGCTTTTATAAATGAGTTCATATTATGCTACGAAATACTATTGACTACTCTTAATATTCTGTATGATTAACTTGATTCATTCGACTATTTGGAAGGAAATGGCACCGACTACTCGACACACCATGAATATGAGCGAAGAGGAATTTCGCACCTTTCTTGTTGCAAACATAGCCGCAGTACACACTCGCTACATACCAACAATAACTCTGAATCTAGCAATGCAGCTAATGGCGCAAGGAATCGTGTAGGATGCTCCTACAAAGAATTCACTGCCTGCAAACCTTTGGAATTTGATGGAACCGAAGGACCGATCGGATTGAAACGGTGGACCGAGAAGGTCGAATTGGTGTTTGCCATAAGTAAGTGTACTGAAGAGGACAAAGTTAAGTACGCTATGCATACCTTCACGGGTACTGTGTTAACCTGGTGGAACACCTATCTTGAACAGGTAGGACAAAATGCTGCTTACGCACTACCGTGGTCAGCATTCAAGCACTTGATGAACGAGCAGTACCGTCCTAGAAACGAGGTCAATAAGCTCAAGGTAGACCTTAGAGAGTTACGAACACAAGGGTTCGACATTACCACGTATGAATGATGATTCATAGAGTTGTGCCTATTGTGTCCAGGAGCGTTCGAAGATGAAGAAGAGAAGATCGACGCGTTTGTAAAAGGGTTACCAGAAAGGATTCAAGAAGATGTGAGTTCACACGAGCCCGCCTCCATACAAAAGGCAAGTCGAATGACTCATAAACTCATAAATTAGATTGAGGAAAGAATTAAAGAGCAGGTGGCCAAAGAAGCCAACACGAAACAACTCAAGAGGAAGTGGGAGGAAAACGGTGACAAGAGTCACCAGTACAACAACAACAACAACAACAACAACAACAACAATTACAACCACAATCGCAACAACTATCCCAACAACCACAACAACAATCGCAACAATAACCGTAATCCTAACAATAACTACAACAAACGTCCCAACAACAACAATAACTACAACAACCGTTTCAACAATAATAACAATCCCAACAACAACCTCAATAATAACAACGGCAACAAAAACCAAAAACAGCCATGTCAAAGGTGTGAAGAAAATCACCCGGGGTTTTGCACGATATTTTGCAACAGGTGTAAAAGAAATGGTCATAGCACGACAAAGTGTGAGGTCTACAGACCAAGGTTTAACAGAACTAAAGGAACAAATAGTGTCAGAACAAGTAATGTCGGAATGAGTAGTGTCGGAGCAAGTAATGCCAACGCTGTTTGTCATAAATGTGGAAAATCGGGCCACATTATTAGAAATTGCCCAAATCGGGGGAATACTAATGGGCAGGGCCACGGAAGAGTTTTCAATATTAATGCGGCAGAAGCACAGGAAGACCCAGAGCTTGTTACGGGTACGTTTCTTATTGACAATAAATATGCTTATGTTTTATTTGATTCGGGTGTGGATAGAAGTTATATGAGTAGAGATTTTTGTGCTAAATTAAATTGTCCATTGACGCCTTTGGATAATAAATTTTTACTCGAATTAGGAAACGGCAAATTAATTCCAGCAAATAATATATGTTGGAATCGAGAAATTAAACTAGTTAGCGAAACATTTAAGATTGATTTGATACCAGTAGAATTAGGGAGTTTTGATTTGATAATCAGCATGGATTGGTTGAAAGAGGTGAAAGCAGAGATAGTTTGTTACAAAAATGCGATACGCATTATGCGCGAAAAGAGAAAACCATTAATGGTGTACGGAGAAAAGAGCAACGTGAAGCTAAATCTTATTAGTAATTTGAAGTCACAAAAACTAATAAGAAAAGGTTGCATTGCCGTTCTAGCACACATCGAGAAAGTTAATACCGAAGAAAAGAACATCAGTGATGTTCCCGTCGCAAAAGAATTTCCCGATGTATTTTCGAAAGAATTACCGGGCTACCTCCACATCGATCCATTAAATTTCAAATAGACCTTGTACCAGGAGCTACACCAATAGCTCGTGCTCCATACAGACTCACACCCAACGAAATGAAAGAATTACAAAGTCAGTTACAGGAACTTTTAGAGCGTGGTTACACTCGACCAAGTACATCACCATGGGGAGCTCCTGTTCTGTTTGTCAAGAAGAAAGATAGTACATTCAGGTTGTGTATCGACTACCGAGAGTTGAACAAACTTACCATCAAGAACTGTTACCCATTACAGAATCGATGATTTATTTGATCAACTACAAGGCTCGTCGATTTATTCGAAGATTGATTTACATTCTGGGTATCATCAAATGCGAGTGAAGGAGGATGACATTCCGAAGACTGCTTTTAGGACTTGTTACGGTCATTATGAGTTTATGGTTATGCCGTTTGGATTGACTAACGCGCCAGCTGTGTTCATGGACCTCATGAACCAAGTGTGTGGGCCATATCTTGACAAGTTTGTCATTGTTTTCATCGATGCCATACTTATTTACTCGAAGAATGATCAAGAGCATGAAGAACATTTGAGAAAAGTGCTAGAATTGCTGAGAAAATAAAAATTGTACGCTAAGTTTTCAAAGTGTGCATTTTGGTTGGAAGAAGTTCAATTCCTCGGTCACATAGTGAACAAAGAAGGTATTCAGGTGGATCCGGCAAAGATTGAAACCGTTGAAAAGTGGGAAACCCCGAAAACTCCGAAACACATACGCCAATTTTTAGGGCTGGCTGGTTATTACAGGAGATTCATCCAAGATTTTTCAATAATAGCAAAACCCTTGACTGCATTAACGTACAAAGGGAAGAAATTTGGATGGAAGGATGAGCAGGAGAAAGCGTTTCAATTGTTGAAGAAAAAGTTAACTACGACAACTATATTGTCATTACCTGAAGGGAATGATGATTTTGTGATATGTTGTGACGCCTCAAAGCAAGGTCTCGGTTGTGTATTAATGCAACGAACGAAGGTAATTGCTTATGCGTCTAGACAATTGAAGATTCACGAACAGAATTATACGAAACATGATTTGGAATTAGGTGCGGTTGTTTGCACTAAAGACTTGGAGGCACTACTTATATGGGGTCAAAAGTATTAAATATACCGACCACAAAAGTCTTCAACACATATTTAATTAGAAACAACTGAACATGAGGCAGCGTAGGTGGATTGAATTGTTAAATGATTATGACTTTGAGATTCGTTACCACCCGGGGAAGGCGAATGTGGTAGCCGACGCTTTGAGTAGAAAGGACAGAGAACCTATACGGGTAAAAGCCATGAATATAATTATTCGTACTAACCTTACTACTCAAATAAATGAGGCGCAACAGGGAGTTGCAAAAGAAGGAAATTTAAAGTATGAAATACCCAAAAGATCAGAGAAACATCTTAATATTCGAGAAGACGGAACCCGGTATAGGGATGACAGAATTTGGGTACCAAAGTTTGGGGATGTGAGAGAAATGGTACTTGGGGAAGCACATAAAACGAGATATTAGATACATCCCGGAGCGGGGAAGATGTACAAGGATCTCAAGAAACACTTTTGGTGGCCGGGTATGAAAGACGATATTGCTACAAATGTAGGAGAATGTTTGACTTGTTCTAAAGTCAAAGCTGAACATCAGAAACCATCAGGTCTACTTCAGCAACCTGAAATTCTGGAATGGAAATGGGAAAACATTACCATGGATTTCATTACTAAATTGCTAAGGACTGCAAGTAGTTATGATACTATTTGGGTAATAGTCGATCATCTCACCAAATCAGCACACTTTCTGCCAATGAGAGAAGATGATAAAATGGAGAAGTTGGCGCGATTATGCTTGAAAGAAGTTGTCTCCAAACACGGAATACCAATCTCTATTATCTCAGATAGGGATGGCAGATTTGTTTCAAGGTTTTGGCAGACATTACAGTAAGCATTGGGAACTCTCCTAGACTTTGATTCAATTTCTATAACTATAACAATCTTATTTCGAGTGGAAATCTTACTTGAACTTGTTTTCGTGTCATGATTCTGCTTCAAGAACTTTCAAGCCATCCAAGGATCCATTGAAGCTAGATCTATTTTTTTCTCATTTCCAGTAGGTTTATCCACAAAACTTGAGGTAGTAATGATGTTCATAACATCATTCGAATCATATATATAAAACTATCTTATTCGAAGGTTTAAACTTGTAATCACTAGAACATAGTTTAGTTAATTCTAAACTTGTTCGCAAACAAAGGTAATCCTTATAACTTGACTTTTAAAATCAACTAGACACATGTTCTATATCTATATGATATGCTAACTTAATGATTTAAAACCTGAAAACACGAAAAACACCGTAAAACCGGACATACGTCGTCGTAGTAACACCGCGGGCTGTTTTGGGTTAGTTAATTAAAAACTATGATAAACTTTGATTTAAAAGCTATTCTTCTGGAAAAATGATTTTTCTTATGAACATGAAACTATATCCAAAAATCATGGTTAAACTCAAAATGGGAGTATGTTTTCCAAAATGGTCATCTAGAACTCGTTCTTTCGACTAAAATGACTACCTTTACAAAAATGACTTGTAACCTGTATTTCTGACTATAAACTTACACTTTTTCTGTTTAGATTCATAAACTTAAGTTCAATATGAAACCATAGCAACTTGAATCACGCAAAACGGATTTAAAACGAAGAAGTTATGGGTAAAATAAGATTGGATAATTTTGCTTGTTGTAGCTACGTGAAATTTGTAACAGATCTATACAAATCATAACTTAACCAACTTATATTGTATTATACATGTATTCTAACATACATTATGTAATCTTGGGATACCATAGACATGTATACAATGTTTTGACATATCATATCGACCCATCTATATATATTATTTGGAACAACCATAGATACTCTATATGCAGTAATGTTTGAGTTAGCTATACAGGGTTGAGGTTGATTCCAAACTAATATATATACTTTGAGTTGTGATCGAGTCTGAGACTAGTAGACACTGGGTCGTGGATTGATTCGAGATAATATATATATTGATTTATTTATGTACATCTAACTGTGGACAACTAGTTGTAGGTTACTAACGAGGACTGCTGACTTAATAAACTAAAATCGTTAAAATGTATTAAAAATGCTGTGAATGTATTTTGATCATACTTTGATATATATGTACATATTTGTTGTAGGTTCGTGAATCGACCAGTGGCCAAGTCTTATTTTCGACAAACGAAAAACCTGTGAAAGTGAGTTATAGTCCCACTTTTAAAATCTAATATTTTCGGGATGAGAATACATGCAGTTTTATAAATGTTTTACGAAATAGACAAAACTAATTGAAACTAAATTATATGGGTGAATGATCGAAGCCGAATATGCCCTTTTTTGCTTGGTAGCCTAAGAATTAGTAAACTAATCTACTAATTGACGTGAATCCTAAAGATAGATCTATTGGGCCTAACAAACCCCATCCAAAGTATCGGATGATTTAGTACTTCGAATTCATTTTTATCATGTCTGAAGGATGTCCCGGAATTATGGGGATATTCTTATATGCATCTTGTTAATGTCGGTTACCAGGTGTTCACCATATGAATGATTTTTTTATCTCTATGTATGGGATGTATATTGAAATATGAAATCTTGTGGTCTATTGTTACGATTTGTTATATATAAGTTAAACCTATAACTCACCAACATTTTTGTTGATGTTTAAAGCATATTTATTCTCAGGTAATTATTAAGAGCTTCCGCTGTTGCATGATAAAATATGAACAAGATTCGGTGTCAGCATGCTTGTATAATATTGTTTAAAACTGCATTCGAGATTTACTTTGTTGTAACATATTAATATTGTAAACCAATATGTATTGGTCGTGTGTAAGTGTGATATTTTTAGATTATCATTTCTTGATAATTTAGGTGGTGTCCTTTTAATCTTGTCGATAAAATAAAGGTTATGGTTTGTTTTAAAAACAAATGCAGTCTTTGAAAAACGTCTCATATAGAGGTCAAAACCTCGCAAAGAAATCAATTAATATGAAACGTTTATATTCGATATGAACGGGACATTTCAGATGTGCTAAGACACCACATTTCACGTGACGAGTGAAGTGTCGATGTGCTAAGACACCACTCAAAGTAATATGATGGGTGAAGTGTCGATGTGTTAAGACGCCACCCGGGGTGAAGTGTCGATGTGTTAAGATGCCACCAGGAGTGAAGTATCGATGTGCTAAGATGCCACTCTAAGAAAGTAACGGATGAAGTGTCGACCTGTTAAGACACCATCCGGGGTAAAGTATCGACGTATTAAGATGCCACCCCAAGCAATATGAAGAGTGAAGTGTCGATGTGTTAAGACACCACTCAGAGTAAAGTATTGATGTGTTAAGATGCCACTCCAGAACTATCACGGGTGAAGTGTCGATGTGTTAAGACGCCACCCGGGGTGAAGCATCGACATGTTAAGATGCCTCCCGTGGGATTAGTGTACGACGTGTTAAGTATTCTAATGGTTGTTATGAACATCGATGGGAAATTTGAGTACCATTTCTTGTACGATTGGTTAACCATGGTTATGTGTTGTAGTATAGCATATTATATCGTTCGTGTTATATGCTATTGTTTGTGCTAGCTCGTGATATCGTAGATTTAGCATTGTACATTGAGATGGTATGCTAATTTAAAATGCTAGCGTGTATAAGGTATTTGTGTAAGTGTTTGCAAGTAGGTATATTATATATGTATGTATATAATTATTGCATTCACTAAGTATTTTGTTTACCCTCTCATTGTTTACCTTTTTATAGGCTCCGACGTGGACAAGGGAAAGGGTATTCGTTTGGACTATTGATCTCGCTTTGTTTTGGATAGGGGACGCTCTTGGGAAGTTTAGTTTTGAAGTTTGACCAAGATGTGGGTAGTTTAACCCCAAACACCAGGCTCTAGGTGTCGTTTGGAATTTAAACTCTTATGGTCGAAACTTGTATTTTGTACGAAACTCGTAATTCGGCATATGTGGGCCCGGTGTCGTAAAACTTCTTTTATTATTGGAATGTGTTAGTTTTACGTATTATAACGTGTTGTGAAAAGTGTTAGTTTTACGTATTATACCGAATGTTAGAGATACGCTTGAGTTCAATAGAGGAGGGTTTATTATGTACAGCGGCTTTAACCTCCAGTCCAGTTACCGTGATAACCCTAGCCGAGATGATGATTTCGGGAGGGTGGTTATGGCTGTTTGGCCACGATCAAGGCGTGTCGATTGGCGGCTAGGGAAAAACCCTACACGGTGGTATAGGTAAAACCCTAGAGGGGAGGAGGAGAGCAATTGAGTTTCCCGGATATGATTTCAGGGTAGGAGTCCTGCCCTTTATTTATAGAGGCATATTTAGGGTTTTAAGGGAAAAGGCTAATGGGCTGCTAACGGGCCAGGCTCAAGCATAAGACCATATATTAGGCCGATGCGCTATGCGTATCATTAAGTCCCCCAAGTTCGGTATGATATATAGAAAATGTATTATATCGAACTTATTATATATGCCACCGCATGTAACTTGAAAGAACTGTCACATTTAATAAAGTTGCAATAAGCATTTGATGCGCATCTTGTGCGCCAAGTAATGATGCATAATTAGCATCTATTGCACCAAGTGACGCCGTGATCATGAAAGCTCCAATATCGAACACCTACACTTATGAATGATATACTTTAGGTGTGATTTAGACAATTATGTCTATGCGGGACAATTACGAAACATAAACCCATATAATAATGCCGTAAAAGTATACTAATAGTACATTAGTATATCATTACTCCCCCAGTTTAATATAACTAAAGTATTTAGTTGTGTTGAACTATGATAATGGCATGAGCATTTCGCGATCATGAATTTACAAAGTACTGCCATGCGTCTATGGTCTTACGCATAACAGCCAAGGGCATTTCGCGACCAAGGACATATGAAAATATGCCATGAGCGCCTACGCGACCATGGTCTTAGTGAAGATATGCCATGGGCGCGCTTACGTGACCATGGACTTAGTAAAGATATGCCATGGGTGCGCTTACGCGACCATGGACTTAGTAAAGAGTGATCCATAGCACAAAGTCATGGTCTTATCATAAAACGTTTTATCGTAAAGTAAGGCTTTCCTAAAGCAAACATTGTTCGGAATTTTCATTTGCGTTCAAGACATCTCGCTAGTGACTTTGAGTTCCGAATCTCAAGGCCACATCGAGGCTTCTCCAGCTATTCGCATAGGAGCCTTCTTAATGCAACAATGTGATAAATCGGAGATCGATGTTGTATTCAAGGCATCTCTGACTTGCAAGCTCCGTACTCAGTCATTTTGAGGCATCCCAACCAAAAGGTGAGGGGTATTTAATTGTGCGGGCAATTCAATGCCGCAATTTTCGTATATTTGCGTATATTCACGCAGGCAAACTAATGCCTTTTTTTATTTTTGATAGTATTTTTATGCACGCGTCGTTATTATGCATTTAGTGTTTACTCTGGCATATGCTCGAGCAAGAAACAACTTAATTCCTTAATATTTGCAAAATAGCAAATTAAAAAGCCAGTTTTCATTATTTGCACAATAACGTAGAATAAATGTGATGCTACATGACGTGAGCGACCCCTCTATGTCTAACATAATCTTTTTATTCTTGCTGCAACAATCCAATGTTGTCCGCAAAGAGCAAGCCAATGCTCTAAATATTATACTCTTGACTTTTATAAATTTCTTATAAGTGTTTACACGTATTGATAATCCAATGTCGAATCCGCCTATATAAGCAATCCAATGCTTATCTCAAGAGTCTTCCGGCCAATCCAATGCCCGTGATATTGACAAGTAACCAAACTTGTATTTTATAGTCATGACTTTGCAGATCTCCATCCTGCGCAGTGTACAAGCGTTTAAAACAAACCAATGTTTTACTACTGTCACCATTATTTATAGTTTTAGTAGCCAAACTAAACTATGCCACTTGAGATTCGGAGAGTTCCCTGTGCAGCGGTGCGTGCAATCAGCATACTTAATGTTTACAGTGTTTGGACGCACTAAATAAGAAACACTGTAGAGGGTGGATCAGTTCCCTCGATAATTGTGTTTTCTTTACGGGCTTAACCGCAAAAATAATATATGTGATGCGTATGCGGGTCTATCCTACCTGTTTAAAGGATTTTTGGCATGCAACCGCTAATCACTGAAAGGAAAATAATCATTTAATAGTTATGCTCATATCATGGTAGCCCCCATTTTAATAGTATTAAAGTACTTAGTGGTGTTGAAATCTAGAATGAAGCTTAAACCACTCTCGGAAGTTTTAATGTAGTAGTTGAAAAGGATTAGTTACCTACGCACAGGCATATGCTATTAGAGAAGATTGATAAAAATTTTCATGACAGTATAATAAGATTGGTTGGAATGAACCTTAAGATTAACCTAACACCCATCAATTTGGGAAATTGGATGCGATAGTTGGGATGAAAGCGGAATTTATTTATAATGAGGAAAATTTATTCGTATACCTCGCATGAAGGGTGAAACTATTATGGGAAGAGATGTAGTCCGAAAACTGAACCTTATTAGTTACATGACAACAACCCGAAATCCCACAATGGAAATGGGAAGAAATTCATCACTAAGCTACTAAAGACGGTAAGGCGGTTAGGACATCATCTGGGTTATTATTGACCATCTCGCCAAAACTGCTCACTTTCTAGCCATGAAAGAAACCGATACAATGGACGAACTTGCACAATGATACTTAAAGGAAATTGTATTCTGTCACTTCAGCAATTCAAATTCTATATTGTAGATTACCCAAGAATCTCATTTGATACTCATTCTTACGCAACTCTAATTCCTAACTTATTACGAGGAATTTCTTATTCGATGATAACCACAACATCATCCTTCTTACCTCGATATTAGTCATACCAGTTCGAAATTTTCCTTAAATCAATGAGTGGTTAACCCTCATCCTCATACTCTCCCATTCATATCTCACTTATAAACAACAACTTCACACTTAAGCTTTTTTGGTCAAAGGACTTATGCCCTACTAATAGTCGTCAAACACATATAAATTCAATGGTTTTTATTACCTCAAATATCTCTCGAAATTTTCAAAAGTCTTTTACTCGATTCTCATCAATCTTTTCCAACTTGTAACCTCCGAAATATGAAATTTTGTTTGCCAAAACTTTACACACATTATTTTACTGTGCTATCCTCTCAAAGCTTTATAAAAATAAATTTATTTTGTTTGCCATTCATGCAAATTTTTGAAATCGTACCCGTTAATAAAATGAAGTAAATGATTACTTATTTTTGACAAGTACATATGAAACTTTACTTTCACTTTTACAAATCAAATCTTTCATTCAAAAGATATTATACTTTGAATGGTACGTGTTGTACATAACCCTAATTTACTAAGAACTTCGTTTCTTCTCTTACCTTGTCACCATAAACAATTTCTATAAAACTTTCGTTGCTTATTATATAAAACTTTTCGTGTTATTCGTATCCAAGTCATCATAAAGGCTTTATAACCGTCGAAATCGAGAGATTCATGTGTATGTGATAAAGGCACTGACTACCACGTCATGCAAGGCCTTCGGACATCCACATAAACTATTCAAAACTATTGCGTTACCCCATGGATTTATTTCACCACACCGGTTGGAACAATGCTCTTTCTTACATAACCCTAAGTCCTGACTCATTCCAAGAAACTCTCATTTAGTGACATTAACACCATCAGTATTCCGACTTCATTATTAGTCATGACCTGTTTGGCATTTTGCAAATTCAAGAAGCGATTAACTTCACATCCTCGTGCTCTATCCTTCGTACCTCACATTTTAGCAACGGCTTCGCACGTAAATATTTTGGCCCAAGGACTTGTGTCCTGATAATTACCAAAACTACATTTATGTCATTAGTTTTCATTACCTAGTAACCGGTCACCCGATGATTCAAAGATTTTCCACTCAACCTTTTTCAAATCGCAACCTCTGAAATACGAAAAGCTATGTTTATCAAAAAAAATTCACGTTGATTTTTACACATTGATTATTCGTGGGGTCCTCACGAGATTTATGGACAAATGAAAGTAATAAAATTTTCTGTCACCTATGCGATTTATAAAATCATATATGTATGTATATAATTAAGTCCATGAATTTACCTTTACTTATTTTGGTTAGTACATACTAAGTTATATCTTCAAATTATTTAAAAATTTCTCCTTTATCGAGTTATTCAACTTAAGTCAAATAGTTTTGTGCAAAATGGTACACGTTGTACCTACTTCTAAATTTACTAGGAACTTTGTCCCGTTTATGTTAACACATCAAACGTTTAAAGGTTTTACAAAACTTCCTTGGTTGATTTTATTAAAGGTTTTCGTATTAGACTACACCATGTATGGATCACACTTCTTCTCGCCCTCCGTTAGGGATGAAACTTACCATTAAGATCTCTGTTAAAAACTCTTGAGCCACTTTGGATGGCAGTTTTATAAAATTTGTTAAAAAATCTTTACACCCATCAAATGTTCCTTTTAAGGGTAGACATGACGAAACGCGGGCCAATAAATCAATTTTTTGAGGCACACTCAGTGGTTACCCTATTGTAGGAAAGACACTAGGTGTGTTTATGTTCTCAATACTTAGCGAAAAATTGCAACACTCTCGTAAACCTCATATCTATGAAACAGTATGTTGAGATACAGGAATCATTTTTGGAGACTCTTTTCACTTAGAATAAACCGTTCTTTAGGACCAAAGGTCCATGTATCTTCTCATCCACGCATCCCCTAAGTATAAGGATAAATTCAAAACGAACCACTCGAAGAGTTCACTCTCGTTCAAAGACCACACCTGTCACGATCCGAAAAATTTCGACTAATTTTAAACCAAACTCTTGATACGATTTAATATTTTTGACACGATAAGAAGAAAGTCATACTAATACGTATAATATTTATACATATGAACATTTAATATGCATAATTTGTCATATTATTATCATTATCACTATCCACATTAACAACAGTAATATCGATATTTTCATTTCTGAAACTATTAAAAGCTATTATATATATTGTTATTTTAAGATACAACTTATTATTATCATTAATATTATTATTATTATTAATATTATTATTGATCTTATTACTAATAAATATTATTATCTTTATTATTATAATTGGTATTATTCTTATTATTATTATTATTATTATTATCATTATCATTATTATTGATTATTATTACTATTAATATTATTAGTATTATTATTAATATACTTATTGAATAATGATATAAATTATACCACTTTGATAAAGAACGGATTTCGTTTTACATCTCTATCAAACCCTATTTAAATTTTGTAAATATCTGTATATATTCAACCATATCTGTTACATATATCACTATCTGCTTTAATGTTTTTGTTTCTTTTTCTTGTTTGGGAGATTCGGTTAACATAACAGCCTCAAGTATCCAACAATCGACTGCCCTTTTATTTCTAATTCAATCATTTAAAAACCAACATCAATTACTCTTTCTTCTAATCTACACCACCAACGAAAAACCCACTTCATCACCACCAAGCCTGCACACTGTTCAAATCTAGATTACTTTGATTAGAACCAAAACCATGACCGGTTGTTTGCCTGCCACTGCTCGTTGTTGTTTACTCTTGATGTTGTCGGTCGTTTCTACTTATCACTAGTAACTCAAACTAAAACCCGATCACCATCTTCATTCCTAAGCCGCCACCACTCTAGAATCCACTTAAACCACCATTGAATACCACTTCATCAACACCATATTACAAGAACCAAACCTACTTGCTGCTATCGGCCTGTTCTACTTCAGACTTTGACACCATCAAACCATCACCATAAAACCCCACTAACCCATCCTGCAGCTGTTGTGTGATTCTGTATTTGTTCGATATAATCACACAACTATTGTTACTAGCTGCTAATTTTCGAGCCCATGGTACAGCTATAAACCCTGAGTAAATTACTATTATAATTGCTGTTGTGTACAGCTGATCGACCTACAACATCAACAGTGTATCAGCTGCTACAGTCGTATGGCCTACTGCTGTTACTAGCCGTCTGTTCCTGTTTTCTGTTAGCTGCTACAGCTGTTATACGACCCGCCTAATTACTACAGCTGCACGAAATATTTTTATTGCTCAAGACCCACCGAACTATTGATACTTTTTGGTTGTTTCTTTATATTCTTAATTGAAAACAAACCCCACAAAGAATTTTAACCTTCCAACTTGTAACTCCTTGGTCATCGACTATGAGCTGTAAAGATGGACAATATTATACTTTCTTTTCTTTTGAAAGTGACCCTTTACAGCTGCATATTAGATGGACTAAAGTAGCTAGTGGGCCGAGCTTTTAGGCCAATAACACTTTACGGTTTGCTATTGAAGAAACAAAGAAAGAAATGGTGATGAATTGATAACATGATGATGAGGAAAAATTGATTATGATTAAGATCATAATGATGTTATATATATAGATGATAGAGATGAGGATAATAATGATTTAATGATGATAAACGTTCATCTGATGATGTTTGTTTGGATGTGATAATCGATAATAATAAGGTTTACTGCTTAAATAGTTTAGTCTGTCAATTAAAACAAGAAGGTATCGAGCAGTGCAATGGATTGGTGATGTGGTCAGGGGACTAGAGGTCCTGAGTTCGAATCTAGGCGGCTCCAGTTTATTTATTTTTTTCACTATAAAAGCTGTTGTGATGGTTGGACCGTTTAAACGTTACCTGGGCTTGTATTGGGCCGTGAAATCTTTTATTTTCTTGCTGGACGAATAAACAGTGGGCTGCCAAGATAGTATTAGGCCGAGATCAACTTCAAATCTATATTGGGCCTAAGTCAAATTATTAAACGGGCCGAAATAGTGTTAAAAGAACTAAAAATCTTAATTAGATAAGAATAGTAACATTGGTTCAATGGTTGGGTGTGTTGTACCAAAGGGTCTTGAGTTCGAGCCTTGGCAAAGACAGTTATTTTTGGAATTTTTACTTGTAAGGTAGTATTATTACTCTTATTATTACTTATTATTATTATTATTATTATTATTATTATTATTATTATTATTATTATTATTATTATTATTATTTATTGTTATTATTAATATCATTAAAGGTATCCTTATTATTATTATTTTTATCATTATTATTATTATTATTATCATTAAACATGATTTTAGTATCATTATTAATATTAATATTATTATTAATATTATTATTAATATTATTATTATCATTATTATTATTACTTCAAATAAAACAACTAGTATTATTATAAAAAATTTATGTTTTCATTATTAAACCTAATTATTACTATTACCAACACTATTTTAGTATCATTAAAATCATTATTTTTAACAAACAAAAGTTATTTATATAAAAATATACATATATGATAACTATATAAATATTACAGTTCTATTTTAAATAAGTAATATATAATTAATATATACAAACGGATTTGATGTTTATTACATGTTAAATATATATGTGTTAATATATATATAAATGATATAGGTTCGTGAATCCGAGGCCAATCCTACACTTGTTCAATATTGTGATATGTATTTTTACTACAAAATACATTAGGTGAGTTTCATTTGCTCCCTTTTTCATTGCTTTCGCAAAATATATTTTTGGGCTGAGAATACATGCGCTGCTTTTATGTTTGACAAAATAGACACAAGTAATTAAAAATATATTCTACGTTGAGTTGTACCACTGGCATACTTCCCTGTAGCTTGGTAACTACTATTTACATGGGTATTGTAAATGCGAATCCTGTTGATAGATCTATCGGGCCTGACAACCCCAACCGGGCTGGACGACCAGCATTCAACGGTTGCACCGTACTTCGTTTCGTTACTACACTTGGTACGGTGTAGGGAGATTTCATAATAAAGGGAATATGCGACGTTGATTAAATGTTAAGTATGGTTACCAAGTGCTCAACCACTTAGAATGCTTTACATACACTTGCGAGTGTATTATGTTTATGATTATGAAATCTTGTGGTCTATTAATATATTAAAATGATTGTTATGATAAACCTATGAACTCATCAACCTTTTGGTTGACACTTTTAAGCATGTTTATTCTCAGGTACAAATTAAGTCTTCTGCTGTGCATTTGCTCAATTGAAAGATATTATTTGGAGTCATTCATGGCATATTTAGGTCAGTACCTCGCAATGGGACCAGATGATGATGACTTCGTCCAGATGGATTAGGACGGGTCTTCACAGGTGGTATCATAGCGGCGGTCGTAGCGAACCAGGTCTTGCATTAGTGTGTCTAACTAGTAGTCGTTAGGATGCATTAGAGATTATGGACTTCGACCGTGTCTGCATGTCAAAAGTTTTGCTTATCATTTAGTGTCGAAAAATTATTTGCTTATCATCCTTAAAGTCTAGACACGTCTTACTGCCTCCATTGCATAGACAGTGTATAGATAAATTCATATCTTAGCGTATCTGTTATTGTTACCTTTACCTGATAACTTCCGTAGATTCCTTCGTAACTTATAGGATTTTAGTATTTTATATGCATATGTAAATTATGTATTGCAGGGTACTAATGTACCTCCTATAATCTATTTCTCATCAAAAAAAAAAAAAAATCCTTCGTCTGATTGTACGAAATGAATCCCTCAACTAGCTCGGGTCCCTCAGATTCCGATAGCTGTTCTGATAGTTATTTCGACAGCTATTCCAATATGGAGTTTCACCTAAGCTCCGAAAGCAGCGTCACCAGAATGAATCACCCAGTCATCCATCCCCAATTCATCTGATGTGATCGTAGTTGACTTAATCAATGGAGACGAGAAGAAGGCGATCATTTCCTTCCACCAACCGAATTCACCTCTTGGCAAAGAACCTGAAGTACTTACCGATGAACCAATCCGAAACACCATTTTTCACCCTCATTTCCTGAATATCTCATCATGATTATACACTATCTCAAATTCTGAATTTTATTCACCCGCTTGTTCCAACCGCCAATCATCTCGGAGTAATCGAAGAAGTCAACGAGCTTTGCACCTGAGTAATGATTTTGGAGAATATTGTGCAAAACGTACCAGCTTTAACAACATCACCGACACCAACAGTACCACCAACAACGACACCAGTACCACCAACAACCCAAGTTTCAACATCACACGCCTCAACATCTCATTCTGTACCTCGAGCATAATCATCGTTCTACGTATCGTTCTATCTACTTTATCTTCATTCTACTTATCGTTTTACATCGATTATCTTCGCTCGACATGGCGATTATGTAATTTCTAAAGTTTTAGAGATTATGTAATCTAGTACTAACGATAAATCAAATGAGTTTAATATCTTATTGACTCATTAAATCCATGATTACATCAGAAGAAAATATATATGTATGTATATTTTCATAAAGATTGTAATTAAAAGTTCTTTCGTACAAACTGATAATGATGAAAATATTTTAACGGGTAGGTAATACCCGAAAAATATTTAGAATTCACATTAATGAGTTACACGGTACACTCTTTAGTTCTGATTCAGCGGTCATTAACAAATACTGCTCAAATCCATACATATACGTATCTGTTCACCAAAGAACAACTATTTTCATTCAAATTCAATTTCATATTTGGATTTTGACCTATCAGAATCCAACAAGTGGCATAATGAAGAAAACATTGGACAAATAAAATTTGTTAGAAACAAACGAATTAACTAAGTGAAATATTGATAAGTATCCACGCTAACTGTTCCTAGCTAACTGGTTACATTTTATTTACCGCAATTTAATTATCACAATTTATATTCTCGCAATTTTATTTATTGTCATTTAATTTCTGTTATTTATTTTACGCACTTTAAATATCGGGACACGTATACAAAGTTTTGACATATCATATCGACGCATCTATATATATTATTTGGAATAACCATAGACACTCTATATGCAGTAATGATCGAGTTCTCTATACAGGGTTGAGGTTGATTCTATAATAATATATATAGTTTGAGTTGTGATCGAGTCTGAGACATGTATACGGGTCACGATACGTATTAATTAATTCGAATATTATAAACTATATATGAATTATTGAATTAGTAACTGTGGACTGCTAACTGTGGACTACCAACATTGGACAATTAAAATGAATTAAAATATTGATTAAAACATATGAAACTAAAAAATTCTTCAAGTTTGCCACTTGATTTCATCTTAAACCTCATTCGTATCTTGACGATTACAATTTGCGTTCAAACCTTTCATGATTCTTGGAAAACACCTCAATCGGGAGGATGAACCAACCACACTTCATCTACGGAAGAAAAGATTGATGCATATAGTTATGCACCTGAAAAACCCTCAGAAACTGAGTAAACGTTTAACACGTAGCTGTGCTAATTCCTTTAGTGTTATTATTACCCAAAATAATTTGGTAATCCCTTTTAAAGTAGCAAATTTTGTCACAGCTCCAACAAGTCAACTCTGACTTTTCATTCGAAACAACCTTATTATAACCTTGATATATATGTGTAATCTTTATTATTACTGGAGAACCTTTTTATATTCCACCATATTACCATCAGCGTTAAATCATCTAAAAACACAATTCTCTTGAAACCACCTCGGTTTGATAACCGATGACCCAAATCCGTTAACTTTGAAAATGCTGATGAAGCAGCATGTTGTAGATGGTCTTAATGGCCAAAAGTTGATGATAAAGAAGGAAGTGTTAGGGACGCTCGATAGAAAATTTGGTACTGAAAAACGGATTGAGCAAACCATGAAGGAGACCAAGGACAAATACAAGGAACAAACTTTGTATTCAAAGAAACCAGGTAATTCTGGATCCAATGAGATCTTCAGTAAATATCGTGCTCCTCATTCACGTTAAAATCTTGCAGAAAATTTTTCTTCATCAACCTTCGAACTTAGAAATTCCAAAATATCATCATAAATATCTCCGATATTTCTGAAGATATTTTCCTAAATATTCTCGTCCGAAATTATATACCTCTTCGTGCTATCGGTATTCCATTATATTGGAAACTTATGTAAAATCTAAATATAAATTATGAATGAATTGTGGAGAAGTGTTGGGAATTGAAGCATGAGTTAGTATAATATAATGACGCTTGGCCTGAAATGACCCGTCCTAATCCATCTGGACAAAGTCCATATCGATTACAAACGATTCACAATAGTTGGTTACATCGCGAGGTACTTGACCTCTATATGATACATTTTACAAACATTGCATTCGTTTTTAAAAGACAAACTATCTTTACATTGATAGTTGACGGCAAACACACCATTTCATAATATATCTAACTATAAGTGACTTAATAATAATCTTGATGAACTCAACGACTCGAATGCAACGTCTTTTGAAATATGTCATGAATGACTCCAAGTAATATCTTTTAAATGAGTAATTGCACAGCGGAAGATTTCTTTCGTACCTGAGAATAAACATGTTTCAAGTGTCAACCAAAAGGTTGGTGAGTTCATTAGTTTAACATAAATAATCATTTCCATCATTTTAATAGACCACAAGATTTTCATTTCTCATAAATATACGTCCCATGCATAGAGACAAAAATCATTCATATGGATTGAACACCTGGTAACCGACATTAACAATATGTATATAAGAATATCCCCATCATTCCGGGATCCTCCTTCGGACATGATATAAATTTCGAAGTACTAAAGCATCCGGTACTTTGGATGGGGCTTGTTGGGCCCGATAGATCTATCTTTAGAGTTCGCGTCAATTAGGGTGTCTGTTCCCTAATTCTTAGATTACCAGACTTAATAAAAAGGGGCATATTCGATTTTGATCATTGAACCATATAATGTAGTTTCAATTACTTGTGTCCATTTCGTAAAACGGTTATAAAAACAGCGCATGTATTCTCAGTCCCAAAAATATATATTACAAAAGCATTTAAAAAGGGAGTAATGAAACTCACGCATATAAATATTGTAAAACAGTTAATAAAGCATTTGCATGTATTCTCAGCCCAAAAACGTAAAGAGTAAAAGGGGCAAATGAAACTCACCTAATGTATTTTGTAGTAAAAATACATATGACTATATTGAACAACTGAACAATGCAGGGTTGACCTCGGATTCACGAACCTATATCATTTGTATCTTTATTAATATACATAGTTGTAATCGAACAAAATATAAATTTATTAGTTATATACTTTTTATGTTAATAATATATGTGTTTTATATATATATATATATATATATATATATATATATATATATATATATATATATATATATATATATATATATATATATATATATATATATATATATATATATTTTATATAACATATTACTTTTCGTCATGTTATATGTGTTAAATATATTTTTATGTATGTATATATCGTTTGTTTGTTAAAAAAAATAATTTTAGTAATACTACGATAAAATGATAATAATCATAATACTAGTGGTAATACTAATAATAATGTTATCATCCATAAAATAATACAAATATTAATTTTAATGATAGAAATGTTAAGGATAATAATAATATTCATAACCCTAATAATAATAATAATAATACTTAAAAGGATCAAATTAATATTAATAATGATAATTTTAGTAATACTACTTATGGTAACATTATTAATAATAATAATATTATTATAATAACAATAATAATAATAATAATAATAATAATAATAATAATAATAATAATAATAATAATTATAATAATTATAATAATAATAATAATAATAATAATAATAATAATAATAATAATAATAATAATAATAATAATAATAATAATAATAATAAAAAATAAAATAAGACTACCTTAGTAACAAGCTTTAAAAAAAATAACAGTAGTCGTTGCCTGGGCTCGAACCCGAGACCTCTCGGTTAACACCCTTGTCCCTAACCATCACTCTGCCGTTTATTTTTCTGAAATTATACACCTTTGGATTTTATTTAAACTATATCTGTTTCGTTTACTTCTCTTCTCCTTCTCAGTTTCAATTTGATCAAAGATCAAGCCAGACATAAACAGTTTAATTGATGTTTTTAAATACAAAACAAAACAGAATTCATTTGCTTGAGTTAGAGAATTAATTAAAATAATATATATATATATATATATATATATATATATATATATATATATATATATATATATATATATATATATATATATATATATATATAAATGCTGTAATAGCCCTTTTGAAGAACATGAAGAACTTGATTTCACTTTTGAACATTAAGGACGTTTTAGCTAAAGTTTATAATGTGTAAAAGGTTGTAAATCGTTTATGTAAACTATATGATTCATCAATTTATCCTATAACACAAAATCGAACTCGAATTTAATGATGAACACGTGGTTGACTTTTTGAAAATATAACTTTGACCGCAAAATTCGAGCTCGTTAGGGAAAATTAGAATTTGAAACTTTGCATAAGGTTTAAACTACAGATTTCTAACGCAACTGCATTAATACATTTTGAAAAAAAATTCGAAATCGAGTTTTGGATGAAAAGTTGATCGTGCAGAGCAGGAACCTGTGTTCCTTTATCTTTTTTTTTTTTTTTTGATAATTTCGATCCAATTTAAAGCTGTAAAAGATTTTGTATGATTGATAAAAGTAATGGTAAGTTGAATGTTTTTCCATATCAACTGAATTTAATCAATTTATATAAAGTTAGTAGTCGACAAGAATTTCTTTGGCAGGAACAAAATAAATATAAAAAAAACACAGTTGATTGAGATCACTAACAGAATTTGTTTGATAGCTGGTTTGGAAATCGAATATGGAGCAGTTGTAGTACAAATTATGAGCAGCAAATATATTGGATTGATTGTGATAGATAAATATTATACATTATATCAGTATCATATATATTTGTGATTTATATAACTATATTTATATTTATTTATTATCTGTGTATATGTACCAGTATAGAACTACCGTGTGTGTATTACTATATATATTTATGTATATTTTATTTTATATATATATAACTATTATTTATATATTTATTTACATAAATTAGATTTTAACTATTATTAATATTTATCTATGTATTAATGATAATAATAGTATTAACATTTATAATAATAATAAAGATACAATAATAATACAAAGAAATAATAATAACAATATTGTCATTATTTATAATACTATAATCAATCATATATTTCAATTAAAAATACAAATAATAATTTTTTTTTATTATTATATTGTTGTTATTATTAATAACAATAATAATAATAATACTATTTATAATTATCTTTATAATATATATACTGATTTTACTAATAGGTACCTTTATATACCTATTCGTATTTATATCTGTGTTTGTATAGCTCTTATCTTTATATACTTATATTCATAGGTTATAACTAATCTTATTAATATATATAACTATAACTATAATGATAATATTTTTAATAAAATTTAACACAAATATAAAATAATATGATAGTAATAATAATATTACTAATGATAATGATAATAACTACTATAGAATGTATATCATAATATTCTTAATAACGATGATACTAATAATATCAATATTATTGATAATAATAATAATATTAATAATAATAATAATAATAATGATGATAATAATAATAATAATAATAATAATAATAATAATAATACTATATCAATCTATATATATATCATGTTCGTATCTATAGATTATTAACAACACTAATGTTGATATTAATATTAGAAATAGTACAATGAAATTATATTTATACTTGTGTTATATATATATATCTGATCACAACACTCGTTCGTGAATCGTCGGGAATAGTCAAAGGATAATTGAATATATGAACATCGTTTCAAAATTTTCTAGACTCAACATTACATACTTTGCTTATCGTATCGAAATCAAATAAAGATTAAGTTTAAATTTGGTCGGAAATTTCCGGGTCGTCACAGTACCTACCCGTTAAAGAAATTTCGTCCCGAAATTTGATCGTGATCGTCATAGCTTAACATTAAAATGTTTTCATGAAGAATTTGAGCTGATAAATAGATTTTTATTACTGTTGAGTAATATGGGTAAGGTAATTCGATTACTCGAAGAGTACAAGTGAAGCTATCACTAAATAGTGAAATGAGAAAGACATGTTTCATCATAACTTTTGACTAGTCATGGTTGAATTTAGGAAAATAAGGTTCGTCTTAACTTTTGGCGTTGTTTTGGTTGAATTCCGAAATTCAAGGGATTTGTAGAAAATTTTTGAAATCTAAAAGATTTGATTCTTCGGCGAATAAGGGAATTAAGATCTCTATAATTTAATGCGGTGAACTGCCTCGATTACTCTGTCTGATATTTCCATTATAAATTTACCTTTTTCGTTCCATTAGTTTCCACCACTTCTATACCTTCTTTCTCAGTTCATATATCAAAAAGATTATAATAATGCTTAATCCGGTTCTAATCCTTGTTCTTATTCTGACTATCGCAATGATCGTTCTTCTTTTCCTACTCCCACCGGAAGAATCTTTTTATTTCTACTATGCTCTAGGGATTATTGTATTTATAATCCTTCCATGTCTTTATATTGCCATACGTACTGATATCCACGGTTTGTAATTTTGGTGTTGTCATTGGGCTTTATATTTCCTTTTATATTTTGGATCTCTTTGCCTTGTTATTATCCTCTCGATCTCTAGTAAAGCGAGCAATGGTCCAGAATTCATAGATATGAATTTCGGAAAATCATAGTTAATGTTTTAAGAAGGAAATTGTAATGGTACGATCTTGACTTGTCAAGTTACCAGAATATCACGGAAAAGATAGAACTATCAAGAAAAATATTTTCTTGATATGTTTATATATCAGATAAGATGTAAGAGTCGTGTAACATGGCACATGATGACGTTATAATCTGTGAATCATCATGTCCCATTTAGAAACTCAGCATGAATTACTATAATATAATCACGTTGATCAAGTGTCATTATATTATACTAACTCATGCATCAGTTCCCAACACTACTTCAAAACATTCGTATTTTAAACTCGAAAGTTTACAGAATATAGAAACTAACAGTTTCTATATGATGTAACACTGATAGCACGAAGAGATTAATGATTTCAGATATGATTAGTTATGAAAATATCTTCAGAAATATGGAGGGTATTTATAATAAAAGATATGATGATATCTTGGAATTTCTAATATCGATGGATGATGAAGAAGATTTATCCATAAGGGTTTAGATTCAGAAGCAAGCTATTCGCTAAAGATTTCATCAGAAACAGAATCATTTGGATTCTTTGAAGTCAAACTTATTCTTTGTGATTTGTCCACGGTTTTCTCCATAGTTTCGCATAATCTGCTTTTCGGTACTAAATTTTCTATTAAATGTTTCCAATATAATGATACACAGGAAGCACGAAGAGGTATATAATTTCGGACGAGAATATTTATGAAAATATCCTCAGAAATATCGAAGATATTGATGATGATATTTTGGAATTTCTAAGTTCGATGGTTGATGGAGAAAGATTTTCCGCAAGATTTTAACATGACTTCGGAGCAAGATATTCTCTAAAGATTTCAACGGATCCAGAATTACCTGAATCCTTTGAATATAGGGTTTGCTCCTTGTATTTTTCCTTGGTCTCCTTCATGGGTAGCTCAATCTGTTTTTTTTTTTTTTCAATACCCAATTTTCTATCGGGCGTTCCTAACAGTCCTTTCTTTATCATCAAATTTTTGGCCGTTTAGACCATCTACCATATTTCTGTTTCATCTGCATTTAATGCTATGATATATGAATCATCAGTTATTAATCTGAGGTGGTTTCAGGAGAATTGTGTTTTTAGATGATTAGACGCTGATGGTAATATGGTGGAATATGGAAGGTTCCCTGGTAACAATAAAAGAGCACGCATATATATCAAGGTTATGGTAAGGCTAGTCCGACTGAAAAATCGAAGTTGACTTGCTGGAGCTGTGACAAAATTGGCTAATTTGGAAAGGGATTGCAAAGTTATTTTCGGTAATAACAACGCCAAAGGAGCTAGCACCGATATGTATTGAATGTTTAATCAGATTCAGAGTATTTTTCAGGTGCATAGCTATATGCATAAATCTTTTCTTCCGTAGATGAAGTGTTGTTGGTTCATCCTCTCGATTGAGCTGTTTTCAGGAATTATGACAGGTTTGAACGCAGATCGTAATTGTCGAGATACAATGAGGTTTAAGATGAGATCAAGTGGCAAACTTGAAGAATTGTTTAGTTTCATATATTATAATTAATATTTTAATTCATTTTAATTGTCCAATGTCGGCAGTCCACAGTTGACAGTCCACAGTTGACTGTCCAATATTTCACATATAGCTTATAACATTTGAATTAATTAATACGTATCGTAACCCATGTACATGTCTCAGACTCGATCACAACTCAAAGTATATATATTATTATAGAATCAACCTCAACCCTGTATAGAGAACTCGATCATTACTGCATATAGAGTGTCTATGGTGATTCCAAATAATATATATAGATGTGTCGATATTATATGTCAAAACTTTGTATACGTGTCCTGATATTTAAAGTGCGTAAAATAAATAACAGAAATTAAATGACGATAAATAAAATTGCGAGAATATAAATTGCGATAAAATAAATTGCGATAATTAAATTGCGATAAATAAAATGTAATACGGAATTAACAGTTAGCTAGGAACAGTTAGCTAGGATTTTGTTAGCGTGGTTTCTTACTAAAATTTAATATTGTTAATTAGTCTGTTTCTAATCAATTTTTATTGTTTCCATTATTTCTTCATTATGCCACTTGTTGGATTCTGATAGGTCAAAATCCAAATATGAAATTGAATTTGAATGAAAATAGTTATTCTGTGGTGAACGGATACGTATATCGGTGGATGTAAGTAGAATAGTACATGACTGTTGAATCAGATTTGAAGAATGTACAGTGTAACTTATTAATGTGAAATTTAAATATTCCTCGGGTATTACCTACCCGTTAAAATATTTTCACCGTTATCAGTTTGTACAAAAGAATTTTAATTACCATCTTTATGAAAATATACTTACATATATATTTTCTTCAGATGCAATCATGAATTTAATGGGTCAATATGATATTAGACTCATTTGATTTACCGTTAGAATATGAATATATAATATCTTAAAACATTAAAGATTATATAATCGCCATGTCGAACGAAGATAAATAATGTAGAATGATTCGTAGAATGATGATTATGCTCGAGGTACAGAATGAGATATTAGGACATGTGATGTTAAAACTTGTGTTGTTGGTGGTATTGTTGATACCGGTGACGTTGCTGAAACTGGTACATTTTGTACCATATTCTCCAAATTGATTACTCGATGGCGAAGTTCGTTGACTTCTTATATTACTCCGGAATAATTGTCGGTCGGAACGAGCAGATGAGTAAGGTTTCAAATTGTGGCTAGAATACAATCATGTCGAGCTACTCTGAAAGTGAGGGTGAAGATGGTGTTTCGGATTGGTTCGCCAGTGAATGTTTCAAGTTCTTCGCACAGCGAACAATATGGTGGGTAAAAGGGATCAATTCTTCTTGTCTCCAACGATTAAGTAGACTACGAACTCATCATATGAATTGGGGATGGCTAGTTGGTTGATTCATTCGGTTGATGCTGCTTTCGGAGCTTAGGTGAACGTCCACGTCAGAACAGCTGTCAGAATAACTATCAGAATAGTTATCGGAATTCGAGGGACTCGAACTGGTTGCAGGATTCATCTCATACGATCAGATGAAGGATTTTCGATAAGAAATAGATTATAGGATGTAGATTAGTACCCTGCTATACATAATTTACATATGCATATATAATACTAAAATCCCATAAGTTACGGAGGAATCTACGAAAGTTGTCAGGCAAAGTTACAGTAACAGATACGCTAAGATGTGAAGTAGCAGATACGCTAAGATATGAATTTTTGTCCATACACTATTCATGTAATCAATGCAGCAAGATGTGTCCAGACTAGGAATGATAAGTAGGTAATTTCCTAAGGATAAGTAGATGATTTTTCGACACAGATGATAAGCAAAACTTTTGACATGCAGACACGGTCGAAGTCCAGACTCACTAATGCATCTAAACAACTATCAGTTAGAAACACTAATGCAAGACCTGGTTCGCTAAGACCACCGCTCTGATACCAACTGAAATAACTCGTCCTAATCCATCCGGACAAAGTCCATATCGATTACAAACGATTCACAATAGTTGGTTACATCGCGAGGTACTTGACCTCTATATGATACATTTTACAAACATTGCATTCGTTTTTAAAAGACAAACTTTCTTTACATTGATAGTTGACGGCAAACACACCATTTCATAATATATCTAACTATAAGTGACTTAATAATAATCTTGATGAACTCAACGACTCGAATGCAACGTCTTTTGAAATATGTCATGAATGACTCCAAGTAATATCTTTTAAATGAGTAATTGCACAGCGGAAGATTTCTTTCGTACCTGAGAATAAACATGTTTTCAAGTGTCAACCAAAAGGTTGGTGAGTTCATTAGTTTAACATAAATAATCATTTCCATCATTTTAATAGACCACAAGATTTTCATTTCTCATAAATATACGTCCCATGCATAGAGACAAAAATCATTCATATGGATTGAACACCTGGTAACCGACATTAACAATATGTATATAAGAATATCCCCATCATTCCGGGATCCTCCTTCGAACATGATATAAATTTCGAAGTACTAAAGCATCCGGTACTTTGGATGGGGCTTGTTGGGCCCGATAGATCTATCTTTAGAGTTCGCATAAATTAGGGTGTCTGTTCCCTAATTCTTAGATTACCAGACTTAATAAAAAGGGGCATATTCGATTTCGATCATTCAACCATATAATGTAGTTTCAATTACTTGTGTCCATTTCGTAAAACGGTTATAAAAACAGCGCAGGGTTGACCTCGGATTCACGAACCTATATCATTTGTATCCATATTTATATACATAGTTGTAATCGAACAATATATAAATTTATTAGTTATATACTTTTTATGTTAATAATATATGTGTTTTATATATATATATTTTTTTTATATAACATATTACTTTTCGTCATGTTATATGTGTTAAATATATTTTTATGTATGTATATATCGTTTGTTTGTTAAAAAAAATAATTTTAGTAATACTACGATAAAATGATAATAATCATAATACTAGTGGTAATACTAATAATAATGTTATCATCCATAAAATAATACAAATATTAATTTTAATGATAGAAATGTTAAGGATAATAATAATATTCATAACCCTAATAATAATAATAATAATACTTAAAAGGATCAAATTAATATTAATAATGATAATTTTAGTAATACTACTTATGGTAACATTATTAATAATAATAATATTATTATAATAACAATAATAATAATAATAATAATAATAATAATAATAATAATAATAATAATAATAATAATAATAATAATAATAATAATAATAATAATAATAATAATAATAATAATAATAATAATAATAATAATAATAATAAAAATAAAATAAGACTACCTTAGTAACAAGCTTTAAAAAAAATTAACAGTAGTCGTCGCCTGGGCTCGAACCCGAGACCTCTCGGTTAACACCCTTGTCCCTAACCATCACTCTGCCGTTTATTTTTCTGAAATTATACACCTTTGGATTTTATTTAAACTATATCTGTTTCGTTTACTTCTCTTCTCCTTCTCAGTTTCAATTCGATCAAAGATCAAGCCAGACATAAACAGTTTAATTTTTTAAATACAAAACAAAACAGAATTCATTTGCTTAAGTTAGAGAATTAATTAAAACATATATATATATATATATATATATATATATATATATATATATATATATATATATATATATATATATATATATATATATATATATATATATATATATATGCTGTAATAGCCCTTTTGAAGAACATGAAGAACTTGATTTCACTTTTGAACATTAAGGACGTTTTAGCTAAAGTTTATAACGTGTAAAAGGTTGTAAATCGTTTATGTAAACTACATGATTCATCAATTTATCCTATAGCACAAAATCGAACTCGAATTTAATGATGAACACGTGGTTGACTTTTTGAAAATATAACTTTGACCGCAAAATTCGAGCTCGTTAGGGAAAATTAGAATTTGAAACTTTGCATAAGGTTTAAACTACAGATTTCTAACGCAACTGCATTAATACATTTTGAAAAAAAATTCAAAATCGAGTTTTGGATGAAAAGTTGATCGTGCAGAGCAGGAACCTGTGTTCCTTTATCTATTTTTTTTTTTGATAATTTCGATCCAATTTAAAGCTGTAAAAGATTTTGTATGATTGATAAAAGTAATGGTAAGTTGAATGTTTTTCCATATCAACTGAATTTAATCAATTTATATAAAGTTAGTAGTCGACAAGAATTTCTTTGGCAGGAACAAAATAAAAAAAAACACAGTTGATTGAGATCACTAACAGAATTTGTTTGATAGCTAGTTTGGAAATCGAATATGGAGCAGTTGTAGTACAAATTATGAGCAGCAAATATATTGGATTGATTGTGATAGATAAATATTATACATTATATCAGTATCATATATATTTGTGATTTATATAACTATATTTATATTTATTTATTATCTGTGTATATGTACCAGTATAGAACTACCGTATGTGTATTACTATATATATTTATGTATATTTTATTTTATATATATATAACTGTTATTTATATATTTATTTACATAAATTAGATTTTAACTATTATTAATAGTTATCTATGTATTAATGATAATAATAGTATTAACATTTATAATAATAATAAAGATACAATAATAATACAAAGAAATAATAATAACAATATTGTCATTATTTATAATACTATAATCAATCATATATTTCAATTAAAAATACAAATAATAATTTTTTTTTATTATATTGTTGTTATTATTAATAACAATAATAATAATACTATTTATAATTATCTTTATAATATATATACTGATTTTACTAATAGGTACCTTTATATACCTATTCGTATTTATATCTGTGTTTGTATAGCTCTTATCTTTATATACTTATATTCATAGGTTATAACTAATCTTATTAATATATATAACTATAACTATAATGATAATATTTTTAATAAAATTTAACACAAATATAAAATAATATGATAGTAATAATAATATTACTAATGATAATGATAATAACTACTATAGAATGTATATCATAATATTGTTAATAACGATGATACTAATAATATCAATATTATTGATAATAATAATAATAATAATAATAATAATAATAATAATAATAATAATAATAATAATAATAATAATAATAATAATAATAATAATAATAATAATAATAATAATAATAATAATAATAATAATAATAATAATACTATATCAATCTATATATATATATATCATGTTCGTATCTATAGATTATTAACAACACTAATGTTGATATTAATATTAGAAATAGTACAATGAAATTATATTTATACTTGTGTTATATATATATATATATATATCTGATCACAACACTCGTTCGTGAATCGTCGGAAATAGTCAAAGGATAATTGAATATATGAACATCGTTTCAAAATTTTCTAGACTCAACATTACATACTTTGCTTATCGTATCGAAATCAAATAAAGATTAAGTTTAAATTTGGTCGGAAATTTCCGGGTCGTCACATGGCCAATGTGATTATATTAGAGTAAGTCATGCTGAGTTTCTAATGGAACATGATGATTCACAGACTATACCATCATCATGTGCCATGTTACATAACTCTTTCATTCTACTTAACCTTCGAACATATTAAGAAAGTATATTCTTCATAGTTCTATCTTCCGTGATTTCTGGTAATTTAACAAATCAAATCTTATATAGATTTCGAAGATTTTCTTTAAATTCCTTGAATTCCAGAAATCCACCATGAATACATCAAAAGTTAAGACGAAACTTTCCACTCTTTTGTGACAGCTTCACTCGTACACTTCACATAATCGAATTGTTTTACCACTATTACTAAATGGTGATAAAACTCTAGTTATTAACTCATATTCGTCATAAAAACAATTTTATTGTTAGCCATGACCACCTCGATCAAATTTCGGGACGAAATTTCTTTAACGGGTAGGTACTGTCATGATCCGGAAAATTTAGACTAATTTTAAACCAAACTCTTGATACGATTTAATATTTTTGACACCATAAGAAGAAAGTCATACTAATACGTATAATATTTATACATATGAACATTTAATATGCATAATTTGTCATATTATTATCATTATCACTATCCATATTAACAACAGTAATATCGATATTTTCATTTCTGAAACTATTAAAAGTTATTATATATATTGTTATTTTAAGATACAACTTATTATTATCATTAATATTATTATTATTATTAATATTATTATTGATCTTATTACTAATAAATATTATTATCTTTATTATTATAATTGGTATTATTATTCTTATTATTATTATTATTATTATTATTATTATTATCATTATCATTATTATTGATTATTATTACTATTAATATTATTAGTATTATTATTAATATACTTATTGAATAATGATATAAATTATACCACTTTGATAAAGAACGGATTTCGTTTTACATCTCTATCAAACCCTATTTAAATTTTGTAAATATCTGTATATATTCAACCATATCTGTTACATATATCACTATCTGCTTTAATTTTTTTGTTTCTTCTTCTTGTTTGGGAGATTCGGTTAACATAACAGCCTCAAGTATCCAACAATCGACTGCCCTTTTATTTCTAATTCAATCATTTAAAAACCAACATCAATTACTCTTTCATCTAATCTACATCACCAACGAAAAACCCACTTCATCACCACCAAGCCTGCACACTGTTCAAATCTGGATTACTTCGATTAGAACCAAAACCATGACCGGTTGTTTACCTGCCACTGCTCGTTGTTGTGTACTCTTGATGTTGTCGGTCGTTTCTACTTATCACCATTAACTCAAACTAAAACCCGATCACCATCTTCATTCCTAAGCCGCCACCACTCTTGAATCTACTTAAACCACCATTGAATACCACTTCATCAACACCATATTACAAGAACCAAACCTACTTGCTGCTATCGGCCTGTTCTACTTCGGACTTTGACACCATCAAAACATCACCATAAAACCCCACGAACCCATCCTGCAGCTGTTGTGTGATTCTGTCTTTGTTCGATATAACCACACAACTATTGTTACTAGCTGCTAATTTTCGAGCCCATGGTACAGCTATAAACCCTGAGTAAATTACTATTATAATTCCTGTTGTGTACAGCTGATAGGCCTACAACATCAACTGTGTATCAGCTGCTACAGTCGTATGGCATGCTGCTGTTACTAGCCGTCTGTTCCTATTTTCTGTTATCTGCTACAGCTGTTATACGACCCACCTAATTACTACTGCTGCACGAAATATTTTTATTGCTCAAGACCCACCGAACTATTGATACTTTTTGGTTGTTTCTTTATATTCTTGATTGAAAACAAACCCCACAAAGAATTTTAACCTTCCAACTTGTAACTCCTTGGTCATCGACTATGAGCTGTAAAGATGGAAAATATTATACTTTCTTTTCTTTTGAAAGTGACCCTTTACAGCTGCATATTAGATGGACTAAAGTAGATTGTGGACTGAGCTTTTAGGCCAATAACACTTTACGGTTTGCTATTGAAGAAACAAAGAAAGAAATGGTGATGAATTGATAACATGATGATGAGGAAAAATTGATTATGATTAAGATCATAATGATGTTATATATATAGATGATAGAGATGAGGATAATAATGATTTAATGATGATAAACGTTCACCTGATGATGTTTGTTTGGATGTGATAATCGATAATAATAAGGTTTACTGCTTAAATAGTTTAGTCTGTCAATTAAAACAAGAAGGTATCGAGCAGTGCAATGGATTGGTGATGTGGTCAAGGGACTAGAGGTCCTGAGTTCGAATCTAGGTGGCTCCAGTTTATTTATTTTTTTCACTATAAAAGCTGTTGTGATGGTTGGGCTGTTTAAACATTAGCTGGGCTTGTATTGGGCCGTGAAATCTTTTATTTTCTTGCTGGACGAATAAACAGTGGGCTGCCACGATAGTATTAGGCCGAGATCAACTTCAAATCTATATTGGGCCGAAGTCAAATTATTAAACGGGCCGAAATAGTGTTAAAAGAACTAAAAATCTTAATTAGATAAGAATAGTAACATTGGTTCAATGGTTGGGTGTGTTGTACCAAAGGGTCTTGAGTTCGAGCCTTGGCAAAGACAGTTATTTTTGGAATTTTTACTTGTAAGGTAGTATTATTACTCTTATTATTACTTATTATTATTATTATTATTATTATTATTATTATTATTATTATTATTATTATTATTATTATTATTATTATTATTATTATTATTTATTGTTATTATTAATATCATTAACGGTATCCTTATTATTATTATTTTTATCATTATTATTATTATTATCATTAAACATGATTTTAGTATCATTATTAATATTAATATTATTATTAATATTATTATTAATATTATTATTATTATTATCATTATTATTATTACTTCAAATAAAACAACTAGTATTATTATCAAAAATTTATGTTTTCATTATTAAACCTAATTATTACTATTATTAACACTATTTTAGTATCATTAAAATCATTATTTTTAACAAACAAAAGTTATTTATATACAAATATACATATATGATAACTATATAAATATTACAGTTCTATTTTAAATAAGTAATATATAATTAATATATACAAACGGATTTGATGCTTATTACATGTTAAATATATATATGTGTTAATATATATATATAAATGATATAGGTTCGTGAATCCGAGGCCAATCCTACACTTGTTCAATATTGTCATATGTATTTTTACTACAAAATACATTAGGTGAGTTTTATTTGCTCCCTTTTTCATTGCTTTCGCAAAATATATTTTTGGGCTGAGAATACATGCGCTGCTTTTATGTTTCACAAAATAGACACAAGTAATTAAAAATATATTCTACGTTGAGTTGTACCACTGGCATACTTCCCTGTAGCTTGGTAACTACTATTTACATGGGTATTGTAAACGCGAATCCTGTTGATAGATCTATCGGGCCTGACAACCCCAACCAGGCTGGACGACCAGCATTCAACGGTTGCACAGTACTTCGTTTCGTTACTACACTTGGTACGGTGTAGGGAGATTTCATAATAAAGGGAATATGCGACGTTGATTAAATGTTAAGTATGGTTACCAAGTGCTCAATCACTTAGAATGCTTTACATACACTTGCGAGTGTATTATGTTTATGATTATGAAATCTTGTGGTCTATTAATATATTAAAATGATTGTTATGATAAACCTATGAACTCACCAACCTTTTGGTTGACACTTTTAAGCAAGTTTATTCTCAGGTACGAATTAAGTCTTCCGCTATGCATTTGCTCAATTAAAAGATATTATTTGGAGTCATTCATGGCATATTTAGGTCAGTACCTCGCAATGGGACCAGATGATGATGACTTCGTCCAGATGGATTAGGACGGGTCTTCATAACACCTTTCGTGCGACTTTCTTTTGGAAATGTAATATAAGATACTTCGAGAACCTATGAATCTTGTTATCCCTTTGGTAGGGGACTACTTAAAACATTTACGACACTGATATGGATACTCTATATATTTCTTCCTTCATTGGTTGCAACTGTATGTTGCTCTAGTTAACGTTAACCCTAACTTCAACATGTGACTGAAAGGATAAAGTTACATTATGGGACTGTGTTTTCATTCCATCCAGGGATAAGTCCACACACTGTATGATAAACTGGGTGATATCTTTCATTGTTCGTTCAGACCATTCTAAAGACACTATAAATAATTATGGATTGCAAACATTCTTAAGAATCAGGTTCTTCGTGCCAATGGCCTCCCTTCGAAATCAAGGGGCTAGTAAAATCCGTGGCTAACACTATTCAGACATTAAAACGCATGGTGGTGATCACCATGTTTTCCATCCTACCTGTCAGCTTTATATTACGACATAAGCGCTCGATGTTTTAGATGAGTTTAGAAACATTCTTGATGCATTTCACGCATCCAGCTTTCTGAAGATTCCTGTAAGGCTAAAGACACCATCTTCCCTTTGTGGATGCATATTCAGATGACATACCCATGTTAAACAGAAACGAAATCAATTCATTGACTTCTTAGGGCAAGAGACCTAATTAACGGCATATACCTATTCTTACTCTCATACGCCGAAGTACCTTTCAAGGTAAATAACTCACTTATGAGCCCACGAGTCTCACGGAACTTTGATACGCTTCTTCTTATTTAAATACGGTACCATTATTGGTCATTCCTTAAAATTTCGGGACGAAATTTTCTTTAACAGGTGGGTAATGTAACGACCCTGGTTTTTCCATCTTTAATTAATAATGTTTATTTTTAATACTTTAATTTAATGAATGTAAGTTATTACATTTACTTGTTACCATGATTGACTTTACATGCCCGACACGTCTTTGTGACACACGAACTTTACACGAATAATATTTTTGGATATTATTTATATTCATGATTAGTTTTTATTAATCATTTTTGATTAACTAAGGTTACTAGTTAATTACTTGGGCTTTATTAGATTTATTTGTTAATTACTTGAACTTGGGCTTTTATTAATGTTAATGGACCTAGAAGCCCACCATACTTATCTTAATGGATTAATTTATTAGCCCTTTTGTTGTAAGTAGTCCATTAAGGCTTAACTAGTTTGATTAACACATATGGAATCTAGTTACTACATACTTACACCTATTTCCCATGCAAGCTAACCTTATTACCAACTTTTGAGCCAAATACATGAAGTAACTAGTGGACTAATCCCTCCCCCCTTCCCTTGATAGAACCGTCAGCCAAGAGGCCTTTATAGGAGTTTTTGGTTTCATTTTTATATTACTTCATTCACTAGTTCCTTTCATATTACACACACACAAACTTACTTCACTTTTCTCTCAACTTTTCCTCTCATGTTTGCTCTCTACTTTGTAAGTTACATGAGTTCTTCTTCTTCTCTTTTCTTCCAAAAAACCGTAGCAAACAACACTTAATCATCATCATTTACTTGTCTTTGATTGTTGTTTAATTACTTGAACTTTGTTATTGTTGTTTACTTACATGTTGTTAAGAACCAAACTCTTTAGTTTATTCTTCATTTTATCTTGTTCATACAAGAACTTACAAGAACCTAGCTTTCTAGTTATGGTTCTACACTTAATGTTTTAAAGAAAGAAAGTTCGTGAGTTGTAAAATCATTACTTGTATTAATGTTTGTAAACTTAAAAGTTTACTTTCTTAAAGATCAAAGCCTTGGCTTGAATCTTTAAAGTATGAACAACCATGAACTTGTTACTTGTTTATTTAGTTTATTACTTCATTTCTTGCATCTTCAAATTCGTGATTTTAGTTTTAATGGTCAAGTATTACAAGTTAATCTTGATCTCATACTTTCTTGAACTAAAGTTAACTTTATAATTTCAAGAACATGGAAGTATAACTTTTTAGTTATAACTTCATATACTTATGAAAGATCTAAGTTTCTATAGCTTATGGTCTTCTAATTTTGTCATAAACAAGAGCTCATAAGCTTACATACACTTTACAAGATGAAAATCTAAGTTTCATAACTTATGGTTTCATGAAAGTAAAGATTCAAGTGTTATTACTTAGGATCTAACTTAAGAACTTTGGATCTAGACTTTTGGGTCTAGGATCTTCAAGATCTAACTAAGAACTATGTTCAACAACTTAAGATCTTGATTAGTTAGTTTACTTTCAAGTTTATAGCTTTATATTACTTTTATAATTCATGTATGTGTCAAGTCTAAGATCTTGGTGTAACTTTGGTTCATCAAACTACATACAACTCTTAAGTGAGTTGTGCTACATAACTTAGACTTGAACTAGTGTTATTATGGTCAAAACTTGGTAAAGATGATGTAAACCCATCAACGAGTTGTACACTTGAAGCTACAAGCATCAAGGATGAGAACCGTGATGAACATCAAGCACCAAGAACCCACCTAAACACTTTAGCTACTATTTTCTGGGTCTGACCCGACCACCTGGGCTATTGTAAAGTTGATATTCAGTTACCTCAGTTCGATTAGATAACTTTTCATTTAAGACTCGTCTTAATCCGAGTTACGGTTTAGGATCTATGGCCCTCCGAACGTCACTATGTTCTTTTAACGTTGTGCTGAAAATTCTGACCTACTCGCACTTAGACCGTCGCCACGGTCAAACGAAGACGATTTTACTTCTGGTATAGAGGCCGTGGCGACTGATCCAAATCAGCCTTTGTTTTAAACTCTTTTCTAGAATGAAACTTACTTTATACTTTTTGTTTGATGATGAATGATGATGACCCTTAAGACCTAATTTACATACATTTAAACCTGTTGGGATGATTTACTGACTTAGTAACTTTTGACTTAGGTTGAGGACCTTTTCGGAAAACCATACTTGCTTACTTTTCCCGTGTCAACTTACTACTACTTTATCACTGTGAGTTATAGCATCCCTTTTTACTTTAACTATTTTGGGAACTAAGAATACATGCGCATTTTACGTTTTACATACTAGGCACGAGTACTTAAACTTATATATGTGTGGGTTATACAACGGTATAAACATTCCCTTTAGCTCGGTAATGTTTAGTCATTGGTTTTTGAACTGGTGAATGCGAATCTTAGATATGGATCCATAGGGTTTGACATCCCCACTCGGGCTAGTAGCGCTAGCATTTAACGGGTGTTTAATACTTCGTAAACATACGCACTTGCCAAGTGTACTTTCAGGGGGTGATATATTATTTAAACGTTAAGTTAGTTACCAAGTGCCCACGGTTGAACATATACTTTATCATACTGATTTGAATTACTATTTTGAAACGCTTGTTAAAGCACTGAAATCTCGTAGCCTACCTTACATTACTGTTATACTTAAACTATAGCTCACCAACCTTTGTGGTAACGTTTTCAAGCATGTTTTTCTCAGGTGCTTAAGGTTAGCTTGCTTCCGCTGTTGTACTAGTCATGCCTTGTAGACTTCCGATGTGCTTACTAGAGATGTCACTGCATGAAACATTTTACCTTGCATTCAAACTTTACTACTTTTGAACAATGATTTGTAATGACCTAAGGGTCTCGTACTATTATCTTTGCTTCTATTCATAGAAGTATACTTTTGGTTGTAAAACATTTGACGTTGGTTATGACGTCACCTTTTATCATGAATGCAAACTTGTTTTGAAAACGCATATAGTGTTTGACCTTGTAATGATCCTGTTGTTGATGGTCCGTACATGTTGATTTAGTACGGGGCATCACATTTGGTATAAGAGTATTGGTTGTAGGGAATTCGGTTGCATTAGTGAGTCTAGATCGGACCGAGTAGGATTCACTAATAGGACTAATCTACAACTTGCTAGTTTACTTGTTTCTGCGGAACCTGCTGCATGCTACTATGTTATATTACTATATGTTACTGCTTACTACTACTGCATGCCACTACCTACTTCTACTGCTATATGAACTTGTTGCCTGCTACCGTTTCCTTTTACTGCTATGTAAACTCGCCGTATGCTTTTGCTTACTCTCGCTACTGCATGCTGCTATCTGCTTTCAGCATGTTACTTCGGTATGATACTGTTACTATTGCCATGCTACGTGCTGTTGTAAATGATCTAGGCTGTTGTAGTTGATACGCCTGATTACGCTCTTGCTACATGCCTACTATTCGCTATACCGACTTGGAGAACTTATCCTTCCCAGTTCAGATGTTTTCCTGAACTACTTTCCCACTCGTCTAACCCTAAGAAATAGTAGTGTAATCCACCTGTTACTACTGTTCCACCATTCCGGGGATCGAAACATTTCTTCTCTCAACCAGGGAGGAGTACCCCTCGGATTACACGCTCACTAAAGTTGATCCTCGGAGGAGGAGATATGTGAGGACTTGTCGAAATAACCACACCCCGAGCTCACCCTAATTATCCACGTACATCGTAGGAACATTAGAAGGATATTCAGTTTCCGCAAGTTGATTTGTATCCCATGCGCTTTCATGACCGTCACTTATCTCTTTCATTCTTTACCACTACTCAACGATCTAACGACACTTTTGGACTTAAGTCCCTAACACTCCTAGACATTGGATAAGTCGGGAGGACATCTCCTTTCACAAGGTTATATTATCTTCTACTGATGCTCAAACACATCGTATTACTACTTGCTACACGTACAACCCGACGCGAGACCCGGATTGAATATCTAGAAGGAACCTAACAACGTTACCTGAATCCGAACCTTTGAAGAAACTTCGGGACATTTAGGCATTAATGCATGATCTACGAAACCTACGCACCCACATCGAGAAACTGTGAGATTAGTTATATAGATTCTGTTTTGAGATGGCATAGATAAAGCACCGTTAGATGAAATTGTGTATAATTGGAAGTGATCACGTTACATTGACCATATGGAATGATATTGGAATGAACGTACGATTTAGTACAATATAATGATGCCAGGCCAGCGTGATTATATTGAAGTAAATCATGCAGAAGTTCCAATGTTACTACATGAGGAATATGGGGTGATCCAGGGAAAATTTTGGCAGGGATCATTTGAGCATACGCATTATAGTCTGTTAAAAGTAAGGAAGGAATAACCACGTAGCCCAAATACTATACAAGAAGGGCTTTGATTGCAGAACTGATAACCCAAAAATTTGTTATAGATATCGACACCCTGGACATTTAAGGAAAAAGTTCCCATATAGGAAAAACTTTAAAATTACCTGCGGTAAAGCAATCGTTATGGAGACTTGCATGGACCCTAATTTTAGTTAGGGTATGTTTCATCACAACGTTTTATTGTCTCAAGGTTATTTAATACTGAAGTGATAGAAACCTTATATCTAAGAACCTTAGTGTTACGACTAATAAGCCATTAACAACCATGAGGGTTAAGTATTCTATAGGGCAAGCAAATGGTAAGCTGAGGAAGATAGAGGAATAATTTAAGGTAGTACTTTAAGATTAACATGTGGGTCATTTGTAGATGACCTCATATTAACCAAACTCGGAAGTTTTAATGTAGTAGTTGAAAAGGATTAGTTACCTACGCACAGGCATATGCTATTAGAGAAGATTGATAAAAATTTTCACGACAGTATAATAAGATTGGTTGGAATGAACCTTAAGATTAACCTAACACCCATCAATTAGGGAAATTGGATGCGATAGTTGGGATGAAAGCGGAATTTATTTATAATGAGGAAAATTTATTCGTATACCTCGCATGAAGGGTGAAACTATTATGGGAAGAGATGTAGCCCGAAAACTGAACCTTATTAGTTACATGACAACAACCCGAAATCCCACAATGGAAATGGGAAGAAATTCATCACTAAGCTACTAAAGACGGTAAGGCGGTTAGGACATCATCTGGGTCATTATTGACCATCTCGCCAAAACTGCTCACTTTCTAGCCATGAAAGAAACCGATACAATGGACGAACTTGCATAATGATACTTAAAGGAAATTGAATTCTGTCACTTCAGCAATTCAAATTCTATATTGTAGATTACCCAAGAATCTCATTTGATACTCATTCTTACGCAACTCTAAATCCTAACTTATTACGAGAAATTTCTTATTCGATGATAACCTCAACATCATCCTTCTTACCTCGATATTAGTCATACCAGTTCAAAATTTTTCTAAAATCAATGAGTGGTTCACCCTCATCCTCATACTCTCCCATTCGTATCTCACTTATAAGCAACAACTTCACACTTAAGCATTTTTGGTCAAAGAACTTATGCCCTACTAATAGTCGTCAAACACATATAAATTCAATGGTTTTTATTACCTCAAATATCACTCGAAATTTTCAAAAGTCTTTTACTTGATTCTCATCAATCTTTTCCAACTTGTAACCTCCGAAATATGAAATTTTGTTTACCAAAACTTTACACACATTATTTTACTGTGCTATCCTCTCAAAGCTTTATAAAAATAAATTTATTTTGTTTGCCATTCATGCAAATTTTTGAAATCGTACCCGTTATATAAAATGAAGTAAATGATTACTTATTTTTGACAAGTACATATGAAACTTTACTTTCACTTTTACAAATCAAATCTTTCATTCAAAAGATATTATACTTTGAACGGTACGTGTTGTACATAACCCTAATTTACTAAGAACTTCGTTTCTTCTCTTACCTTGTCACCATAAACAATTTCTATAAAAGTTTCGTTGCTTATTATATAAAACTTTTCGTGTTATTTGTATCCAAGTCATCATAAAGGCTTTATAACCATCGAAATCGAGAGATTCATGTGTATGTGATAAAGGCACTGACTACCACGTCATGCAAGGCCTTTGGACATCCACATAAACCATTCAAAACTATTACATTACCCCCATGGATTTATTTCACCACACCGGTTGGAACAATGCTCTTTCTTACATAACCCTAAGTCCTGACTCATTTCAAGAAACTCTCATTTAGTGACATTAACACCATGAGTATTCCGACTTCATTATTAGTCACGACCTGTTTGGCATTTTGCAAATTCAGGAAGCGATTAACTTCACATCCTCGTGCTCTATCCTTCGTACCTCACTTTTTAGCAACGGCTTCGCACGTGAATATTTTGGCCCAAAGACTTGTGTCCTGATAATTACTAAAACTACATTTATATCATTAGTTTTCATTACCTAGTAACCGGTCACCCGATGATTCAAAGATTTTCCACTCAACCTTTTTCAAATCGCAACCTCTGAAATACGAAAAGCTATGTTTATCAAAAAAATTACACGTTGATTATTCGTGGGGTCCTCACAAGATTTATGGACAAATGAAAGTAATAAAATTTTCTGTCACCTATGCGATTTATAAAATCATATATGTATGTATATAATTAAGTCCATGAATTTACCTTTACTTATTTTGGTTAGTACATACAAAGTTATATCTTCAAATTATTTAAAAATTTCTCCTTTATTGAGTTATTCAACTTAAGTCAAATAGTTTTGTGCAAAATGGTACACGTTGTACCAACTTCTAAATTTACTAGGAACTTTGTCCCGTTTATGTTAACACATCAAACGTTTAAAGGTTTTACAAAACTTCCTTGGTTGATTTTATTAAAGGTTTTCGTATTAGACTACACCATGTATGAATCACAATTCTTCTAGCCCTCCGTTAGGGATCAAACTTACCATTAAGATCTCTGTTAAAAACTCTTGAGCCACTTTGGATGGCAGTTTTATAAAATTTGTTAGAAAATCTTTACACCCATCAAATGTTCCTTTTAAGGGTAGACATGACGAAACGAGGGCCAATAAATCAGTTTTTCTGAGGCACACTCAGTGGTCACCCTATTGTAGGAAAGGCACTAGGTGTGTTTCTGTTCTCAATACTTCACGGAAAATCGCAACACTCTCTTAAACCTCATCTCTATGAATCAGTATGTTGAGATACAGGAATCATTTTTGGAGACTCTTTTCACTTAGAATAAACCGTTCTTTAGGACCAAAGGTCCACGTATCTTCTCATCCACGCATCCCCTAAGTATAAGGATAAATTCAAAACGAACCACTCGAAGAGTTCACTCTCTTTCAAAGACCACACCTTTCGTGCGACTTCTTTCGGAAATGTAATATAAGATACTTCGAGAACCTATGAATCTTGTTATCCCTTTGGTAAGGGACTGCTTAAAACATTTATGACACTGATATGGATACTCTATATATTTCTTCCTTCATTGGTTGCAACTGTATGTTGCTCTAGTTAACGTTAACCCTAACTTCAACATGTGACTGAAAGGATAACGTTACATTATGGGACTGTGTTTTCATTCCATCTAGGGATAAGTCCACACACTGTATGATAAACTAGGTGATATCTTTCATTGTTCGTTCAGACCATTCTAAAGACACTATAAATAATTATGGATTGCAAACATTCTTAAGAATCAGGTTCTTCGTGCCTATGGCCTCCCTCCGAAATCAAGGGGCTAGTAAAATCCGTGGCTAACACTATTCAGACATCAAAATGCATGGTGGTGATCACCATGTTTTCCATCCTACATGTTAGCTTTATATTATGACATAAGCGCTCGATGTTTTAGATGAGTTTAGAAACATTCATGATGCATTTCACGCATCCATCTTACTTAAGATGCCTGTAAGGCTAAAGACACCATCTTCCCTTTGTGGATGCATATTCAGATGACATACCCATGTTAAACGAAAACGAAATCAATTTATTGACTTCTTAGGGCAAGAGACCTAATTAACGGCATATACCTATTCTTACTCTCATACGCCGAAGTACCTTACAAGGTAAATAACTCACTTATGAGCCTACGAGTCTCACGGAACTTTGATACGCTTCTTCTTATTCAAATACGGTACCATTATTGGTCATTCCTTAAAATTTCGGGACGAAATTTTCTTTAACAGGTGGGTAATGTAACGACCCTGGTTTTTCCATCTTTAATTAATAATGTTTATTTTTAATACTTGAGATTTAATGAATGTAAGTTATTACATTTACTTGTTACCATGATTGGCTTTACATGCCCGACACGTCTTTGTGACACACGAACTTTACACGAATAATATTTTTGGATATTATTTATATTCATGATTAATTTTTATTAATCATTTTTGATTAACTAAGGTTACTAGTTAATTACTTGGGCTTTATTGGATTTATTTGTTAATTACTTGAACTTGGGCTTTTATTAATGTTAATGGACCTAGAAGCCCACCATACTTATCTTAATGGATTAATTTAGGAGCCCTTTTGTTGTAAGTAGTCCATTAAGGCTTAACTAGTTTGATTAATACATATGAAATCTAGTTACTACATACTTACACCTAGTTCCCATGCAAGCTAACCTTATTACCAACTTTTGTGCCACATACATGAAGTAACTAGTGGACTAATCCCTCCCCCCTTCCCTTGATAGAACCGTCAGCCAAGAGGCCTTTAGAGGAGTTTTTGGTTTCATTTTTGTATTACTTCATTCACTAGTTTCTTTCATATTACACACACACAAACTTCCTTCACTTTTCTCTCAACTTTTCCTCTCATCTTTGCTCTCTACTTTGTAAGTTACATGAGTTCTTCTTCTTCTCTTTTCTTCCAAAAAACCGTAGCAAACAACACTTAATCATCATCATTTACTTGTCTTTGATTGTTGTTTAATTACTTGAACTTTGTTATTGTTGTTTACTTACATGCTGTTAAGAACCAAACTCTTTAGTTTGTTCTTCATTTTATCTTGTTCATACAAGAACATACAAGAACCTAGCTTTCTAGTTATGGTTCTACACTTAATGTTTTAAAGAAAGAAAGTTCATGAGTTGTAAAATCATTACTTGTATTCATGTTGGTGAACTTAAAAGTTTACTTTCTTAAAGATCAAAGCCTTGTCTTGAATCTTTAAAGTATGAACAATCATGAACTTGTTACTTGTTTATTTAGTTTATTACTTCATTTCTTGCATCTTCAAATTCATGATTTTGGTTTTAATGGTCAAGTATTACAAGTTAATCTTGATCTCATACTTTCTTGAACTAAAGTTAACTTTATAATTTCAAGAACATGGAAGTATAACTTTCTAGTTATAACTTCATATACTTATGAAATATCTAAGTTTCTATAGCTTATGGTCTTCTAATTTTGTTATAAACAAGAGCTCATAAGCTTACATACACTTTACAAGATGAAAATCTAAGTTTCATAACTTATGGTTTCATGAAAGTAAAGATTCAAGTGTTATTACTTAGGATCTAAGTTAAGAACTTTGGATCTAGACTTTTGGGTCTAGGATCTTCAAGATCTAACTAAGAACTATGTTCAACAACTTAAGATCTTGATTAGTTAGTTTACTTTCAAGTTTATAACTTTATATTACTTTTATAATTCATGTATGTGTCAAGTCTAAGATCTTGGTGTAACTTTGGTTCATCAAACTACATACAACTCTTAAGTGAGTTGTGCTACATAACTTAGACTTGCAATTGTGTTATGATGGTCAAAACTTGGTAAATATGATGTAAACCCATCAACGAGTTGTACACTTGAATCTTCAAGCATCAAGGATGAGAACCGTGATGAACATCAAGCACCAAGAACCCACCGAAACACTTTAGCTACTGTTATATGGGTCTGACCCGACAACCTAGGCTACTTTAAAGTTGATATTCAGTTATATCTGTTCGAGTAGATAACTTTTCATTTAAGACTCTTCTTAATCCGAGTTACGGTTTAGGATCTATGGCCCTCCGAACGTCACTATGTCCTTTTAACGTTGTGCTGAAAATTCTGACCTACTCGCACTTAGACCGTCGCCACGATCAAACGAAGACGATTTTACTTCCGGAATTTTTACCACAACTAAAGGACTCATATACGGATCCATGGCCACTGGTCTCACCTCATTTCAGTATGTATAGAGGCCGTGGCGACTGATCCAAGTCAGCCTTTGTTTAAAACTCTTTTCTAGAATGAAACTTACTTTATACTTTTTGTTTGATGATGAATGATGATGACCCTTAAGACCTAATTTACATAAATTTAAACCTATTGGGACGATTTACTGACTTAGTAACTTTTGACTTAGGTTGAGGACCTTTTCGGACAACCATACTTACTTACTTTTCCCGTGTCAACTTACTACTGCTTTATCACTGTGAGTTATAGCATCCCTTTTTACTTTAACTATTTTGGGAACTCAGAATACATGCGCATTTTACATTTTACATACTAGGCACGAGTACTTAAACTTATATATGTGTGGGTTATACAATGGCATAAACATTCCCTTTAGCTCGGTAACGTTTAGTCATTGGTTTTTCAACCGGTGAACGCGAATCTTAGATATGGATCCATAGGGTTTGACATCCCCACTCGGGCTAGTAGCGCTAGCATTTAACGGGTGTTTAATACTTCGTAAACATACGCACTTGCCAAGTGTACTTTCAGGGGGTGATATATTATTTAAACGTTAAGTTAGTTACCGAGTGCCCACGGTTGAACATATACTTTATCATACTGATTTGAATTATTATTTTGAAACGCTTGTTGAAGCACTAAAATCTCGTGGCCTACCTTACATTACTGTTATACTTAAACTATAGCTCACCAACGTTTGTGTTGACGTTTTTAAGCATGTTTTTCTCAGGTGCTTAAGGTTAGCTTGCTTCCGCTATTGTACTAATCATGCCTTGTAGACTTCCGATGTGCTTACTAGAGATGTCACCGCATGAAACATTTTACCTTGCATTCAAACTTTACTACTTTTGAACAATGATTTGTAACGACCTAAGGGTCTTGTACTATTATCTTTGCTTCTATTCATAGAAGTATACTTTTGGTTGTAAAACATTTAACGTTGGTTATGACGTCACCTTTTATCATGAATGCAAACTTGTTTTGAAAACACATATAGTGTTTGACCTTGTAATGATCCTGTTGTTGATGGTCCGTACATGTTGATTTAGTACGGGGCATCACACCATGGTCTTTAAATAATTTTCCATAGGCTTACGCCTTGCGGCCATGGATTTAATAAATATGCCATGGGCAAACTTACGCGACCATGGTCTTTAAATAATTGTCCATGGGCTTACGCCTTACAGCCATGGGTTTAATAAATATGCCATGGGCGCGCTTACGTGACCATGGTCTTTAAATAACTGTCCATGGTCTTACACGTTGCGGCCATGGATTTAATAAATATGTCATGGGCGCGTTTACGCGACCATGGTCTTTAAATAACTGTCCATGGGCTTACGCCTTGCGGCCATGGACTAATAAATATGCCATGGGCGCGTTTACGCGACCATGGTCTTTAAATAATTGTCCATGGGCTTACGCCTTGCTGCCATGGATTTAATAAATATGCCATGGGCAAACTTACGCGACCATGGTCTCTAAATAATTGTCCATGGGCTTACGCCTTGCGGCCATGGATTTAATAAATATGTCATGGGCGCGCTTACGCGACCATGGTCTTTAAATAACTGTCCATGGTCTTACGCGTTGCGGCCATGGATTTAATAAATATGTCATGGGCGCGTTTACGCAACCATGGTCTTTAAATAACTTTCCATGGGCTTACTCCTTGTGGCAATGGACTAATAAATATGCCATGGGCGCGTTTATTCGACCATGGTCTTTAAATAATTGTCCATGGGCTTACGCCTTGCGGCCATGGATTTAATAAATATGTAATGGGCGCACTTACGCGACCATGGTCTTTAAATAACTGTCCATGGGCTTACGCCTTTCGGCCATGGACTAATAAATATGTCATGGGCGCGTTTACGCGACCATGGTCTTTATATAATTGTCCATGGGCTTACGCCTTGCGGCCATGGACTAATAAATATGTCATGGGCGCGCTTACGCGACCATGGCCTTTAAATAACTGTCCATGGGCTTACGCCTTGCGGCCATGGACTAATAAATATATCATGGGCGCGCTTACGCGACCATGGCCTTAGCGACCATGGCCTTAAAATAATTGTCCATGGTCTTACGCGTTGCGGCCATGGACTAGTGCATATCGTGTGATTGATACTTCAAGGGGGTATTACGGAGCGACACTTTGGAGTAGCATTGCGGAATTTTAGCATCTCAGGGAGACATATTCCGTACTCAACCATCTTTAGGTTAAGACCGGCAATGATAAATGAAACATTCTTTTTCTATTAGTTATAGTATATACTATACCAGCCCCCAGTTCAATATAACTAAAGTATTTTAGTTGTGTTGAACTAGAACAGATATCACACCAAGCAATTGAGAGGCCGATCATTAGGCACTCTTTTAGGCCAATTGAACTATGCGCCTAACATTAAATTACTTATGCGACCTACACATGTTTGTGTATGACCGCTTGATCGTGCACAGTATTTATATAAAGGCTTCAGACATGTTAGTCACAATTAATATAAAATTGTGAATATGAAGCTATGTGCACATAATGATATTATAGGGCATAATTTTGAAAAGTATATTCCATATGCGTTAGAATTTTTCTCGTTCTCAACTAAAGTTGACAATATTTGCATAATAAGTAATATATGTACCATAAATAATAGTACTTTCTGTATTATCACGCATGCAAGAAGCTCACCATGGTTAGCGAATGAGGCCAGAAATAATCTGTAACTTAGCTTTACACGTCGTTGGAAATAATACGCAAGTAGTAGCTATGATCAATCAAAAAACATAGCTATCGATCCAAACCGTGGTCAAGGCTTTGTTCAATCAGGTCAACTACGTGATCAAATACTTGCACATTTTTATTTAAGATTTATTCCATGAACCAAAAATATAGTAAATGGCAATAAGATCACGTATCTAAGTAAAGATCATCATACTGTTAATAAGTCTTTTTGTATATTCTTTATACATGCTCAAGAATAATGGATTCGCAATAAGAGATTCACTGCCACAATTAAAGCAACAAGAATAAGAGTAAATTTCTTTCCAAGATATTCATTCACTCGTTCGAATTACTTCAGTTAGGTCGTGACGTATCCGAATATATTCATCACGTAAATGCAACGATGGCGGTGACGACACATGATCCGGTAAAAAGGATCTAAGTCACAAGCAGTCCTGTGCTATCTGCAGCGAGAGACAAACCATACTTTTCAATTCGTAACGTTCTATTGTTTTTAGAGGCATTAATCATAATCGTATGATTTAATTGCCGCAAATCGCAGAATTGTATACGAATTCCAATCGTAATTGCCATCAATATATGTGACGGCTGACAACCACATATTTAACAAACGTGCAGTTCCGAGGCAAATTTCTATAGTCCACCGGGTGTGCCCGAAGGAGTTCAACCCGTTGACATCGAGTTCAGCCCGAAGGTATCGTGAGAAGCCCGAAGGCATCGAGATCTGCCCGAAGGCATCGTGATAAGCCCGAAGGCGTCGAGATCAGCCCGAAGGCGCTGTGATCTGCCCAATTGCATTTGAGATCAGCCCGAAGGCGTCGTGATCATATCGAGTTCGTGACCCTTTGTCGCAATGTACGGAGTACGTATCATTAACTCATATAGAGATGTCTTATAATGATTCATAAAACGAAGTACGTATCATTAACTCATACGGAGTACGTACCATTTATCATCAGTTTTGATTCATAAAAACCAAGAATAAGTATGATAAAACTTTTAACCCAGTGGATGATATTCAACCGCAATAAATTGATCCATTTAACAAAATAGATCTTGTTTTTCGAAAATTTTGTAACTATCATCAGTTAAATTAAGAATGATTTCTTATAAAAACATTTATATTCACATCATGAACATTCTATTTATTATATGGCAGCCAGAAAAGCTTATGCGGTAAGCAATACGACGTTAATTCGTAAATACAATTGAACACAAGTATTGGTAACGGCGGACGTAGATCTAACCTTTCTGAATAATTAGATCTGGTGAAATCCATTGTATTGACATCCGCAAATAATCCGTTTAACTAAAAAAGTAAAAACTTACATACATGTCGTAGAGCCGAATCAGACAAGACTTTTATGGGGTCCCACGGATGGCGCCAATTTGATCAAGCATATTTCCACCGAATGCTAGAGATACGCTTGAGTACAATAGAGGAGGGTTTATTATGTACAGCAGCTTTAACGTCCGGTCCGGTTACCGTGATAACCCTAGCCGAGATGATGATTTGGGAGGGTGGTTATGGCTGTTTGGCCACCATCGAGGCGTGTCGATTGGCGGCTAGGGAAAAACCCTACACGGTGGTGTAGGTAAAACCCTAGAGGGGAGGAGGAGAGCGTTTGAGCTTCCCGGATATGATTTTAGGGTAGGAGTCATGCCCTTTATTTATAGAGGCATATTTAGGGTTTTAAGGGAAAATGCTAATGGGCCGCTAACGGGCCATGCTCAAGCATAAGACCATATATTAGGCCGATGCGCTATGCGTATCATTAACATGAGAGGCCCGTCTAAAATCTGTTTTCCAGCAATAAAAGCCGTCTGAACCGGACTAATAATATTATCAATAACCCCTTGAAGACGATTCATAAGAATCTTGGTAACAGTCTTATAAAAACAACCAACCAAGGATATAGGTCTAAAATCGGTAATAAGCATCGGGTTATATATCTTCGGAATAAGCAAAAAAAAGACCGAATTAGCACCTCGAGGCATAGAACAAGAAAAGAAAAAACCTCTTATGTCCCTGCAAAAATCAAACTTAGTTAAGTCCCAAAAATGTTTGATGAAGCGAAAAGAAATACCGTCCGGTCCTGGAGCTTTAGATTTACCACAACACCACACGGCCTTTTTTACCTCATCATCTTCAATATCAGCTTCCAACATAGAACATTCTGATTCGGTCAAAACCCTTCTCGGCCTAGGATCAGCGAACATAAAATCAGAGTCATGTGCATCGAATTTAGACTGAAAGTGTTCGAAGAAACAGTCTTTTATATCGTTCGGGTTATCGATCCAGGTCCCGTCAACTACTAAACCTTGAATATGTTGTAAACGACGTGTACGTTTCAAAGAGGAATGAAAAAATTTTGAATTCTCATCACCCTCCACATCCCATCTAACTCTAGCCTTCTGAAGATAATCAAGATCAATGAATTCAGTTAAGTCATTCTTTTCGAAAGCTAACTTGTTGCGTGTTTGTACATCATCTTCACTTGCAACACCCGCATCTATAAAATTGTCTAACTCATCAATCTGACTCGTGATTTCTTTTAATCTTTTCGCTTCACTAGATCTAGTATTATGGATCCAACTCTTTAAATGGCCTTTTAGTAATCTAAATTTAGGCACTATATCAAGATTTGAATCCATACTAATCGTCTCCCAAGCAACATGAACCGTATCATCAAAATTATCTCTATCGAACCATGAATCAAAAATCTTGAAATACGTAGGCCCAAAATCAACCTTATCTTGAAATAACATAATCGGAGAATGATCTGAGCAACCTCGGGGTAAGACGAGACCTTTCAAATCCTGAAATGTATTAAGAACGTTTTCAGAAATGAAAAATCTGTCGATCTTACTAAACTTACTGCCCGATTTATTAAGCCAAGTGAAATTCAAACCACCTAAAGGGACATCAAAAAGCTCGTTGCTCTCAATAAAATCATTAAATAGAGAGGCTTCTTGGGGACAAAAAACCGAACCACGTCTTTCATCATCCGTTCTAACCAAGTTCCAATCACCCATAAACACATAATCACCCGGATGAGAGGAAAAAAAAATGGAAAGTTTCTCCCATAGATTGCGTTTATCAACCAATGATTGTGGAGTATATACGTTTATCATAAAAATATCCAAATCAAAGCGAAGCCATTTACCTTTAACGATCACAAAATTAACGTCGCACCAAATGTCGCTTCTCACAAAAACTTTTGGGTCCCATATAGACATGATACCTGATGTGTGAAGCGGAGGTATATGAAATACTATTATTTTAACTACAAAATATGAAGAAATATTACACAAGTTTTATTTAATTTATAGAGTAGATATACCTAAACCTTGCTACAACACTATAGGCAGTGTACCTAATCGTACAATAGTGTAGTTTTTAGTAAGTCCGGTTCGTTCCACAGGGAGCTAGCCAAGTTTAATGCTATATTTTTAAAAGTATATTTGTATAAATATAAATATAAATATAAGTAGTATTATTATTATAAAAGGGGATTTTTACCGTTTAATGACCGGTTTGTCGATTTTAAAACTTTAGTGGCAGTTAAAACCTAATGTAAAATATTAAAAATAAATATAACTTAAATTAAAGCTTAAAGTAAATGACAATAATTAAAATGCGATAAATTAAAATGCGTTAAATAAAATGACAATAAATAAAATTGCTATAATTAAAAAGTACGATAATTAAAGTGCAATTAAATATAATGACAGTAAATAAAAGTGCGATGAAATATGAAATAAAGGAATTATGCTTATTTAAACTTCCGTAATCATGATGTTTGACGTGTTGATTTTAGTTTATTTCCATGGGTTAATTGTCCTTTGTCCTGGATTATTCAATATGTCCATCTGGTTTTTGTCCATAACAGTCCATCAGTCATAAATATAAAGTGCGAGTGTCCTCGTCAAATTATCCTTATATCTGAAGTCAAATATTCCAACTAATTGGGGACTTAAACTATAATTACACCAAATTTCCTTGTATATAATTTACCCCTGTTTTAATAAGTCCATTGACTATTAATCCATTCCCGTGTCCGGTTAAATGAACGATTATTAGTACTTATAAATATCCCGCCCATCGTGTCCGATCGAGTATATGTGGTTATTTATAGGTACGTCCAATTTTAAATCTTTATATTAAATTAACAAACTATCATTTAATTAAACAAATATAAAGCCCATTAATAGCCCATAGTCTAATTTCCACAAGTGTCGTTCTTTTGTCCAAACCCCAATTATGGTACAAAGCCCAATTACCCCGTCTTTAATATTTAGCCCAACATCACGATTACTTCAATTTAAATAAGCATAATAATAACTTAGCTACGAGACATTAATTTAAAAAAGTTGAACATAACTTACAATGATTAATAATAGTGTAGCGTTACACGGACAGAATTTCGACTTACACCCTTACAACATTCGCTAACAAACCCTTATTATTATTAAATTAAAATTAAAATTAAAATTATAATATATATATATATATATATATATATATATATATATATATATATATATATATATATATATATATATATATATATATATATATATATATATATATATATATATATATATATATATATATTACAGAGAGATAGAGAGGATAGATGGATTAAAACTCTCAGAAAACTGGCGAATTTATAGGATGTGGCCTGCTATAGTAACTCATGCGGTCGCATGAGATTTTAGTGCAAATCTCATGCACTTGCATGGGCTCATGCACTCGCATGAGTTTTATGCCTATTTCCCATGCGATCGCATGGCCGTCAGATCCAGCTCACATATTTTTTGTTTGCTAGTTTGTCGACGTTATTTAATATAATATATAATATATAAATAATTTATATAATTATTTAAATATTATATTATATTCTTGTGCATAGTTGACTTTTAATTTTAGCTCCGTTGCGTCGCGCGTTAATAGTTGGCTCAGGTCCCGGTTCCGGTTTTTCGAACGTCCTTTCGTATAATTTAATATCTTGTACTTTGCGTTTTGCGACTCGTACTCTTGTAATTTTGAGACGTTTCTCATCAATAAATTGAACTACTTGGATTGTATCTTGTACATTTGAGCTTTTTGGTCATTTGCGTCTTCAAATCATCGTTTTCTTCTTTTGTCTTCGCACTTATTTATTTAAACGAATATTACATAAAAATAGAACAATTACAACTAAAAGCTGAACATATCGGAAGGATATTGTGCCTAAATATATGTTCATTTGGAACACTGTCAAATATCCCCACACTTGGGCGTTGCTTATCCTCAAGCAATACATAACTTTGAAATAAAATCACACTTCACTCGAATCACTTTTTTTATTCTCACACTTTATACATAAGTGATTTATTCTCACACATTATACATAAGTGGGAGGCAGTGTTATCAATAATTTTGTAAGTTTCAGTTGCGGTTTTCTTCATAATGGAACCACCAGCTGTTATGTCGATGTATTTTCGTGTAGCAACGTCGACACCTTGGTAGAATATTTGTACTATTTGATAAGTGTCTAAACCATGTTGCGGACATCCTCTTAACAACTTTCCAAATCTTGTCCACGCCTCATATAGAGTTTCATTTGGCTTTTGCGTGAACGTAATAATTTCTCCTTGAAGTCTCACGGCTTTATATGCCTGAAAGAATTGTTTAAGAAAATTTTCAACTAAAACATCCCATGTATCAATCGCCCCTTCAGGTAACGAATCTAACCAATCTTTGGCTTCTCCCTTTAAAGTCCAGGGAAATAACATGAGATAGATCTGTTCATCCTCAACTTCTCTGATTTTGAATAGAGTACAGATCCTATTAAAGGTTCGAAGATGTTCATTTGGATCTTCTTTTGGCGTACCACTATATTGGCATTGATTAGTTACCATGTGTAGGATTTGTCCCTTGATTTCATAATCTGGCGCATTGATTTCTGGCTTAATAATGGCGTGTCCTTGGCCCGTGCGTGTGGCTCTCATTCGGTCTTCCATACTTAGAGGTTCCGTTACTTCCATAATTGAATTTATTGAATCTGAATCACTAGAGGATTCTGATTTAATAGTTTCTTCCATGACAATCTCTGGATGAGTAATTTGTGGTTCCGAAGGAATGATTAGTGGTTCAGGATCTCTGAATTGTCCTTGAATATCCTCCGAATTCTCAATTGTAAGGTCGGGTTAAAAAAATGGATTATCGAAAATTTGAATTGGAGTACTTAGTCGACTGGATGACGATTCTAAAGAAAAATCAACGGCGACAATATTGGCTAGATGTCTTGATCGAGTTACAGGTGGTGAACGTATGAAAGGTGGTGAACGTTTTGCTCGGTGCATTCACTGAATATCCTATTAGTTATAAAAATAAATAAAAAATTATATAAGTTATCAAATTAATAGACTTTTCTGATTTTGCTCACGTTTCGAATAGCCAATAGATGCAGCAGGTAGCCAGGACCCTTTAAATAGGAAGCCCACAACTCGCCACTAACAAATCCAACTATTACTACGAACCAGAAAATTTTGGATGTCTATCAATGTAACCGCTTAAAATAATTTTTTTGTTTTGAAATTTTAGAGAAGAAATAGAAAATTCTATGTCCTAAAAACTAGAGCGTCGAGAAATAAGAAAGAAAAAGAGCGCGTCGAAAAACGTCGAAAAATAAAAGGTCAAAAAATTAAGCGTCGAAAAAAATAATAAAATGCAGCGTCGAAACTTAAAAGTCTAAAAACTAAAATTTAAAACTTATGTCTAAAGGTATTAAAGCTTAAAAGGAATTCTATATCCAAAACGGCAATAACTTAAAAGGCACTAAAATTTCAAAAGGCGTCGCAAAATTTTAAAGCACCTAAATCTTAGTCTAAAGAAAAAGCACTTAAGGGATTTTACGGCAAGGCCTAAAAATCTAGAAATAAAAATAACTATGGTAAAAACTATAGCTTAAACTAATTACGAACGATAAATATACAATTTACGAATAAACGATTAAAAAGATACGAAATATAAAAAGATATAAAAAGTGATAAAATTACTTATTTTTATAAAAATATTATTTTTATATTTAATTAATAAAAGTATTAATTTATATAATTAATAATAATATTAAAACTTAATAATACTAAATATAAATTAAAACTAAATTTAAAAACTAATTAATTAATTAAAACCTAATTAGGGTTAATTAATAAATATAATTAATAATAAAACCCTACTGCGTAATAATTGCTGGGATCAGACCTGTCAGACAGCCTCATGCGATCGCATGAGTTTTATGTGGCTGGGCCATGCGATCGCATGGCTTCGGATACCAGGCCAGGTCTTGGGCTGCTACAGTACTAGGCCCGAATACTTATTTATATTTATATTTTTTTCTGTTTTTAATTTAATTAAAATATTTATATAAATAAAACTTATATTTAAAAACTAAAATAGAAAAATAAAAATACTTTATAATTTTAAACAAACTCTTAAAAATATATATATTTTGTTTTTCTTTTTATATTTTTGTATTTAAAACGTTTTTTTACAAAAAGAAATTAAAACTTAATAAACTTTTTTTTATAGCGTTTCGCTTCGGCGTTAAGTTTCCCCAGCAGCGGCGCCAAAAACTTGATGTGTGAAGCGGAGGTGAATGAAATACTATTATTTTAACTACGAAATATGAAGAAATATTACACAAGTTTTAATACATATTTATAGAGTGGATATACCTAAACCTTGCTACAACACTCTAGGCAGTGTACCTAATCGTACAATAGTGTAGTTTTTAGTAAGTTCGGTTCGTTCCACAGGGAGCTAGCCAAGTTTAACGCTATATTTTTAAAACTATATTTGTATAAATATAAATATAAATATAAATATAAGTAGTATTATTATTATAAAAGGGGGGTTTTACCGTTTAATGACCGGTTTGTCGATTTAAAACTTTAGTCGCAGTTAAAACCTAATGTAAAATATTAAAAATAAATATAACTTAATTTAAAGCGTAAAGTAAATGACAATAATTAAAATGCGATAAATTAAAATGCGTTAAATAAAATGACAATAAATAAAATTGCTATAATTAAAAAGTACGATAATTAAAAGTGCAATTAAATATAATGACAGTAAATAAAAGTGCGATGAAATAAGAAATAAAAGAATTATGCTTATTTAAACTTCCGTAATCATGATGTTTGATGTGTTGATTTTAGCTTATTACCATGGGTTAATTGTCCTTTGTCCTAGATTATTCGATATGTCCATCTGGTTTTTGTCCATAACAGTCCATCAGTCATAAATATAAAGTGCGAGTATCCTCGTCAAATTATTCTTATATCCGAAGTCAAATATTCCAACTAATTGGGGACTTAAATATAATTACACCAATTTTCCTTGTATGTAATTCACCCCTATTTTAATAAGTCCATTAACTAGTAATCCATTCCCGTGTGCAGTAAAATGAACGATTATTAGTACTTATAAATATCCCGCCCATCGTGTCCGATCGAGTGTATGTAGTTATTTATAGGTACGTCCAATTGTAAATCTTTATATTAAATTAACAAACTATCATTTAATTAAACAAATATAAAGCCCATTAATAGCTTATAGTCTAATTTCCACAACTGTCGTTCTTTTGTCCAAACCCCAATTATGGTACAAAGCCCAATTACCCCGTCTTAATATTTTAGTCCAACATCACGATTACTTCGGCTCAAATAAGCATAATAATAACTTAGTTACAAGACAGTAATTTAAAAAGGAAGAACATAGCTTACAGTGATTATTTATCGCGTAGCGTTACCCGAACAGAGTTCCGACTTTAAAACCCGTAAAATATTTCTTACAATAACCCAACTAAACCATAATTTATTATTAATCTTAAATTAAAATTAAAATTATAATATAAATATATTACATAGAGAAGAGAGATTGATTTTTGTGTGTTTAAAACGTCGAGCAAACTGCCTTTTTATAATACTTGGCGAGCAAACTGCCTTTTTATAATACTTGGCCTGCTACAGTAACTCATGCGATCGCATGAGATTTTAGTGCAAATCTCATGCACTCGCATGGGTTTTATGCCTATTTCCCATGCGATCTCATGGCCGTCAGATCCAGCTCACATATTTTTTGTTTGCTAGTTTGTCGACGTTATTTAATATAATATATAATATATAAATAATTTATATAATTATTTAAATATTATATTATATTCTTGTGCATATTTGACTTGTAATTTTAGCTCCGTTGCGTCGCGCGTTGATAGTTGGCTCAGGTCCCGGTTCCGGATTTTCGAACGTCTTTGCGTACTATTTAATATCTTGTACTTTGCGTTTTGCGGCTTGTACTCTTATCATATTTGGACGTTTCTCATCAATAAATTGAACCACTTGAATTATATCTTGTACATTTGAGCTTTTTGGTCATTTGCGTCTTCAAATCGTCATTTTCTTCTTTTATCTTCGCACTTATTTATTTAAACGAATATTACATAAAAATAGAACAATTACAACTAAAAGCTTTACATATTGGAAGGATATTGATACTAAATATATGTTCATTTAGAGCACTATCAAATATCCCCACACTTGAGCGTTGCTTGTCCTCAAGCAATACAGAACTTAAAATAAAATCACACTTCACTCGAATCACTTTTTTTTATTCTCACACTTTATACATCAGTGATTTTGATACGGCAGTATGAACAATGATAGTAACAATGTGGTTTACAGTCCCACATGACTATAAAAATTTAGATCCTTAAGAAAATTGGATCTTTATTAAAACATTTGATCTTTTAAAAATTCATTCTAGCTTTTACCCTGGATAAGTTTTCCGGAATAACCCTTCACCGGTGTTTGCAAAATATTTTTGTGGGTTTGGTGGGTTTCAGATTTGAAAATTTTAGCTCAAAACTTATGGTTTTGTGTCACCCACTTGCTAACCTTATATTAGGAAAGCAACACGTCCAGTATACTTGCTCCGTATATTACCCTTCGGTAAACTACCGTCCGGTTGTAAAGGAAAGCGTTGAACAAGCAACTATTAAGGCAATGTCTAATGACATGCTTTTGATTATGGTCTATAACGTGTTGGATGCAATTACTATCCTTTGTAGGAGCAATAGCAAAGATCACCCTAGAGTTTTTCGGTCTGGCACAAGGTCCTGTCTTCGACCATGCTATGCAATCACCGTTCTTACGGTTGACACCCGATTTGGTTCAGGTGACCTAATGAATTCCAGGTGAATTCCTAGGATTTTATGTTCAATGGTAATGAACGCATTGAAAATAGGTTTTCAGAAAACAAATCGGTTTTAATTTTGATCAAAATATTTTCTCGTTCAAGCTCGAGTTTAGATATCATCGAATTTCATGAGTTTGTAATTCTCAGTCTTTAAAGTCAATCTCAAGGATTGAGTAATATCAGGTTTAAATGCTGATTTTTAATCTTTAAAGAGATTATCCTTTCTGGGGGTCTGATTCATTAGTCTTATCAAGCTAATTTTCACGGCGCCCTCACCATTTTACGAGACAGATCCTCTCATGGTTAGGATAAGTTTGACCACTTGGCGACCCTGTTTGATGTTGAGGTCCGTGGATTTCCTGCTGATTTTAGAAATGAATTTTCTAGATTTTCGTCAACCTACAGTTGGTATGGACGACAACTTCCTGACCTAAATCAAGAAGCGCGTGTCTTTTTCGGAAGACTTTACTTCCTTTTAATGATGAAATTGATTCATCGAGTAGATTCATCTATTCTTTTAAAGGTATTACAATAAATCGGGTAAGACTGATTAGTTTAGTCCAAAGCAAAAGTACATGCAATAATCTTGTACCAAATATGTGATATGTGTTTTAAAGAAATTGGTAAATTCTTCCCACACTTAGCTTTTATTTATTCTTTTCTTTGCCTTTTTATTCTCTTCTATTCCAATTTAAATGAATTCAAGCTTTTTGGGTTGTTTCTCCATTTATGTTCTCTCCGAGATAACAATAATTTTGGCATTAACACATAGCTTTATCGTTCATAAATATGTATAAACATGATTTTGAATTCATTTAGTTGAAAATTTTTCAAATTTTCACAAAATTTGGCAATTAAACTAAGTGTAAACCCGAGAGAATTTATAACCCTTCCCCACGCTTGAGATCATGCAATGCTCTCATATGTGATGGCGCGCCTCATCGTTCATTCCTTTTGTTGTTATTTCACCCTCATATGTGAAATAACAACAAAAGGAATGAACGATGAGGCGCGCCATCTATCATTCGACGACCTTAGTAATTACAAACTCGGTATTTTTAATCATTTTTCTACGCTAATCACCCTCATGAATTTAAATTTTTACTGATTTTCTGCAAATGAGGGCATTGCAAGATCTCAAGTGTGGGGAAAGGTTATAAATTCTCTCGGGTTTACACTTAGTTTAATTGCCAAAATTTTGTGAAAATTTGAAAAATTTTCAACTAAATGAATTCAAAATCATGTTTATACATATTTATGAACGATAAAACTAGGTTAACATCAAAATTATTGTTACCTTGAAGAGAACATAAATTGAGAAACAACCCAAAATGCTAGAATTCATTTAAAATGGAATAGAGGAGAATAAAAAGGCAAAGAAAAATATAAATAAAAGCTAAGTGTGGAAAGAATTTACCAATTTCTTTAAAATATATATCACATATTTGTACAAGATTATTGCAGGTACTTTTGCTTTGGACTAAACTAATCAGTTTTACCCGATTTATTATAATACCTTTGAAAGAATAGATGGATCTACACGATGAATCAATTCCATCATTAAAAGGAAGTAAAGTCTTCCGAAAAAGACACACGCTTCTTTATTTAGGTCAGGAAGTTGTCGTCTGGACCAGTTGTAGAGTCTACGAAAAACCTTGAAAAGTTTTCTCGAAAATCAGCTGGAAATCTACGGACCTCGGTATCAAACAGGGTCGCCAAGTGGTCAGACTTATCCTAACCATGAGAGGATCTGTCTCGTAAAATGGGGAGGGCACTGTGCAAATTAGCTTGATAAGACTAGTGAATCAGAACTCCAGAAAGGATAATCTCCTTAAAGATTAAAAATCAGCTTCTAAGCCTGATATTACTCAATCCTTGAGATTAACATTAAAGATTGAGAATTACAAACTTATGGAATTCAATGATATCTAAACTCGAGCTTGAACGAGAAAATATTTTGATCAAAATTAAAACCGATTTGTTTTCTGAAAACCTATTTTCAATGCGTTCATTACCATTGAATGTAAAATCCTAGGAATTCACCTGGAATTCATTAGGTCACCTGAACCAAATCGGGTGTCAACCGTAAGAACGATGGTTGCATAGCATGGTCGAAGACAGGACCTTGTGCCAGATCAAAAAATTATAGGGTGGTCTTTACTATTGCTCCTTCAAATGATAGTAATTGCATCCGACATGTTTTAGACCATGAACATCTGCATGTCATTAGACATTGCCTTTGCAGTTGCTTGTTCAACACTTTCCTTTATAACCGGACGGTAGTTTACCGAAAGGTAATATACCGAACAAGTATACTGGACGTGTTGCTTTCCTAATACAAGGTTAGCAAGTGGGTGACACAAAACCGCAAGTTTTGAGCTAAAATTTTAAAATCTGAAACCCACAAAACCCACAAAAAAATTTTGCAAACACCAGTGAAGGGTTATTCCGGAAAACTTATCTAGGGTAAAAGCTAGAATAAATTTTCAAAAGATCAAATGTTTTCATAAAGATCCAATTTCCTTAAAGGATCTAAATTTTTAATAGTCATGTGGGACTGTAAACCACATCGTTATCATTGTTTATACCGCCGTATCAAAATCACTGATGTATAAAGTGTGAAAATAAAAAAGTGATTCGAGTGAAGTGTGATTTAATTTCAAATTCTATAATGCTTGAGGACAAGCAACGTTCAAGTGTGGGGATATTTGATAATGCTAAAAAGGAACATATTATTAGTATCAATATCCTTCACATATGTAAAGCTTTTAGTTGCAATTGTTCTATTTTTATATAATATTCGTTTAAATAAATAAGTGCGAAGACAAAAGAAGAAAATGATGATTTGAAGAAGCAAATGACCAAAGCTCAAATGTAAAAGATATAATTCAAGTTGTTCAATTTATTAATGAGAAACGTCTCAAAATTACAAGAGTACGAGTCGCAAAACGCAAAGTACAAGATATTAAATTATACGAAAGGACGTTCAAAAAATCGGAATCGGGACCTGAGCCAACTATCAACGCGCGACGCAGCGGAGCTAAAATTACAAGTCAACTATGCACAAAAATATAATATAATATTTAAATAATTATATAAATTATTTATATATTATATATTATATTAAATAACGTCGACAAACTAGCAAACAAAAAATATGTGAGCTGGATCTGACGGCCATGCGATCGCATGGGAAATAGGCATAAAACCCATGCGAGTGCATGAGCCCATGCGAGTGCATGAGCCCATGCGAGTGCATGATATTTGCACTAAAATCTCATGCGATCGCATGAGTTACTGTAGCAGGCCAAGTTCTATAAAAAGTCAGTTTTTCGAACGAGTTAGGGACACAAAAATCAATCTCTCTTCTCTATGTAATATATTTATATTATAATTATAATTTTAATTTAAGATTAATAATAAATTATGGTTTAGTTGGGTTATTGTAAGAAATGTTTTACGGGTTTTAAAGTCGGAACTCTGTCCGGGTACACTACGCAATTAATCGCCACTGTAAGCTATGTTCTTCCTTTTTAAATTAATGTCTCGTAACTAATTTATTTTTATGCTTATTTGAGCCGAAGTAATCGTGATGTTGGATTAAAATATTAAGATGGGGTTATTAGATTTTGTACCATAATTAAGGTTTGGACAAAAGACCGACACTTGTGGACATTGGACTATTGACTATTAATAGATAGGGGGTATTGTCTAATCGAATGACAACTCATTAGAATCTGTCGAACCTATCTTCAAATTTGTTAATCTAATAATTATTAAAATGATTATGTATGTTCTATTTAGTGACGTTTATACGACATCTTTTACAATCATTTATTTAATTATTTGGGTTGGTTAATTGATTATTCATTCTGATCAAGTGGGTAAATTAATATTCATATCTCATTAAAATAGGGGTGGATTACATACAAGGATAATTGGTGTAATTGTTAACTAAGTATTAAAACCTTGGATTACGCGCAGTCGATAACCTGGTGTAATTATTAACAAAGTATTAAAACCTTGTTACAGTTCGAATCCCTAATTAGTTGGAATATTTGACTTCGGGAATAAGGTTAATTTGACGAGCATTTTATAATTATGACCGATGGACTATTATGGACAAAAACCAGATAGGTATCAAATAAACCAGGACAAAGGACAATTAACCCGGGCAACCATTAATTAAAATCAAAACGTCAAACATCATGATTACGGAAGTTTAAATAAGCATAATACTTTTATTTCATATTTCATCGTACCTTTATTTACTGTCATTTTAATTACTGCAATTTACTTTATCGCAATTTAAATTCTGTCATTTATATTATCGTCATTTATCTTTACGCTTTATTTAAAATCGACAAACCGGTCATTAAACGGTAAAAACCCCCTTTTATAATAATATTACTATATATAATTATATATATTTTATACAAATATAGTTGTAAAAAAATATAGCGTTAAACTTGGCTAGCTCCCTGTGGAACGAACCGGACTTACTAAAAACTACACTACTCTACGATTAGGTACACTGCCTATAAGTGTTGTAGCAAGGTTTAGGTATATCCACTCTATAAATAAATAAATAACTTGTGTAAAATTGTATCGTATTTAATAGTTTTTCATAATAAATATATAACTATTTCGTATACACCTCGCATAACATCAAGTATTTTATATTTCTAGATTTTTGAGCTTTGCCGTAAAATCCCTTAAGTTCTTTTTCTTTAGACTAAGATTTAGGTGCTTTAGAATTTTGCGATGCCGTTTTAAGATTTTAGTGCCTTTTTAAGTTATTACCGTTTTGGATATAGAATTCCTTTAAGCTTTAATACCTTTAGACGCAACTTTTATTATTTAGTTTTTAGACTTTTAAGTTTCGACGCTTTACTTTCTTTTTATTATTTTTCGACCTTTTATTTTTCGACGTTTTTCGACGCACTCTTTTTCTTACTTATTTCTCGACGCTCTAGTTTTTAGGACATAGATTTTTATTTCAAAACTTAGACGAAAAATTATTTTAAGCGGTTAAATTGATAGACATTGAAATTTTTTGGTTCGTAGTAATAGTTGGATTTGTTAGTGGCGAGTTGTGGGTTTCCGATTTAAAGGGTCCTGGCTACCTGCTGCATCTATTGGCTATTCGAAACGTGGGCAAAATCAGAAAAGTCTATTAATTTGATAACTTATATAATTTTTTATTTATTTTTATAACTAATAGGATATTCAGTGAATGCACCGAGCAAAACGTTCACCACCTTTCATACGTTCACCACCTGTAACTCGATCAAGACATCTAGCCAATATTGTCGCCGTTGATTTTTCTTTAGAATCGTCATCCAGCCGACTAAGTACTCCAATTCAAATTTCCGATAATCCATTTTTTGAACCCGACCTCACAATTGAGAATCCGGAGGATATTCAAGGACAATTCAAGATCCTGAACCACTAATCATTCCTCCGGAACCACAAATTACTAATCCAGAGATTGTCAAGGAAGAAACCATTAAATCAGAATCCTCTAGTGATTAAGATTCAACAAATTCAATTATGAAAGTAACGGAACCTCTAAGTATGGAAGACCGAATGAGAGCCACACGCACGGGCCAAAGTCACGCCATTATTAAACCAGACATTAATGCGACAGATTATGAAATCAAAGGACAAATCCTACACATGGTAACTAATCAATGCCAATATAGTGGTACGCCAAAAGAAGATCCAAACGAACATTTTCGAACCTTTAATAGGATTTGTACTCTATTCAAAATCAGAGAAGTTGAGGATGAACAGATCTATCTCATGTTGTTTCCCTGGACTTTAAAGGGAGAAGCCAAAGATTGGTTAGAATCGTTACCTCAAGGGGCGATTGATACATGGGATGTTTTAGTTGAAAAATTTCTTAAACAATTCTTTCCGGCATCTAAAGCTGTAATACTTCAAGGAGAAATTGTTACACTCACGCAGAAGCCAAATGAAACTCTATATGAGGCGTGGACAAGATTTGGAAAGTTGTTAAGAGGATGTCCGCAACATGGTTTAGACACTTATCAAATAGTACAAATATTCTACCAAGGATGCGACGTTGCTACACGAAAAGACATCGACATAACAGCTGGTGGTTCCATTATGAAGAAAACCGCAACCGAAGCTCACAAAATCATTGATAACACAGCATCCCACTCGCATGAGTGGCATCAAGAAAAAGATATCTTTCGTTCATCTAAAGCGGCTAGAGCCGATTCTAGCCATGACTTTGATTCCGTTTCCGTAAAAATAGATGCTTTCGAGAGACGAATGGAAAAGATGACTAAAGATATTCACGCAATACGAATCAGTTGTGAATAATGCGGTGGACCACACTTAACAAAAGATTGTCACATCGAGCAAATGATGGAACAACGTGAGAATGTTTCCTACATGAACCAAAGGCTGGGAAATAATTATCAAAATAATAATTATTAACCGCCAAGGCCAAACTTCAATCGAAATTAAAACATTCTTTACAATCCAAATGGACCCAACAATAACTCGTATAACCAACAAGGTCCGAATAACTAACCAACTCAAAACAACACTTTCAATCAACAAAGACCTAGCTTGTATACACCACCACAACAAACCGAAGAGAAAAAGTCAAATCTGGAAGAAATGATGGCGAAGCTAATGGAATCTCAAATATAATTTATTACATCTCAAACCCAAACAAATGAGAGGTTTGATCAGTCATTAAGAACTCAACAAGCTTCCATTTTGAATCTAGAAAAACACGTAGGTACTCTTGCTAGCATGATGAGTGAGAGGGAACAAGGAAAGCTACCGAGTAATACTGAAGTAAATCCTCGGAATGAGAATGTTAATATGGTGTCAACGAATTCTGAAAAACCAGCATCAGAAGATGGGAAGGTTTTTGATGTGAGTAACAATGAAGAAGTTCACCACTACCACCACCCGAGTATGTAAAGTCAGTGGTAACACAATACAGACCACCCATCCTGTTTCCAAGAAAAGGAGTTGAGTATGAGCAAGTAATAGGTAATAAAGTTTGTGATGCCTCTGGAAAGAAGAAGAAGAATAAGAAAGTACAAGAAACAAAAACCGTTAAAGTAAACCTGGTGAAGACAGTTCCACCAACACCTCCACCAACACCTCCACCCAGGTTGAGTGATCCGGGTGAATTTATTGTTCTTTGTCTACTTAGTGATTGTGTTTTGTATGATGCACTAGCCGATTTAGGTGCGAGTGTGAGTGTTATGCCTCTTTCATTATATAAGAGATTAGGAGTAGGTGAGTTAAGTCCAACGAAAATGAGTGTTCGACTATTTGATCAAACCATTAAGCACCCAGTTGGAATTGCTGACGACCTACCCGTTCAAGTGGGTAATTTAACCTTTCTAGTCGAATTTATTGTCATTGACATAGAAGAGGACCCAAACATTCCTCTAATTTTAGGTCGACTATTCTTAGCATCCATCGGGGCGTTATTTGATGTAAGAAAAGGTAGAATGACACTAAGTAATAATGAAAAATCAATCTCCTTTGTGAGTCGAAAGTCTAAATCTCCACCAACCAAAACCGTTGAACTAACAAAAACGATTGGTAAGAACCATATTGATTTACCAACTCCAACGTTAGTGCTTAACAATAATAAAACGCCTAAGTGTGGGGAAAATGAAGTAACAACTAATGATGACCTGATAACAAAGAACCCCGTTGTTGATACGAAATTAAATGACTCCGTTATTAATAGTTCAATGAAGAAACTTATTAAACGGATTCGCGATGCTAGAACCAAGGGGAACTTTAATTTATGTAACCGGTTAGTATCCAATCTATCACCTAAAGAAAAGGAAAAACTAGTTAAATTTTTGGATATTACACAGGAATCCGACCAATGGCTTAAAGCAAAAGTCACAGATATGCAAGTTGATTATGGTCCAAGAGAAATTGACAATCAAGTTAATAACAAATTCGACACCACAGCTACCTAAGTGTGTGGAGATTCAAATGTTCTAAAAAGAAAACGTTGTTTAGAGTTAGTTGTTCTGTTCTCGTGTAGTTCCGAAAATAGAATTCGATTGGTCTTTTCCACTAGCAGACACTAAAGAACTAGTTTTCTCCCCCTATTCTGATTTTTTGTTTTGTAGGTTTTGTACGCATTTTTTAAATTTAAGTTTTGTGTGAATTTAAAAAAAAATTACTTTATTTCATTAAGTTTAAAAAAATGATTTCTAAAAATTCATCGTAAGTTGAAGACTAGGTCATGGAATCGAAATTTCTTTACTTGAAGGCGCGGCGAAAAATTTTGTTATCATTATTTTTAATTTTATTGATCTAAAGTATACCCAAAAAAATAAAAAAACCCAAAAATCTTTGCTTTTAAAACAATCGCTTTAAAAACGACAAATTTTAAATTTTGTCGAGGGACGGACTAGGTAAACATACCGAAACCACCTAAAGTAAAAGGAAACAAAATTTTAAAAAATTATTCATTTAAATTGTTTTAATAAATAAAGGTTTTTATAAAAAAATATATATTTATATATTATATATATGTTTGTAGTTTATCTTATGTACAAAACATGGTAAAACAGCGCATTTTCAAAGACTGGCATTAAGTTCAGCAAAAGCTACTAATTTTAACGACAAGACGTAAAATATCAAATGTGATATAAAACAATATGTTTGCAAACTCGGTATTTTTAATCATTTTTCTACGCTAATCACCCTCATGAATTTAAATTTTTACTGATTTTTTGCAAATGAGGGCTTTGCAAGATCTCAAGTGTGGGGAAGGGTTATAAATTCTCTCGGGTTTACACTTAGTTTAATTGCCAAAATTTTGTGAAAATTTGAAAAATTTTCAACTAAATGAATTCAAAATCATGTTTATACATATTTATGAACGATAAAACTAGGTTAACACCGAAATTATTATTACCTTGAAGAGAACATAAATTGAGAAACAACCGAAAATGCTAGAATTCATTTAAAATGGAATAGAGGAGAATAAAAAGGCAAAGAAAAATATAAATAAAAGCTAAGTGTGGAAAGAATTTACCAATTTCTTTAAAATATATATCACATATTTGTACAAGATTATTGCAGGTACTTTTTCTTTGGACTAAACTAATCAGTTTTACCAGATTTATGATAATACCTTTGAAAGAATAGATGGATCTACACGATGAATCAATTCTATCATTAAAAGGAAGTAAAGTCTTCCAAAAAAGACACGCGCTTCTTGATTTAGGTCAGAAAGTTGTCGTCTGGACCAGTTGTAGAGTCTACGAAAAACCTTGAAAAGTTTTCTCGAAAATCAGCTGGAAATCCATGGACCTCAACATCAAACAGGGTCGCCAAGTGGTCAGACTTATCCTAACCATGAGAGAAGCTGTCTCTTAAAATGGGGAGGGCGCCGTGCAAATTAGCTTGATAAGACTAATGAATCAGACCTCCAGAAAGGATAATCTCCTTAAAGATTAAAAATCAGCTTCTAAGCCTGATATTACTCAATCCTTGAGATTGACATTAAAGATTGAGAATTACAAACTCATAGAATTCAATGATATCTAAACTCGAGCTTGAACGAGAAAATATTTTGATCAAAATTAAAACCGATTTTTTTCTGAAAACCTATTTTCAATGCGTTCATTACCATTGAACGTAAAATCCTAGGAATTCACCTGGAATTCATTAGGTTACCAGAACCAAATAGGATGTCAACCGTAAGAACGGTGGTTGCATAGCATGGTCGAAGACAGGACCTTGTGCCAGACCAAAAATTATAGGGTGATCTTTACTATTGCTCCTACAAAGGATAGTAATTGCATCTGAAACGTTTTAGACCATGAACATCTGCATGTCATTAGACATTACCTTTACAGTTGCTTGTTCAACGCTTTCCTTTATAACCGGACGGTAGTTTACCGAAAGGTAATATACGGAACAAATATACTGGACGTGTTGCTTTCCTAATACAAGGTTAGCAAGTGGGTGACACAAAACCGCAAGTTTTGAGCTAAAATTTTAAAATCTGAAACCCACAAAACCCACAAAAACATTTTGCAAACACCGGTGAAGGGTTATTTCGGAAAACTTATCTAGGGTAAAAGCTAGAATAAATTTTCAAAAGATCAAATGTTTTCATAAAGATTCAATTTCCTTAAAGGATCTAAATTTTTAATAGTCATGTGGGACTGTAAACCACATCATTAAGATCATTATTTATACCGCCGTATCAAAATCACTGATGTATAAAGTGTGAAAATAAAAAAGTGATTCGAGTGAAGTGTGATTTAATTTCAAATTCTGTATTGCTTGAGGACAAGCAACGTTCAAGTGTGAGGATATTTGATAATGCTAAAAAGGAACATATTATTAGTATCAATATCCTTCCAATATGTAAAGCTTTTAGTTGCAATTGTTCTATTTTTATATAATATTCGTTTAAATAAATAAGTGCGAAGACAAAAGAAGAAAACGACGATTTGAAGAAGCAAATGACCAAAGCTCAAATGTACAAGATATAATTCAAGTGGTTCAATTTATTGATGAGAAACATCTCAAAATTACAAGAGTACGAGTCGCAAAACACAAAGTACAAGATATTAAATTATACGAAAGGACGTTCGAAAAACCGGAATCGGGACCTGAGCCAACTATCAACGCGCGACGCAACGGAGCTAAAATTACAAGTCAACTATGCACAAGAATATAATATAATATTTAAATAATTATATAAATTATTTATATATTATATATTATATTAAATAACGTCGACAAACTAGCAAACAAAAAATATGTGAGCTGGATCTGACGGCCATGCGATCGCATGGGAAATAGGCATAAAACCCATGCGAGTACATGAGCCCATGCGAGTGCATGAGATTTGCACTAAAATCTCATGCAATCGCATGAGTTACTGTAGCAGGCCAAGTTCTATAAAAAGTCAGTTTTTCGGACAAGTTAGGGACATAAAAATCAATCTCTCTTCTCTATGTAATATATTTATATTATAATTTTAATTTTAATTTAAGAGTAATAATAAATTATGGTTTAGTTGGGTTATTGTAAGAAATGTTTTACGGGTTTTAAATTCGAAACTCTGTCCGGGTAACGCTACGCAATTAGTCACCACTGTAAGCTATGTTCTTTCTTTTTAAATTAATGTCTCGTAACTAAGTTATTATTATCCTTATTTGAGCCGAAGTAATCGTGATGTTGGATTAAAATATTAAGAGGGGGTTATTAGATTTTGTACCATAATTAAGGTTTGGACAAAAGACCGACACTTGTGGACATTGGACTATTGACTATTAATAGATAGGGGGTATTGTTTAATCGAATGACAACTCATTAGAATCTGTCGAACCTATCTTCAAATTAGTTAATCTAATAATTATTAAAATGATTATGTATGTTCTATTTAGTGACGTTTATACGACATCTTTTACGATCATTTATTTAATTATTTGGGTTGGTTAATTGATTATTCATTCTGATCAAGTGGGTATGAAATACTAAACCTTTGTCCTGGTTTAAAAATATAGCATTATTTAAACTACACTATTGTACGATTATAAACTGGGTATTTTTAATCACTTTACTACACTAATCACCCTCATGAATTTATTATTATAGTCTGATTTCATGCAAATGAGGGCATTGCATGATCTCAAGTGTGGGGAAGGGTTATAAATTCTCTCGGGTTTGCACTTGGTTTATTTGCCAAATTTTGTGAAAATTTGAAAAATTTTCAGCTAAATGAATTCAAAATCATGTTTATACATATTTATGAACGATAAAAACTAGGTGTTAATACCGAAATTATCGTTACCTCGGAAAGGACATAAATTGAAAAACAACCTAAAATGCTTGAATTCATTTAAAATGGAAAAAAGAGAATAAAAAGGCAAAGAAATAAATAAATAAAATCCAAGTGGGTGAGAATGTACCAAGTTATTCAATTAAAAACTATCTATCACATGTTTCTGTAAAGTTATTGTAGTTGCTTTTGTATTGGACAAAATTAACTGTTTTAACCGGTAAATTGTAATATAAATGGAAGAATAGATGGATCTACACGAAGAATCAGTTCCATCATTAAAAGGAAGTAAAGTCTTCCGAAAAAGACACGCGCTTATTGATTTAGGTCAGGAAGTTGCCGTCCAGACCAGCTGTAGGTTGACGAAAAATCTAGAAAAGTCATCTCTAAAATCAGCAGGAAATCCACGGACCTCGGCATCAAACAGGGTCGCAAAGTGGTCAGATTTATCCTAACCATGAGAAGGATTTATCTCGAAAAATGGGGAGGGCACCGTGCAAATTAGCTTGATAAGACTAATGAATCAGACCCCCAGAAAGGATAATCTCCTTAAAGATTAAAAATCAATTTTTTAAGCCTGATATTACTCAGTCCTTGAGATTGACTTTAAAGATTGAGAATTACAAACTCATGGAATTCAATGATATCTAAACTCGAGCTTGAACGAGAAAATATTTTGATCAAAATTAAAACTAATTTGTTTTCTGAAAACCCATTTTCAATACGTTCATTACCATTGAACGTAAAATCCTAGGAATTCACCTGGAATTCATTAGGTCACCTGAACCAAATCGGGTGTCAACCGTAAGAACGGTGGTTGCATAGCATGGTCAAAGACAGGACCTTGTGCCAGATCGAAAAATTATAGGGTGATCTTTGCTATTGCTCCTACAAAGGATAGTAATTGCATCCGACACATTTTTGACCACAATTAAAAGCATGTCACGGGACATTTCCTTAACAGTTGCTTGTTCAACGCTTTCTTTTACAACCGGACGGTAGTTTACCAAAAGGTAATATACGGAGCAAGTATACTAGACGTGTTGCTTTCCCAATACGAGGTTAGCAAGTGGGTGACAAAAAACCATAAGTTTTGAGCTAAAATTTTCAAATCTAAAACCCACCAAACCCACAAAAACAATTTGCAAACACCGGTGAAGGGTTATTCCGGAAAACTTATCTAGGATAAAACCTAGAATGAATTTTCAAAAGATCAAATGTTTTCATAAAGATCCAATTTCCTTAAAGGATCTAAATTTTTTTAGTCATGTGGGACTGTAAACCACATCGTTACTATCATTGTTCATACCGCTGTATCAAAATCACTGATGTATAAAGTTTGAGAATAAAAAAGTGATTCGAGTGAGGTGTGATTTTATTTCAAGTTCTGTATTGCTTGAGGACAAGCAACGCTCAAGTGTGGGGATATTTGATAGTGCTCCAAATGAACATATATTTAGGCACAATATCCTTCCAATATGTAAAGCTTTTAGTTGTAATTGTTCTATTTTTATGTAATATTCGTTTAAATAAATAAGTGCAAAGACAAAAGAAGAAAACGACGATTTGAAGACGCAAATGACCAAAAAGCTAAAAAGTACAAAGTACAATCAAAGTGGTTCAAAATATTGATGAGAAACGTCTCAAAATTACAAAAGTACAAGTCGCAAAATGCAAAGTACAAGATATTAAATTATACGAAAGGACGTTCGAAAAACCGAAACTGGGACCTGAGCCAACTATCAACGCGAGATGCAACGGAGCTAAAATTACAAGTCAACTATGCACAAGAATATAATATAATATTTAAATAATTATATCAATTATTTATATATTATATATTATATTAAATAACGTCGACAAACTAGCAAACAAAAAATATGTGAGCTGGATCTGACGGCCATGCGATCGCATGGGAAATAGGCATAAAACCCATGCGAGTGCATGAGCCCATGCGAGTGCATGATATTTGCACTAAAATCTTATGCGATCGCATGAGTTACTGTAGCAGGTCACATCCTATAAATTCGCCAGTTTTCTGTGAGTTTTAGGACATCTTTTTCTATCTATCTCTCTTTCAATTTATATTTAAGTTAATAATAATAAGGTTATTATAAGAATGTTTTACGGGTTTTAAGTCGGAACTCTGTCCGTGTAAACGCTACGCGATTAATCACCACTGTAAGCTATGTTCTTCCTTTTTAAATTAATGTATCATAACTAAGTTATTATTATGCTTATTTGAGCCGAAGTAATCGTGATGTTAGACTAAATATTAAGATGGGGTTATTGAATTTTGTACCATAATTAAGGTTTGGACAAAAGACCGACACTTGTGAACAATGGACTATTGACTATTAATAGGTAGGGAGTATTGTCTAATCTAATGACAACTCATTGGAACCTGTTAAACCTATCTTCAAATTAGTTAATCTAATAATTATTAAAATGATTATGTATGTCCTATTTAGTGACGTTTATACGACATCTTTTACGATCCTATCTGACACGCCTGATACCTCTGCCGACAGCATTAATTACGAAGTATTAATAATAATTATTATTTTTTTACCCTAATTAGGGTTTTAGTTAATTAATTAGTTTTTATTAATTAGTTTTAGTTTTATTAATTAATTTGTATTTTAAGTTTTAATTAGTTTTAAAATTTATACTTTTATAAAATAATAATATAAAAATAATATATTTTTATAAAATTGTAATTTTATCACTTTTTATATCTTTTTATAAATTGTATATTTTAATCGTTTAATTTGTAAAATCGTATTTTTATCGTTCGTAATTAGTTTTTAATCTAGTATTTTTCCGTAGTTATTTTTATTTCTAGATTTTTAGTCTTTGCCGTAAAATCCCTTAAGTGCTTTTTCTTTAGACTAAGATTTAGGTACTTTAGAATTTTGCGACGCCGTTTTAAGATTTTAGTACTTTTTAAGATATTGCCGTTTTGAATATAGAATTCCTTTTAAGCTTTAATACCTTTAGACGTAAGTTTTAATATTTAATTTTCGACTGTTTGTTTTTCGACGATTATTTTTTGACCTTTTATTTTTCGACGTTTTTCGACGCACTCTTTTTCTTTCTTATTTCTCGACGCTCTAGTTTTTAGGACATGGAATTTTCTATTTCTTCTCTAAAATTTCTTTAAACTTCGACGAAAAATTATTTTTAGCGGTTAAATTGATAGACATCCAAAATTTTCTGGTTCGTAGTAATAGTTGGATTTGTTAGTGGCGAGTTGTGGGCTTCCGATTTAAAAGGTCCTGGCTACCTGCTGCATCTATTGGCTATTCGAAACGTGGGCACAATCAGAAAAGTCAATTAATTTGATAACTTAATTAATTTTTATCTTTTATAACGAATAGGATATTCTGTGAATGCACCGAGCAAAACGTTCACCACCTTTCATACGTTCACCACCTGTAACTCGATCAAGACATCTAGCCAACATTGTCGCCGTTGATTTTTCCTTAGAATCATCATCTAGTCGAACAAATACTCCAACTCAAATTTTCGATAATCCATTTTTTGAACCCGACTTCACAGATGAGAACCCAGAGGATATTCAAGGACAATTCCAAGATCCTGAACCACTAATCATTCCTCCTGAACCACAAACCGTTAATTCAGAATTCTCTAGTGATTCGTATTCAACAAATTCAATTATGGAAGTAACGGAACCTCTAAGTATGGAAGACCGAATGAGAGTCACACGCACATGCCAAGGTCACGCCATTATTAAGCCAGATATTAATGCACCAGATTATGAAATCAAAAGACAAATCCTACACATGGTAACTAATCAATGCCAATATAGTGGTACGCCGAAGGAAGATCCAAACGAACATCTTCGAACATTTAATAGGATCTGTACTCTATTCAAAATCAGAGAAGTTGAGGATGAACAAATCTATCTCATGTTATTTCCCTGGACTTTAAAGGGAGAAGCCAAAGATTGGTTAGAATCGTTACCTGAAGGGGCGATTGATACATGGGACGTTTTAGTTGAAAAATTTCTTAAACAATTCTTTCCAGCATCTAAAGCTGTGAGACTTCAAGGAGAAATTGTTACGTTCGTGCAAAAGCCAAATGAAACATTATATGAGGCATGGACAAGATTTGGAAAGTTTTTGAGAGGATGTCCGCAGCACGGTTTAGATACTTATCAAATAGTACAAATATTCTACCAAGGATGCGACATTACTACACGAAAAGACATCGACATAGCAGCTGGTGGTTCCATTATGAAGAAAAACGGAACTGAAGCTCACAAGATAATTGATAATACAGCCTCCCACTCACATGAGTGGCACCAGGAAAAAGATATCTTTCATTCATCTAAAGCGGCTAGAGCCGATTCTAGCCATGACTTTGATTCCGTTTCCGCAAAAATAGATGCTTTCGAAAGACGAATGGAAAAGATGACTAAAGATATTCACGCAATACGAATCAGTTGTGAGCAATGCGGTGGACCACACTTAACGAAAGATTGTCACATTGAGCAAACGATGGAACAACGTGAGAATGTTTCCTACATGAACCAAAGGCCAGGAAATAATTATCAAAATAATTATCAACCGCCAAAGCCAAACTTTAATCGAAATCAAAACATTCTTTACAATCCAAATGGACCCAACAATAACTCATATAACCAACAAGGTCCAAATAACCAACCAACTCAAAACAACACTTTCAATCAACAAAGACCTGGTTTGTATAAACCACCACAACAAACCGAAGAGAAAAACTCAAATCTGGAAGAAATGGTACAAAAGCTAATGGAATCTCACACACAATTTATTACATCTCAAACCCAAACAAATGAGAGGTTTGATCAGTCATTAAGAACTCAACAATCTTCCATTTTGAATCTATAAAAACACGTAGGTACTCTTGCTAGCATGATGAGTGAGAGGGAACAAGGAAAACTACCGAGTAATACTGAAGTAAATCCTCGAAATGAGAATGTTAATATGGTATCAACAAATTCTGAAAAACCATCACCAGAAGATGGGAAGGTTTTAGATGTGAGTAACAATGAAGAAGTTACACCACCCGAGTATATAAAGCCAGTGGTGGCACCATACAAACCACCCATGCCGTTTCCAAGAAAAGGAGTTGAGTATGAGCAAGTGATAGGTAATAAAGTTTGTGATACCTCTGGAAAGAAGAAGAAGAAGAATAAGAAAGTGCAAAAAATAAAAACCGTAAAAATAAACCCGAAGAAGACAGTTCCACCAAAACCTCCACCAGGTTAGGTGATCCAGGTGAATTTATTGTTCCTTGTCTACTTAGTGATTGTGTCATGTATGATGCACTAGCAGATTTAGGTGCGAGTATAAGTGTTATGCCTCTTTCATTATATAAGAGATTAGGAGTAGGTGAATTAAGTCCAACAGATATGAGTGTTCGACTCTTTGATCAAACCATTAGGCACCCAGTTGGAATTGCTGACAATCTACCCATTCAAGTAGGAAATTTAACCTTTTTAGTCGAATTTATTGTCATTGACATAGAAGAGGACTCAAACATTCCTCTAATTTTAGGTCGACCATTCTTAGCGTCCACCGGGGCGTTATTTGATGTAAGAGAGGGTAGAATGACACTTAGTAATGATGAAAAATCAATCACCTTTGTGAGTCGAAAGTCTAAATCTCCACCAACCAAAACTATTGAACCAACAAAAACGATTGGTAAGAACCATATTGTTTTACCAACTCCAACGGTAGTGCTTAACAATAATAAAACGCCTAAGTGCGGGGAAGATGAAGTAACACCTAATGATAACCTGATAACAAAGAACCCCGTTGTTGATATGAAATTAAATGACCCCGTTATTAATAGTTCAATGAAGAAACTTATTAAACGGATTCGCGATGCTAGAACCAAGGGGAACTTTAAGTTATGTAACCGGTTAGTGTCCAATCTTTCGCCTAAAGAAAAGAAAAAACTAGTTGAATTTGTGGATATTACACAGGAATCCGACCAATGGCTTAAAGAAAAAGTCACAGATATGCAAGTTGATTATGGTCCAAGAGAAATTGACGATGAAGTTAACCACAATTTCGACACCACAGCTACCTAAGTGTGGGGAGATTTTCAAATGTTCTAAAAAAAATGATGTCTAGAGTTAGTTGTTCTGTTCTCGTGTAGTTTCGAAAATGGAATCCGATTAGTCTTTTCTACTAGCAGACACTAAAGAACTAGTTTTCTCCCCCCATTCTGAATTTTTTGTTTTGTAGGTTTTTTATGAAATTAATACGTTTTATAAAAATTAATTTTTTTGTGTGAATTTAAAAACAAAAAATTACTTTATTTCATTAAGTTTAAAAAAATGATTTCTAAAATTCGTCGTAAGTTAAAGACTAGGTCATGGAACCGAAATTGCTTTACCCGAGGGTGGGGCGACAAATTTTGTTATCATTATTTTTAATTTTATTGATCTAAAGTATACCAAAAAAATTAAAAAACCCAAAAATCTTTGCTTTAAAAAAAATCGCATTAAAAATGACAAATTTTAAATTTTGTCGAGGGAAGGACTAGGTAAACATACCGAAACTACCTAAAGTAAAGGGAAACAAAAATTTTAAAAAATTTTCATTTAAATTCTTTTAATAAATAAAGGTTTTTATAAATAAATAAATAAATATATATATATATATATACATACATACATATATATATATATATATATATATATATATATATATATATATATATATATATATATATATATATATATATATATATATATATATATATATATATATGTTTGTAGTTTATCTTATGTATAAAACAAGGTAAAACAACGCATTTTCAAAGACTGGCATTAAAGTTAAGCAAAAGCTACTAATTTTGATGACAATACGCAAAATATCAAATGTGATATAAAATATGTTTGCAAACTCGGTATTTTTAATCACTTTTCTACACTAATCACCCTCATTAATTTATAATTATAGTCCGATTTCATGCAAATTAGGGCATTGCATGATTTCAAGTGTGGGGAAGGGTTATAAATTCTCTCGGGTTTACACTTAGTTTAATTGTCACAAATTTTGTGAAAATTTGAAAATTTTTTAACCAAATGAATTCATAATCATGTTTATACATATTTATAAACGATTAAACTAGGTTATAATACCGAAATTATTGTTACCTCGGAAAGAACATAAATGGAGAAACAACCCAAAATGTTAGAATTCATTTAAAATGGAATAGAGGAGAATAAAAAGGCAAAGAAAAAAATAAATAAAAACTAAGTGTGGGAAGAATTTACCAAGTTCTTTAAAGCATATATCACATATTTGTACAAGATTATTGCAGATACTTTTGTTTTGGACTATATTAATCAGTTTTAACCAATATACAATAATATAAATGAAAGAAAGATGGATCTACATGATGAATCAATTCCATCATTAAAAGAAAGTAAAGACTTTCGAAAAAGACACGCGCTTCTTGATTTAGGTCAAGAAGTTGTCGTCCAGACCAGCTGTAGGTTGGCGAAAAATCTAGAAAAGTCATCTCTAAAATCAGCAGAAAATCCACGGACCTCAGCATCAAACAGGGTCGCCAAGTGGTCAGACTTATCCTAACCATGAGAGGATCTGTCTCGTAAAATGAGAAGGGCGTTGTGCAAATTAGCTTGATAAGACTAATGAATCAGATCTCCAGAAAGGATAATCTCCTTAAAGATAAAAAATAAGCTTTTAAGACTGATATTACTCAATCCTTGAGATTGACTTTAAAGATTGAGAATTACAAACTCATGGAATTCGATGATATCTAAACTCGAGCTTGAACGAGAAAATATTTTGATCAAAATTACAAACCGATTTGTTTTCTGAAAACCCATTTTCAATGCGTTCATTACCATTGAACGTAAAATCCTAGGAATTCACCTGGAATTCATTAGGTCACCTGAACCAAATCGGGTGTCAACCGTAAGAACGGTGGTTGTATAGCATGGTCAAAGACAGGACCTTGTGCCAGACCGAAAAACTATAGGGTGATCTTTACTATTGCTCCTACAAAGGATAGTAATTGCATCCGACACGTTATAGACCATTATTAAAAGCATGTCACGGGATATTTCCTTAACAGTTGCTTGTTCAACGCTTTCCTTTACAACCGGACGGTAGTTTACCGAAAGGTAAAATACGGAGCAAGTAAACTGGACGTGTTGCTTTCCCAATACAAGGTTAGCAAGTGGGTGACACAAAACCGCAAGTTTTGAGCTAAATTTTTCAAATTTGAAACCCACAAAACCCACAAAAACAATTTGCAAACACCAGTGAAGGGTTATTCCGGAAAACTTATCTAGGGTAAAAGCTAGAATGAATTTTCAAAAGATCAAATGTTTTCATAAAGATTCAATTTCCTTAAGGATCTAAATTTTATAAGTCATGTGGGACTGTGAACCACATCATTACTATCATTGATTATACCGCAGTATCAAAATTACTGATGTATAAAGTGTGAGAATAAAAAAAAGTGATTCGAGTGAAGTGTGATTTTATTTTAAGTTCTGTATTGCTTGAGGACAAGCAACGCTCAAGTGTGGGGATATTTGATAGTGCTCCAAAAAGAACATATATTTAGGCACACTATCCTTCCAATATGTAAAGCTTTTAGTTGCACTTGTTCTATTTTTATGTAATATTCGTTTAAATAAATAAGTGAGAAGACAAAAGAAGAAAACGACAATTTGAAGATGCAAATGACTAAAAAGCTCAAATGTACAAGATATAATTCAAGTGGTTCAATTTATTGATGAGAAACGTCCAAAAATGATAAGAGTACAAGCCGCAAAACGCAAAGTACAAGATATTAAATAGTACGCAAGGACGTTCGAAAATCCAGAACCGGGACCTGAGCCAACTATCAACGCGCGACGCAACGGAGCTAAAATTACAAGTCAACTATGCACAATAATATAATATAATATTTAAATAATTATATAAATTATTTATATATTATATATTATATTAAATAACGTCGACAAACTAGCAAACAAAAAATATGTGAGCTGGATCTGACGGCCATGCGATCGCATGGGAAATAGGCATAAAACTCATGCGAGTGCATGAGCCCATGCGAGTGCATGAGATTTGCACTAAAATCTCATGCGACCGCATGAGTTACTGTAGCAGGCCACATTCTATAAATTCAGCATTTTTCGGACGAGTTATACACCTTTTTTTTAATCTCTCTTTATCTCTATGTAATATATAATTATAATTATAATTTTAATTATAATTATAATTAAGATTAATAATAAATTATGGTTTAGTTGGGTTAATGTAAGAAATGTGTTACGGGTTTTAAAGTCGGAACTCTGTCCGTGCAACGCTACGCTATTAATCACCACTGTAAGCTATGTTCTTCCTTTTTAAATTAATGTCTCGTAACTAATTTATTATTATGCTTATTTGAGCCAAAGTAATCATGATGTTAGACTAAATATTAAGACGGGGTTATTAGATTTTGTAGCATAATTAAGGTTTGGACAAAAGACTGACACTTGTGGACATTGGACTATGACTATTAATAGATAAGAGGTATTGTCTAATTGAGCGAAAACTCATTGGAACCTGTCGAACCTATCTTCAAATTAGTTAATCTAATAATTATTAAAATGATTATGTATGTCCTATTTAGTGTCGTTTATATGACATATTTTACGATCATTTAATTAATTATTCGGGTTAGGTAATTGATTATTCATTTTGGTCAAGTGGGTAAATTAATATTCATATCTCATTAAAACAGGGGTGGATTACATACAAGGATAATTGGTGTAATTGTTAACAAAGTATTAAAACCTTGGATTACGCGCAGTCGATAACCTGGTGTAATTATTAACAAAGTATTAAAACCTTGTTACAGTTCGAATCACTAATTAGTTGGAATATTTGACTTCGGGAATAAGGTTAATTTGATGAGCATTTTATAATTATGACCAATGGACTATTATGGACAAAAACCAAATAGGTATCAAATAATCCAGGACAAAGGACAATTAACCCGGGTAATAAATTAAAATCAACACGTCGAACATCATGATTATGGAAGTTTAAATAAGCATAATACTTTTATTTCATATTTCATCGTACCTTTATTTACTGTTATTTTAATTACTGCAATTTACTTTATCGCAATTTAAATTCTGTCATTTATATTATCGTCATTTATCTTTACGCTTAAAATATAAAATCGACAAACCGGTAATTAAACGGTAAAAACCCCCTTTTATAATAATATTACTATATATATAATTATATATATTTTATATAAATATATTTGTTAAAAATATAGCGTTAAACTCAGCTAGCTCCCTGTGGAACGAACCGGACTTACTAAAAAAACTACACTACTCTACGATTAGGTACACTGCCTTTAAGTGTGGTAGCAAGGTTTAGGTATATCCCATCCGTAAATTAATAAAACTTGTGTAATATTTCGTAGTATTTCGTAGTAAAAATAATAGTATTTCGTATCCACAAATTCAACTATCTCTTACTCTCAAAATATATATTTATATTTATATTATAATTTTAATATTAAAGTTTAATAATAATAAGGTTATGTTAGCGAATGTTGTAAGTGTGTAAGTCAAAATTCTGTCCGTGCAACGCTACGCGATTCATCACCACTGTAAGCTATGTTCTTCCTTTTTAAATTAATGTCTCGTAACTAAGTTATTATTATGCTTATTTGAGCCAAAGTAATCGTGATGTTAGACTAAATATTAAGACATGGTTATTAGATTTTGTACAATAATTAAAGTTTGGACAAAAGACCGACACTTGTGGACATTGGACTATGACTATTAATAAATAGGGGGTATTGTCTAATTGAGCGACAACTCATTGGAACCTGTCGAACCTATCTTCAAATTAGTTAATCTAATAATTATTAAAATGATTATGTATGTCCTATTTAGTGACGTTTATACGACATCTTTTACGATCATTTAATTAATTATTTGGGTTGGGTAATTGATTATTCATTTTGATCAAGTGGGTAAATTAATATTCATATCTCATTAAAACAGGGGTGGATTACATACTAGGATAATTGGTGTAATTGTTAACAAAGTATTAAAACCTTGGATTACGTGCAGTCGATAACCTGGTGTAATTATTAACAAAGTATTAAAACCTTGTTACAGTTCGAATCCCTAATTAGTTGGAATATTTGACTTCGGGAATAAGGTTAATTTGATGAGAATTTTATAATTATGACCAATGGACTATTATGGACAAAAACCAAATAGGTATCAAATAATCCAGGACAAAGGACAATTAACCCGGGTAATAAATTAAAATCAACACGTCGAACATCATGATTACGGAAGTTTAAATAAGCATAATTCTTTTACTTTATTTCTCATCATACTTTTAATTACTGTCATTTTATTATTCGCTATTTTATATTTCGTCATTGTTATTTCTTTTACGCATTTTAATTATCGTCATTTATCTTTACGCTTTATTTAAAATCGACAAACCGGTCATTAAACGGTAAAATCCCCTTTTTATAATAATAATAATAATAATAATACGACTTATATATATATATATATATATATATATATATATATATATATATATATATATATATATATATATATATATATATATATATATATATATATATATATATATATAGTTTAAAAATATAGCGTTAAACTTGGATAGCTCCCAGTGGAACGAACTGGACTTACTAAAAACTACACTACTGTACGATTAGGTACACTGCCTATAAGTGTTGTAGCAAGGTTTAGGTATATCCACTCTAATAATAAATAAATAACTTGTGTAAAATTGTATCGTATTTAATAGTATTTTGCAATAAAAATATAACTATTTCGTATACGCTGCTGCACACATCAAGTTTTAGTTTTTTTTGTTTTTAAGTTATTGCCGTTTTGGATATAGAATTCCTTTTAAGCTTTAATACCTTTAGACGCAAATTTTTAATATTTAGTTTTTAGACTTTTAAGTTTCGACGTTTTTCTTTCTTATTTTTATTTTTCGACCATTTATTTTTTGACGTTTTTCGACGCACTCTTTTTCTTTCTTATTTCTCGACGCTCTAGTTTTTAGGACTTAGAATTTTTTCTATTTCTTCTCTAAAATTTCAAAACGAAAAATTATTTTAAGCGGTTAAATTGATAGACATCTAAAATTTTCTGGTTCGTAGTAATAGTTTGTTAGTGGCGAGTTGTGGACTTCCGATTTAAAGGGTCCTGGCTACCTGCTGCATCTATTGGCTATTCGAAACGTGGGCAAAATCAGAATAGTCTATTAATTTGATAACTTATATAATTTTTATTTTTATAACTAATTGGATATTCAGTGAATGTACCGAGCAAAACGTTCACCACCTTTCATACGTTCACCACCTGTAACTCGATCAAGACATCTAGCCAATATTGTCGCCGTTGATTTTTCTTTAGAATCGTCATCCGGTCGACCAAGTACTCCAATTAAAATTTCCGATAATCTATTTTTTGAACCCGACCTCACAATTGAGAATCCGGAGGATATTCAGGGACAATTCAGAGATCCTGAACCACTAATCATTCCTCCTGAATCACAAATTACTCATCCAGAGATTGTCGAGGAAGAAACCATTAAATCCGAATCCTCTAGTGATTCAGATTCAACAAATTCAATTATGGAAGTAACAGGACCTCTAAGTATGGAAGACCGAATGAGAGCCACACGCACGGGCCAAGGTCACGCCATTATTAAGCCAGACATTAATGCGCCAGATTATGAAATCAAAGGACAAATCCTACACATGGTAACTAATCAATGCCAATATAGTGGTACGCCAAAAGAAGATCTAAACGAACATCTTCGTACCTTTAATAGGATCTGTACTCTATTTAAAATTAGAGAAGTTGAGGATGAATAGATCTATCTCATGTTATTTCCCTGAACTTTAAAGAGAGAAGCCAAAGATTGGTTAGAATCGTTACCTAAAGGGCGATTGACACATGGGACGTTTTAGTTGAAAAATTTCTTAAATAATTATTTCCGGCATCTAAAGCCGTGAGACTTCAACGAGAAATAGTTACGTTCACACAAAATCCAAATGAAACTCTATATGAGGCGTGGACAAGATTCGGAAAGTTGTTGAGAGGATGTCCTCAACATGGTTTAGACACTTATCAAATAGTACAAATATTCTATCAAGGTTGCGACATTACTACACGAAAAGACATCGATATAGCAGCTGGTGGTTCCATTATGAAGAAAACCGCAACCGAAGCTCACAAAATTATTGATAACACAGCCTCCCACTCACATGAGTGGCATCAAGAAAAAGACATCGTTAGATCATCTAAAGCAGCTAGAGCCGATTCTAGCCATGACTTTGATTCCGTTTCCGCAAAAATAGATGCTTTCGAGAGACAAATGGAAAAGATGACTAAAGATATTCACGCAATACGAATCAGTTGTGAGCAATGCGGTGGGCCACACTTAACAAAAGATTGTCACATCGAGCAAACGATGGAACAACGAGAGAATGTTTCCTACATGAACCAAAGGCCGGGAAGTAATTATCAAAATAATTATCAACCTCCAAGGCCAAACTTCAATCGAAATCAAAACATTCTTTACAATCCAAATGGACCCAACAATAACTCGTACAACCAACAAGGACTGAATAACCAACCAACTCAAAACAACATTTTCAATCAACAAAGACCTAGCTTATATAAACCACCACAACAAACCGAAGAGAAAATGTCAAATCTAGAAGAAATGATGGCAAAACTAATGGAATCTCAAACACAATTTATTACATCTCAAACCCAAACAAATGAGAGGTTTGATCAATCATTAAGAACTCAACAAGCTTTTATTTTGAATCTAGAAAAACACGTAGGTACTCTTGCTAGCATGATGAGTGAAAGGGAACAAGGAAAGCTACCGAGTAATACTGAAGTAAATCCTCGGAATGAGAATGTTAATATGGTGTCAACAAATTCTGAAAAACCCTCATCAGAAGATGGGAAGGTTTTCGATGTGAGTAACAATGAAGAAGTTAAAACAACACCACCACCACCTGAGTATGTAATGCCAGTGGTGGAACCATACAGACCACCCATCCCGTTTCCAAGAAAAGGAGTTGAGTATGAGCAAGTAATAGGTAATAAAGTTTGTGATACCTCTGAAAAAAAAAGAAGAATAAGAAATTACAAGAAACAAAAACCGTAAAGATAAACCCGGTGAAGACAGTTCCACCAAAACCTTCACCCAGGGTAGGTGATCCGGGTGAATTTATTGTTCCTTGTCTACTTAGTGATTGTGTCATGTATGATGCACTAGCAGATTTAGGTGCGAGTGTGAGTATTATGCCTATTTCATTATATAAGAGATTAGGAGTAGGTGAGTTAAGTCCAACAGAGATGAGTGTTCGACTCTTTGATCAAACCATTAGGCACCCAGTTGGAATTACTGACAACCTACCCGTTCAAGTGGGTAATTTAACCTTTTTATTCGAATTTATTGTCATTGACATAGAAGAGGACTCAAACATTCCTCTAATTTTAGGTCGACCATTCTTAGCGTCCACCGGGGCGTTATTTGATGTAAGAGAGGGTAGAATGACACTTAGTAATGATGAAATATCGATCACCTTTGTGAGTCAAAAGTCTAAATCTCCACCAACCAAAACCGTTGAACCAACAAAAATGATTGGTAAGAACCATATTATTTTACCAACTCTAACGGTAGTGCTTAATAATAATAAAACGCCTAAGTGTGGGGAAGATGAAGTAAAACCTAATGATAACCTGATAACAAAGAACCCCTTTGTTGATACGAAATTAAATGACTCCGTTATTAATAGTTCAATGAAGAAACTTATTAAATGGATTCGCGATGCTAGAACCATGGGGAACTTTAAGTTATGTAACCGGTTAGTATCCAATCTATCGCCTAAAGAAAATGCAAAACTAGTTAAATTTGTGGAAATTACACAGGAATCCGACCAATGGCTTAAAGCAAAAGTCACAGATATGCAAGTTGATTATGGTCCAAGAGAAATTGACAATGAAGTTAATCACAATTTCGACACCACAGCTACCTAAATGTAGGGAGATTCAGATGTTCTTAAAAGAAAATGCTGTCTAAAGTTAGTTTTTCTATTCTCGTGTAGTTCTGAGAATGGAATCCGATTGGTCTTTTCCACTAGCAGACACTAAAGAACTAGTTTTCTCCCCCCATTCTGAATTTTTTTTTATTTTGTAGGTTTTGTATGAAATTAATACGCTTTTTAAAATTAATTTTTTGTATGAATTTAAAAACAAAAATTTACTTTATTTCATTAAGTTTAAAAAAAAATGATTTCTAAAATTCATCGTAAGTTGAAGACTAGGTCATGGAACCGAAATTGCTTTACCCGAGGGCGGGGCAAAAAATTTTGTTATCATTATTTTTAATTTTATTGATCTAAAGTATACCAAAAAAATTAAAAAACCCAAAAATATTTGCTTTTAAAACAATCGCTTTAAAAACGACAAATTTTAAATTTTGTCGAGGAACGGACTAGGTAAACATACCGAAACTACCTATATTAAAAGGAAACAAAATTTTTAAAAAAAATTATTCATTTAAATTGTTTTAATAAATAAAGGTTTTTATAAATATATATATATATATATATATATATATATATATATATATATATATATATATATATATATATATATATATATATATATATATATATTATATATATGTTTGTAGTTTATCTTATGTACAAAACTGGGTAAAACAGCGCATTTTCAAAGACTGACATTAAAGTTCAGCAAAAGCTACTAATTTTGACGATAAGACGCAAAACATATGTGAAATTACAACAAAAGGAATGAACGATGAGGCGCACCATCTATCATTCGACGACCTTAGTAATTACAAACTGGGTATTTTTAATCACTTTTCTACACTAATCACCCTCCTGAATTTATAATTATAGTCTGATTTCATGCAAATGAGGGCATTGCATGATCTCAAGTGTGGGGAAGGGTTATAAATTCTCTCGGGTTTACACTTAGTTTAATTGCCAAATTTTGTGAAAATTTGAAAAAAATTTCAATTAAATGAATTCAAAATAATGTTTATACATATTTATGAACGATAAAACTAGGTTGTAATACCGAAATTATTGTTACCTCAGAGAGAACATAAATGGAGAAACAACCCAAAACGTTAGAATTCATTTAAAATGGAATAGAGGAGAATAAAAAGGAAAAGAAAAAAATAAATAAAAGCTAAGTGTGGGAAGAATTTACCAATTTCTTTAAAACACATATCACATATTTGGTACAGATTATTGCAGGTACTTTTGCATTGGACTAAACTAATCAGTTTTACCTAATTTACTGTAATATATATTTAAAAGAAAGATAGATCTGTACGATGAATCAATTCCATCATTAAAAGGAAGTAAAGTCTTCTGAAAAAGACACGCGCTTCTTGATTTAGGTCAGGAAGTTATCGTCCAGACCAGCTGTAGGTTGATGAAAAATCTAGAAAAGTCATCTCTAAAATCAGCAGGAAATCCACGGACCTCATCATCAAACAGGGTCGCCAAGTGGTCAGACTTATCCTAACCATGAGAGGATCAGTCTCGTAAAATGGAGAGGGCGCCGTACAAATTAGCTTGATAAGACTAATGAATCAGACCCCCAGAAATGATAATCTCCTTAAAGATTAAAAATCAGCTTTTAAGCCTGATATTACTCAATCCTTGAGATTGACTTTAAAGATTGAGAATTACAAACTCATGGAATTCAATGATATCTAAACTCGAGCTTGAACGAGAAAATATTTTGATCAAATTACAAACCGATTTGTTTTCTGAAAACCCTATTTTTAATGAGTTCATTACCATTGAATGTAAAATCCTAGGAATTCACCTGGAATTCATTAGGTCACCTGAACCAAATCGAGTGTCAACCGTAAGAACGGTGGTTGCATAGTATGGTCGAAGACAGGACCTTGTGCCAGACCAAAAAACTATAGGGTGATCTTTACTATTGCTCCTACAAAGGATAGTAATTGCATCCGACACGTTTTAGACCATGAACAAAAGCATGTCACGGGACATTGCCTTAACAGTTACTTGTTCAACGCTTTCCTTTACAACCGGACGGTAGTTTACCGAAAGGTAATATATGGAACAAGTATATTGGACGTGTTGCTTTCCTAATACAAGGTTAGCAAGTGGGTGACACAAAACGCAAGTTTTGAGCTAAAATTTTCAAATCTGAAACCCTAAAACCCACAAAAACATTTTGCAAACACCGGTGAAGGGTTATTTCGGAAAACTTATCTAGGGTAAAAGCTAGATTGAATTTTCAAAAGATCATATGTTTTCATAATGATCCAATTTCCTTAAAGGATCTAAATTTTCATAGTCATGTGGGACTGTAAACCACATCGTTACTATCATTGTTTATACCGCTAATCAAAATCACTGATGTATAAAGTGTGATGTTAGGTACCTGAGAAAAGAGTAATACGAGTTTCCCTAGCCTTATGGAGGATCCTTTATACGAGGCTATATAAAGGATCCAAGGCTCCCTAGATTAGCTAAGCTTAGCCACTGTTATGTAGAGATATTCAAGAGAGCCGTGGAAAGTCAATCTTAACCGATTGACTTTCTCTCTCAATGTTAATGGTTAATCTTCACATTCATTGATATTCATGTGTCAAGGGTCCTATCAATTGGTTTCAGAGCCTAACCTTCAATGAAACGAAGGAGATCCTATTGAATATCATGAATGTTTTCCCTTCACCTTCAAACCTTCAAACACAAACACATATATCTTCAACCAAACTTCAAACTCAAACCTTCAAACCTTCAAACCTTCATCATCTTCATCATGAAGATATGAAGATCTTCGAAATTTTTTCAAAAAATTTTTGAAAAATTTTTCGATACCGAACCTAAACACAAACACAATTAAATGAGATTCATTGAATACCGAATCTCATTTTACTGAATCTCACACATTTATTCAAATCACAATTACAAAACACAAATTCATAAATCACAACAACAATCACAGATCATTATCGTTTATCATTTCAGATTCATTTAGACACAAAATAAATTCAGATTCATGATCCCTGCTACAGTACTCGTTTTATATTCATCATCAGGCTAAATTCATGATTCTAAATTCATGATTCTCACAATAATCCAATTACATAAACATGATCCTTACACTAAATCTAAACTTTGTGAAGCATCAGATTCATCTCACAAGCTCGAATTGAAGTAGATTTGAACCGTGTTCTTCATTTGTTCAAAACGACCGTGATTTAGTCTCCAGATCTTTTAGAAATGATTTGAAGAAATATACAAATGTAGAGATGTTCTAAATCACATCGTGAATCTATGTGCAATGTTTCAGATCTCAATTCGAAGAATCAAGTTCGAATTTCGGAGTCAAAGCTTCATATAAAAAGTCAACTGTTTTGTGATCATTCAAATTCGTGATCTATATTGTGTTTCAGATTTACTGAACGATCAACGAAGGTTGAGTGAAGGATTTTCAATGTTTTTCATGTACAAATCGAGACCTGAAACCATCTTAATCGAATTTTCACGTTTCATGTTCATATAAAAATGCTGTTCGATATTCATGATTCAGATTCAGAATTGGATGGTGTTTTGGCTATAATTCTTCATGAAGGAGTGTTAGTCGATGCTTATGGAGTACCTGCAAATCGATTTCAGCCTTCAATTTAATTGATTGTTTGATTTTTCAAATTATGATGACGGCTCCTAATTGAACAAACTCGGTATTTTGATTCAGTTACAGATTCGGTATTGATTCTGTATGTGCTTCGGTATGGATGTTATGATCATGATTCGGTATTGAAGATGAATCATACTCTCGGTATATATACTCGGTATATACTCGGTATTCTGTTCGGTATGATTAGATCTTGTTGTGGATTCGGGTAAAGGTCGATGTGTTTTACTGGTACCAGTTTCATGGAATGTTAATTGGGCCAAATGAATATCCTAAAAGCCCAAAACCTTTCATACTTGGATTATCAAGCTTCTTGAATCTGCTATTTTTATTGGGCTTACCGAATCTAAAAAAGCCCAACAGACTAATTTCAGTCCACTACCGAATCTGACATGGAATTTTCAGAAGTTTCAGTTTCAGTCCCTGTCAGGTTTCAAAGTTTTGCAAGACCTGTCCCTTTACAGATTCTTGCTTAAATTGTGACAGTTTTGGCCCCTGATGCTTATCAGAATTTTGCAAGACCTGTCCCTTTACAGATTCTTGCTTAAATTGTGACAGTTTTGGCCCCTGATGCTTATCAGAATTTCAGAACCGGTCCTTTACCAAATCTGGACCTCCAAAGCGTATTTTTTTCACTATTTTCGAGGCTCGGATTTACACGGCTTTTCTCATACGCGTTCGTTATGATATTTTGGAGACTTGCTGAGCACGTCAACCATTTTAAACAATGATGCTCTTATTTCATGCTAGCATCATTGTGGGGGAGATATGTATATGGTTGATGTGCGTATGACTTCTATACATGTACGGTATAGGACTCGGACTTCAAAGAAAGAATTGTTTGTTTGGGGGGGGGGAGTTAGACACTCGAAGAAGATTCCACATCATATGGGGAGTTTAAGGATCAAGCTACCAAACCAATAGCTAATGATTGAGACTTTGATGAGAGCCCATGTACTTTGAGGGGGGAGCTTCTAGAGTTTTCGAAACGACTTTTCAATGCAAGCAAATTCTAAAGACATATCACAACTAAGTCAAGGGAGAGTTTGATGGTAACATATTTAGTTTGTGATGTGTTCTTCAATTCGCATTCCGCTGTGCACACTCAAAGACCGTTGAAAGAGCAAAGATATCACGATGAAGTTCAAGTCTCAAACAAAGTCGAAAGAAAATTGTTAGCGTGACAATTCGAGGATCTAAGGGAAGGTTGAAGCGTAATGATTGACCAAGACAATGTTAGAGATGCGAATTTATTTGATGATTCAAAGTGAAGATTCAAGATCTTCATCAACAGCCGTACATCATTCGGGGGGGAGTTAGTTAGCAATAGTTGATTCTTTCCTTGTAATGTTATATGTTTACTAGGGAGTTAGTTTTTGGAAACCCGTCTCACTCCTGGGGGGAGATTGTTAGGTACCCGAGAAAGGAGTAATACGATTTTCCCTAGCCTTATGGAGGATCCTTTATACGAGGCTATATAAAGGATCCAAGGCTCCCTAGATTAGCTAAGCTTAGCCACTGTTATGTAGAGATATTCAAGAGAGCCGTGGAAAGTCAATCTTGACCGATTGACTTTCTTTCTCAATGTTAATGGTTAATCTTCACATTCATTGATATTCATGTGTCAAGGGTCCTATCATGTGAGAATAAAAAAGTGATTTGAGTGAAGTGTGATTTTATTTTAAGTTCTGTATTGCTTGAGGACAAGCAACGTTCAAGTGTGGGGATATTTGATAGTGCTCCAAATGAACATATATTTAGGCACAATATCCTTCCAATATGTAAAGCTTTTCGTTACTATTGTTCTATTTTTATGTAATAATCGTTTAAATAAATAAGTGCGAAGACAAAAGAAGAAAACAACGATTTGAAGACGCAAACGACCAAAAAGCTCAAAAGTACAAAGTACAATCCAAGTGGTTCAAATTATTGATAAGAAACGTCTCAAAAGTTACAAGTGTACAAGATGAAAAACGCAAAGTACAAGATATTAAATTATACGAAAGGACGTTCGAAAAACCGGAACCGGGACCTGAGCCAACTATCAACGCGCGACGCAACGGAGCTAAAATTACAAGTCAACTATGCACAAGAATATAATATAATATTAAAATAATTATATAAATTATTTATATATTATATATTATATTAAATAACGTCGACAAACTAGCAAACAAAAAATATGTGAGCTGGATCTGACGGCTATGCGATTGCATGGAAAATAGGCATAAAACCCATGCGAGTGCATGAGCCCATGCGAGTGCATGAGATTTGCACTAAAATCTCATGTGATCGCATGAGTTACTGTAGCAGGCCACATCCTATAAATTCGCCAGTTTTCTGTGAGTTTTAGGACATCTTTTTCTATCTATCTCTCTTTCAATTTATATTTATATTTTAATTATAATTTTAATTTAAGTTAATAATAATAAGGTTATTATAAGAATGTTTTGCGGGTTTTAAGTCGGAACTCTGTCCGTGTAACCGCTACGCGATTAATCACCACTATAAGCTATGTTCTTCCTTTTTAAATTAATGTATCGTAACTAAGTTATTATTATGCTTATTTGAGCTGAAGTAATCGTGATGTTAGACTAAATATCAAGATGGGGTTATCGGATTTTGTACCATAATTAAGGTTTGGACAAAAGACCGACACTTGTGAACATTGGACTATTGACTATTAATAGGTAGGGGGTATTGTCAAATCTAATGACAACTCATTGGAACCTGTCAAACCTATCTTCAAATTAGGTAATCTAATAATTAATAAAATGATTATGTATGTCCTATTTAGTGACGTTTATACGACATCTTTTACGATCATTTAATTAATTATTTGGGTTGGGTAATTTATTATTCATTCTGATCAAGTGGGTAAATTAATATTTATATCTCATTAAAACAGGGGTGGATTACATACAAGGATAATTGGTGTAATTGTTAACAAAGTAATAAAATCTTGGATTACACGCAGTCGATAACCTGGTGTAATCATTAAACAAAGTATTAAAACCTTGTTACAGTTCGAATCCCTAATTAGTTGGAATATTTGACTTCGGGAATAAGGTTAATTTGACGAGCATTTTATAATTATGACAGATGGACTATTATGGACAAAAACCAGATATGTATCAAATAAATCCAGGACAAAGGACAATTAACCCAGATAAATAAATTAAAATCAAAACGTCAAACATCATGATTACGAAAGTTTAAATAAGCATAATTCTTTTATTGTATTTCTCATCATACTTTTAATTACTGTCATTTTATTATTCGCAATTTTATATTTCGTCATTTTTATTTATTTTACGCATTTTAATTATCGTCATTTATCTTTACGCTTTATTTAAAATTGACAAACCGGTCATTAAACGGTAAAACCCCCTTTTTATAATAATAATAATAATACGACTTATATATATATATATATATATATATATATATATATATATATATATATATATATATATATATATATATATACAAATATAGTTTAAAAATATAGCGTTAAACTTGGATAGCTCCCTGTGGAACGAACCGGACTTACTAAAAACTACACTACTGTACGATTAGGTACACTACTGACATTACTTCCAAGTATTCCAATTCAAATTTATGATAATCTATTTTTTGAACTCGACTTCACAATTAAGAACCCGGAGGATATTCAAGGATAATTCCAAGATCCAGAACCACTAATCATTCCTCCTGAACCACAAACCATTAAATCAGATTCCTCCAGTGATTCGTATTTAACAATTTCAATTACGAAAGTAACGGAACCTCTAAGTATGGAAGAGCGAATGAGAGCCACACGCACGGGCCAAGGCCACGCCATTATTAAGCCAGACATTAATGCGACAGATTATGAAATCAAGGGACAAATCCTACACATGGTAACTAATCAATGCCAATATAGTGATACGCCGAAGGAAGATCCAAACGAACATCTTCGAACCTTTAATAGGATATGTACTCTATTTAAAATCAGAGAAGTGGAGGATGAACAGATATATCTCATGTTATTTCCCTGGACTTTAAAGGGAGAAGCCAAAGATTGGTTAGAATCGTTACCTGAAGGGGAGATTGACACATGGGATGTCTTAGTTGAAAAATTTCTTAAATAATTCTTTCCAGCATCTAAAGCCGTAAGACTTCAAGGAGAAATTGTTACGTTCGCGCAAAAGCCAAACGAAACTCTATATGAGGCGTGAACAAGATTCGGAAAATTGTTGAGAGGATGTCCTCAACACGGTTTAGATACTTATCAAACAGTACAAATATTCTACCAAGGTGTCGATATTACTACACGAAAAGACATCGACATAGCAGCTGGTGGTTCCATTATGAAGAAAACTGCAACTGAAGCTCACAAGATAATTGATAATACAGCCTCCCACTCGCATGAGTGGCACCAGGAAAAAGATATTTTTCGATCATCCAAAGCTGCTAGAGCCAATTCTAGCCATGACTTTGATTCCGTTTCCGCAAAAATAGATGCTTTTTAAAGACGAATGGAAAAGATGACTAAAGATATTCACGCAATACGAGTTAGTTGTGAGCAATGCGGTGGACCACACTTAACGAAAGAATGTCACATCGAGCAAACAATGGAACAACGTGAGAATGTTTTCTATGTAAACCAAAGGCCGGGAAATAATTATCAAAATAATTATCAACAGCCAAGGCCAAACTTCAATCGAAATCAAAACATTCTTTACAATCCAAATGGACCAAACAATAACTCGTATAACCAACAAGGTCCGAATAACCAACCAACTCAAAACAACACTTTCAATCAACAAAGACCTAGCTTGTATAAACCACCACAACAAATCGAAGAGAAAAAGCCAAATCTAGAAAAAATGATGGCAAAGCTAATGGAATCTCAAACACAATTTATTACATCTCAAACCCAAATAAATGAGAGATTTGATGAAAGGACCCGTTCATATACATTATAAACGATTCACAATAGTTGATTACATTGCGAGGTATTTGACCTCTATATGATACATTTTACAAACATTGCATTCGTTTTTAAAAGACAAACTTTCTTTACATCAAAAATTGACAGGCATGCATACCATTTCATAATATCCACTATCTAACTATAAATTGATTTAATAATAATCTTTGATGAACTCAATGACTCGAATGCAACGTTCTTCGAAATATGTTATGAAAGACTCCAAGTAACATCTTTAAAATGAGCAAATGCACAGCGGAAGATTTCTTTAACACCTGAGAATAAACATGCTTTAAAGTGTCAACCAAAAGGTTGGTGAGTTCATTAGTTTATCACAATCATTTATTTCCATCATTTTAATAGACCACAAGAATTTCATTTCCAGTTCTCATAAATATACGTCCCATGCATAGAGATAAAAATAATCATTCATATGGTGAACACCTGGTAACCGACATTAACTAGATACATATAAGAATATCCCCTATCATTCCGGGATCCTCCTTCGGACATGATATAAATTTCGAAGTACTAAAGCATCCGGTACTTTGGATGGGGTTTGTTAGGCCCAATAGATCTATCTTTAGGATTCGCGTCAATTAGGGTGTCTGTTCCCTAATTCTTAGATTACCAGACTTTAATAAAAAGGGGCATATTCGATTTCGATAATTCAACCATAGAATGTAGTTTCAATTACTTGTGTCTATTTCATCAAACATTTATAAAAGCGCATGTATTCTCAGTCCCAAAAATATAAAGGGTAAAAAGGCAAATGAAACTCACGCATATAAATATTGTAAAACAGTTAATAAAGCATTTGCATGTATTCTCAGCCCAAAATGTATATAAAAAGGGAATAATGAAACTCACGCATATAATTATTGTAAAAACAGTTAATAAAGCATTTGCATGTATTCTCAGTCCCAAAAATGTAAAGAGTAAAAGGGAATCAAATGAAACTCACCATACTGTATTTCGTAGTAAAAATGCATATAACGTCATTGAACAAGTGCAAGGTTGGCCTCGAATTCACGAACCTAAATTAATTATATATATTTATGTGTTGGTCAATATTTGTCTAACAAATTAGGTCAAGTCATAGTGTACCACAATCCTAATGCTCGAGACTAATATGCAAAAGTCAACAAAAGTAAATTTGACTCAAAATAATTTTCAAAAATCTATACATGATTAATATATAGTTTAAATATCGTCGTTTTATATTTTTAAATATTTTTAAAAGATTTATTAGAGTAAATAATATAATTTATTTATTAATAAATAAAATTTTATATTAAATTTATATAATAAAATATACTTATATATATATATTAAGTAATAAAATTTATAGGGTTCATTTAATATCATAAAGATAATATGATAGGTATTATTAAAGTAAGTTATTACACGTAGTAAAATATGTTTGTATCACATATTTATTTGATAAAATAATATCTATAATGATAGTAAGTAAAAGTTGTATTATTTTGTAATAATAATTATTATTATAAAAATATCAATATTTATAATTACTAAGATGACATTATGATAAAACGATAATTCTAATTATGATAACTTTAATATTTATGATAATTTTTAATATTATCTTTAAAATAATAATTCTATTTAAAATAATAATAATAATGATATTTTATAGTAACAATGACATTTCTATTAAAATGATAATTTTTGTTAAAATGATAGTTTTAATACTAACGATACTTTTAATAATAATAGTAATGATAAAAATAATAAGAACGATAATTTTATCTAAATCAATATCTTATAATATTTTAATTTCATCATGATACTCTTACTCATTATTTCCTAATCGTTTCATTTAATAGCTTTTAATCGTCTTTTATATCGTGTTCATAATAATGATAATAATAGTAATCAAAATAATTAGGTGTTACAAATATTTGTTTTAATTGCACTAATATTAATAATGATAGTTACTATAACATTATTAACGATAATACTTATAATTATCTTAATGATAATATAGTAATAATAATAATAACAATAACAATAACCATTTTTAAATAATGATATATATATTAATAATGATAATAATAATAATAATAATAATAATAATAATAATAATAATAATAATAATAATAATAATAATAATAATAATAATAATAATAATAATTGGATAATAATAATAATACTAATTATAACTTTAACGATAATAACGATAGTAATAATAAAAAAATAACAATTTTTAATGATAAATCCCTTTTATTGATAAAGATAATAATAATCATAATAATAAGATAAAACTAGAATGACGATAAAAATGACGATAATAATAATCATTTTTAATAAAAATATCGAAAATTCAATTGATTATAACTTCTAATCCGTTCATCGAAACCATTCGATATCTAAAGGAAAAGTTCTTAATTTTTCGCTAGCTTTCCAAGGACATGCATATCTTATACCTTATCTCAACCTCAAGTGTAACTAATTCAAGATTCAACCTAACCTGTCTAAGGGCAATATCAAAAGTACAAGCATGCATAATCCTAAATACTCGAGCACTAGTCAGGGATACACTATTAGTATGTAAAAGTTAAATTATGAGTACTCACGTATCAATATTGAGATTCAATATTGCAGGAAAGGTACGTAGACGCAACGAAAATGATAAACACTATATTGACCTCACGAGCATACCCATGAACCATACTCAATCACCTCCATAGCTATAACCCATAATTTCCTTAATCCTATCCTACTTGAAAAAAAAAATTCGAAACCACTCGGACAGCACTCCGTCGTAATATTTTATGTATACTAATAATATCTTGAAATAATACGGAGTAAATATATATATGTAAATCGATTGAGAGAGTTTAGAGAAAAATATTTTCAAGTTTCTATGAAATAATGAAACCTATTGAATTCTATTTATAATAGATTTTTGAATTATTAAAGTGAATTATTAAAGTATGAATTATTAAAGTGAATTATTAAAGTATGAATTATTAGAGTGAATTATTAAAGTATGAATTATTAAAGTGAATTATTAAAGTATGAATTATTAAAGTGAATTATTAAAGTTAAAGTAAAGTAAAAATAAAGTAAAGGTAAAGTTTAATTATAGTAAAAGTATAAAACTATGTACGTATAATACGCGTATAAATATATATAATATTAATTTAAATCGTTATATATATTTAATAAAATAAAATATAAATATCGTTATCTTTATCATACTAGTTAAGTAATGAGTTGTCAAAAGTGGTTCTAGATATTTATAAAAGTTATATACGTTTTAATAATAAAGTTCTTTTTAAACTGAAAACGTTTTTGTACGTTTGAAACTAAATAGATCAATCGAGTCTTTATGAGATTCAATCTTCCACTATCCTTTGTCTAGTTCTCAATGATTGACAATTTGTTCTTATTTATAAATCACTTTACCATTTTTCGAATATTGTTAAAATGGAAAGATTTCTCAAATCAACGTGGGCCTTTCAACAGAGACTTGTAATCATAATTCAATATATCTGATAATTCAATCATTTGATCTTATCTTTTAATTCCATTGATAAACATTTTGAAACAGATACAATCATATAAAGTATTTAATCTAATATTTTGTTTACGTTTCAAGTTATAATATATATACACATATACATATATAATCATATTCGTTTAATGGTTCGTGAATCGTTGGAACTTGGTCGAGGTTGAATGAATGTATGAACATAGTTTAAAATTCTTGAAATTTAACTTAACAAATATTACTTATCGTGTCGGAAACATATAAAGATTAAAGTTTAAATTTGGTTGGAAATTTCCGGGTTGTCACAGTACCTACCCGTTAAAGAAATTTCGTCCCGAAATTTGAGTGGAAAGGTCGTGAATGATAATAAGTATGTTTTCATGATGCATACGGACTGAAAATTAGAGTTTTATCATCAGCGAATAATTTGGATAAACAATCCATTTATATGAAGAGTACGAAAGAAGCTAACATAGAAGAGTGAAATGAGTAAGTGTAGATTCATCTTATCATTTGACGTAGATATGATTGATTCCCAGATTTCAAGGGATTTGAAGAAAATCTTCTTAATAAGATTTGACTCTCCGGTAATCAAGGGAATTAGGATCCGCTTTAAATGCGATCGTCCATTTTAATTGTTCTGTGGGAGATTTTCTTATAAATTCACCTCCTTCGTTTCCTTACAACTCACACCTTCTGTTGATGCATTTTATGCAAGTCCCTAGACATCTACCCACGTCCATTGCAGGTACAACAATTTACAGGCCACCATGATTGCTCGTTATTATCCTATCCGTGTTTGTATGTAGTTACAGGAACTGCAGGAACGAGATTTAGATGTTTGACTATGTTAGACTTAGTCAGACGTACGAGTGAAGCCTCACTAGTACGACTGACAGGCTCATACGCACAGTTGATGCTGAGCTAAGTCACAATTACAACCTAAATGAGAAGACACGAGTGAGTGATCACCCGTACGGCTGATGAAGCCAACTCGTACTTGTGATGAATGAATCGTATGGGTGAGTCAACAGCAGGGGTATATAAAGTCTTATGTTCTTCATTTTAGGTTAAGCCTCTCATTTGTTACACACACTCAGATCTAGTGAGCTCCTCCGATTCTCTCTCAGTCCAAATCACCCAGGTGGTGAATAATAGCTCTAGGTGTTGATCTAATCACACTTGATTTAGTTGTGGTTTGACTAAATTAATAAAAAAAAAACTTAACCTATTCACTAGAGGGTTTGATTCACTTATTCCGCCATTGTGTGAGTTAAATCTGTTGATTTCTAAGTTCCTAGTCACGTTTCATCACCTTCTATTCTTTCCCCCTCAACTCATATTTTAAAGTATTCATCAATATGCTCCATCCAGTTCTGATTCTCGATATACTTCTAACTTTCATATCGGTCATTCTTCTTTTTCATCTACCACCGGAAGAATCTATTTACTTCTACTATACTCTTGGGTTTATAGTGTTTCTAGTTCTCCCGTGTCTTTATATTGCTATATGCATCGATATATATGGTTTATAATTTCTGGTTTATCGTTGGGCTTTATATGTTCCCTTATATTTCAAAGTCTCTGCTTCTGTCTTCTATAATCATTATCATTCACAGTTAATGCTCTCTTTTATTTTTTGCAATTTATACCCCAATTTCTATTTCGGAGTTTTGTCCTTTTGTTTCTTCTTCTTGCGATTAAGCACCGCTTGTAATGGTCCAGAATTCACAGATATGAATTTCGGAATGAACATTGTTAATGTTCTAGGAAGGAAATTGCGATGGCACGATCTTGACTTGTCAAATTACTAGAATACCTTGGAAAAGGCCGAATCATCAAGAAATATTTTCTTGATATTTTAGAGGTTAAATAGAATACAAGAGTCGTATAACATGGCACATGATGATGTTATGATCTGTGAATCATCACGTTCCATTTAGAAACTCAACATGACTTACTGTAATATAATCACATTGATCAAGTGTCATTATATTATACAAATTCATGCTTCAGTTCCCAACACTACTTCAAAATATTCCTATTTTAAACTTGAATGTTTCAGAATTTAGAAACTAAAATAGTTTCTTTTATGATGTAATACAGATAGCGCGAAGAGGTAAATGATTTCAAATAAGAAAAATTAAGAAAATATCTTCAGAAATATGGAGGATATTTATAATGAAAGATATGATGATATTTTAGAATTTCTAATATCAGAGGATGATGAAGAATATTGTCCGCAGGGGTCTAGAGTCAGGAGCAAGGTATTCATTAATGACTTCAGCAGGTACTGAATCATTTGGATCCTTTGAAGTCAGGTTCAGTCTTTGTAATTTGTCCACAGCCTCCTTCCTACTTTGCTCAATCCGTTTTCCAGTTCCAAAACTTCTCTTTTTCTGCGCTTTGCCAGCACACTTCATCATTATCATCCAGCTTTTGCCGTTTAAAGTCGTTTATAGTTTTTGCTGCTTCATCAGCATCTTTTTTTTTCGGAGAACCAATTCGTAGTTCAGAGTGTTTTTAAGAAACTTCACATTCAAATTAAGTCCAGAAGATAGACGTTATATATACACATATAACTGTTGGCGTAGACATGCTGTGAGATTTCAAAATACTGATTGCTAATTCCCAATGATTCGTATGACAATTCTGATTACAAGATGCGAATGAGTAAATGATGGGGTTTCAATGAATAATTATAATGACTTTTTGGAGAGGCTAAAGTCAAAGAGTAATGAAGTTGTTGGTACATCTGCTAATAATGTGGTGGAATGTAAAAGGTTCCCTGGTAACGATGGTGTATATCTCAAGGGTATAATAAGGTTAGTCTGACTGAAAAGTCGAAGTTGACTTGCTGGAGCTGTGACAAAACTGGCTACTTTGAATAGGAGTCGCAAAGTTATTTTTGCTAATAAATGCCAAAGAATCTGACGCGGATACGTTGTTTAAACTTTTACTTTAGTTTCAAGAGTTTTTCGGGTACATAAATGTGGGTAACATGTGGTTGGATCATCATCTCGATTGCTCATCATTCGAAGTGTCTTCAGAAATTTTCGAAGGGTTTGAACACAGATTGTAATCGTTAACATACATTTGATGTTCTAACATAGTTTTGAAGTCAAAATATAGCTTGTGAAAGATGTAAGGATCTAAGAATGATGATTTTGGTCATATCTCAAGTTGAATTTTGAGATTTCAAAATCAGAATATGTAATTAAATTTTGAATGAGTATGGTTGTTTTGATTTCTATAAAAGAATGTATATTGTTGTGAAAGTAGGAAGTATAATGGATGATTTGCTGAATCAGATTCGAAGAATGTAACATATTAATTGTGAATTTATGTATCTCTCGGGTATTACCTACCCGTTAAAAAAATTTTCACAATTAATATTTTGTACAAAAGAATTTTATTACAGTCTTTATGAAAATATATATATGTATATTTTCTTCAGATGTAACATAGATTTAATGAGTTAATGTTAAATTAAACTCATTTGATTTACGGTTGAAACTAGAATTGAATAATCCCTAAAGGCTTTAAAAAGTACATAACTTTTACGCAGTATTTCTTTAATGACATTGAAATTATGAATCAATACTTCGTTATTTGTTGATGTATGATGTTCGGTTCGTGGAATTCTTGTGAATTTCGCAAAGTACGAATGATGTTATCTGAAAAGTTTCGGGTACATCGATGATGAAAGTGTAAAATCAAATATATACTTGATTTATTATGAATTGGAATTTGTTGAATTGCGACAGAGATTGTAGTTAACGCTGGTTAAGTTGCGGTCGAAGGACGTACATTATTGCATATTTGTAATATGAATTAACTGAGTAGTTAAGATTCACACACAATAGCTTAGCACGAAAAGATTTATTTCAATATATATATATATATATATATATATATATATATATATATATATATATATATATATATATATATATATATATATATATATATATATATATATATATATATATATATATATATATATATATATATATATATATATATATAATATACATATAATTTCTTCAGAGGGAATGAGTTAATTCTTCATAACTCGTTGATACAATATACACGTTATTGATTCGTAATGATGTCCACAATGATTCTTGAACTGACGGAGTTTGTGATGTTATCTGTGTTGTTGATTCGGATGTTGACTGTACTAACGATGCTGGTAACGCTGACGGTACTGTTGATGGTGTTAGTAAAGCAAGTTTAGCTTGTTAATCACACACCATTTTTGTCAGGGTTTCTACTCTTCCTTCTATCATTTTGGTTCGCTTAACTGATTTATGGTTAGGGCTAGATTAGATAATCTCTAAGACTTTAGAGATTACATAATCACCGCGGAATGTTTCTCCAATGAAGTTATGAATTAATACTTCGTCAGTTATTGTTGTTGGTACTCCTTGGCATCTATGGTGCGTATGACGTTGATGCTCATGGGACAGATTGTGAAGTTGAGGTTTACGACGCGGTTGTGGTTGGAGGTGGTAATGGTACTGTTGGCGTTGATGATAGTGGTACTGGTTATGCTGCTGATGCTGCTGCTGGTGTTTGTAATCTCTGCACCATATTCTCCAAAGCCACTACCCGAGCGCGAAGCTCGTTGACTTCTTCTATTACACCGGGGTGATTGTCGGTTCGGACGAGCGGATAAATAAAATCTAAAATTTGATGTAATATATAATCGTGACGAGATACTCTGGAAATGAGCGAGAAAATGGTGTTTCGGACAGGTTCGCCGGTAAGAGCTTCAGGTTCTTCGTCAAGAGGGCAATGTGGTGGATGGAAGGGATCACCTTCTTCTTGTCTCCAATGATTGAGGAGGCTACGAACCCATCCCCAATTCATCCAGAATAGATGATGACTGATTGGTTGATCTATTCCGATCACACTGCTTTCGGAGCTTGAATGGGATTCCATTTCGGAATCTGAGTGACTTGAACTGATGACGAATTTCATTTCGTACGATTGGATAAAGGATTTTTTTTTTCGATATGAAATGATTTTGGCTAACGCATGGTATTCTAATTACATAGAATATATATATATATATATATATATATATATATATATATATATATATATATATATATATATATATATATATATATATATATATATATATATATATATCAAAATATTTCGTAGATTACGGAGGACTTTGCGGGATATGTCAGGCAAAGTTTAAAGTAACAGATACGATAAGATATGATTTAGCAGATATGCTAAGATATGAATTTTTGTCTATACACTATTCATGCAATCAATGCAGCAAGACGTGTCTTAGACTAAAAATGATAAGCAGGTAATTTCCTGAGGATGATAAGTAGTTAATTTTTGACACAAAATGATAAGCAAAACTTTTGACATGCATACACGGTCGAAGTCCAGACTCACTAATGCATCCTATCGACTTATCAGTTAGACACTAATGCAGACCTGGTTCGCTAAGACCACCGCTCTGATACCAACTGAAAGGACCCGTTCATATACATTATAAATGATTCACAATAGTTGATTACATTGCGAGGTATTTGACCTCTATATGATACATTTTACAAACATTGCATTCGTTTTTAAAAGACAAACTTTCTTTACATCGAAAATTGACAGGCATGCATACCATTTCATAATATCCACTATCCAACTATAAATTGATTTAATAATAATCTTTGATGAACTCAATGACTCGAATGCAACGTTCTTCGAAATATGCTATTAAAGACTCCAAGTAACATCTTTAAAATGAGCAAATGCACAGCGGAAGATTTCTTTAACACCTGAGAATAAACATGCTTTAAAGTGTCAATCAAAAGGTTGGTGAATTCATTAGTTTATCACAATCATTTATTTCCATCATTTTAATAGACCACAAGAATTTCATTTCCAATTCTCATAAATATACGTCCCATGCATAGAGACAAAAATAATCATTCATATGGTGAACACCTGGTAACCGACATTAACTACATACATATAAGAATATCCCCTATCATTCCGGGATCCTCCTTCGGACATGATATAAATTTCGAAGTACTAAAGCATCCGGTACTTTGGATTGGGTTTGTTAGGCCCAATAGATCTATCTTTAGGATTCGCGTCAATTAGGGTGTCTGTTCCCTAATTCTTAGATTACCAGACTTTAATAAAAAGGGGCATATTCGATTTCGATAATTCAACCATAGAATGTAGTTTTAATTACTTGTGTCTATTTCGTCAAACATTTATAAAAGCGCATGTATTCTCAGTTCCAAAAATATAAAGGGTAAAAAGGCAAATGAAACTCACGCATATAAATATTGTAAAACAGTTAATAAAGCATTTGCATGTATTCTCAGCCCAAAATGTATATAAAAAGGGAATAATGAAACTCACGCATATAATTATTGTAAAACAGTTAATAAAGCATTTGCATGTATTCTCAGTCCCAAAAATGTAAAGAGTAAAAGGGAATCAAATGAAACTCACCATACTATATTTCGTAGTAAAAATGCATATAACGTCATTGAACAAGTGCAAGGTTGGCCTCGAATTCACGAACCTAAATTAATTATATATATTTATGTGTTGGTCAATATTTGTCTAACAAATTAGGTCAAGTCATAGTGTACCACAATCCTAATGCTCGAGACTAATATGCAAAAGTCAATAAAAGTAAATTTGACTCAAAATAATTTCTAAAAATCTATACATGATTAATATATAGTTTAAATATTGTCGTTTTATATTTTTAAATATTTTTAAAAGATTTATTAGAGTAAATAATATAATTTATTTATTAATAAATAAAATTTTATATTAAATTTATATAATAAAATATACTTTTATATATATTAAGTAATAAAATTTATAAGGTTCATTTAATATCATAAAGATAATATGATAGGTATTATTAAAGTAAGTTATTACACGTAGTAAAATATGTTTGTATCACATATTTATTTGATAAAATAATATCTATAATAATAGTAAGTAAAAGTTATATTATTTTGTAATAATAATTATTATTATAAAAATATCAATATTTATAATTACTAAGATGACATTATGATAAAACGATAATTCTAATTATGATAACTTTAATATTTACGATAATTTTTAATATTATCTTTAAAATAATAATTCTATTTAAAATAATAATAATAATGATATTTTATAGTAACAATGACATTTCTATTAAAATGATAATTTTTGTTAAAATGATAGTTTTAATACTAACGATACTTTTAATAATAATAGTAATGATAAAAATAATAAGAACAATAATTTTATCTAAATCAATATCTTATAATATTTTAATTTCATCATGATACTCTTACTCATTATTTCCTAATCGTTTCGTTTAATAGCTTTTAATCGTCTTTTATATCGTGTTCATAATAATGATAATAATAGTAATCAAAATAATTAGGTGTTACAAATATTTGTTTTAATTACACTAATATTAATAATGATAGTTACTATAACATTATTAACTATAATACTAATAATTATCTTAATGATAATATAGTAATAATAACAATAACAATAACAATAACCATTTTTAAATAATGATATATATATTAATAATGATAATAATAATAATAATAATAATAATAATACTAATAATAATAATAATAATAATAATAATAATAATTGGATAATAATAATAATACTAATTATAACTTTAACGATAATAACGATAGTAATAATAAAAAAATAACAATTTTTAATGATAAATCCCTTTTATTGATAAAGATAATAATAATCATAATAATAAGATAAAACTAGAACGACGATAAAAACGACGATAATAATAATAATCATTTTTAATAAAAATATCGAAAATTCAATTGATTATAACTTCTAATCCGTTCATCGAAACCATTCGATATATAAAGGAAAAGTTCTTAATTTTTCGCTAGCTTTCCAAGGACATGCATATCTTATACCTTATCTCAACCCCAAGTGTAACTAATTCAAGATTCAACCTAACCTGTCTAAGGGCAATATCAAAAGTACAAGCATGCATAATCCTAAATTCTCGAGCACTAGTCAGGGATACACTATTAGTATGTAAAAGTTAAATTATGAGTACTCACGTATCAATATTGAGATTCAATATTGCAGGAAAGGTACGTAGACGCAACGAAAATGATAAACACTATATTGACCTCACGAGCATACCCATGAACCATACTCAATCACCTCCATAGCTATAACCCATAATTTCCTTAATCCTATCCTACTTGAAAAACAATTTTGAAACCACTCGGACAGCACTCCGTCGTAATATTTTATGTATACTAATAATATCTTGAAATAATACGGAGTAAATATATATATGTAAATCGATTGAGAGAGTTTAGAGAAAAATATTTTCAAGTTTCTATGAAATAATGAAACCTATTGAATTCTATTTATAATAGATTTTTGAATTATTAAAGTGAATTATTAAAGTATGAATTATTAAAGTGAATTATTAAAGTATGAATTATTAGAGTGAATTATTAAAGTATGAATTATTAAAGTGAATTATTAAAGTATGAATTATTAAAGTTAAAGTAAAGTAAAAATAAAGTAAAGGTAAAGTTTAAGTATAGTAAAAGTATAAAACTATGTACGTATAATACGCATATAAATATATATAATATTACTTTAAATCGTTATATATATTTAATAAAATAAAATATAAATATCGTTATCTTTATCATACTAGTTAAGTAATGAGTTGTCAAAAGTGGTTCTAGATATTTATAAAAGTTATATACGTTTTAATAATAAAGTTCTTTTTAAACTGAAAACGTTTTTGTACGTTTGAAACTAAATAGATCAATCGAGTCTTTATGAGATTCAATCTTCCACTATCCTTTGTCTAGTTCTCAATGATTGACAATTTGTTCTTATTTATAAATCACTTTACCATTTTTCGAATATTGTTAAAATGGAAAGATTTCTCAAATCAACGTGGGCCTTTCAACAGAGACTTGTAATCATAATTCAATATATCTGATAATTCAATCATTTGATCTTATCTTTTAATTCCATTGATAAACATTTTGAAACAGATACAATCATATAAAGTATTTAATCTAATATTTTGTTTACGTTTCAAGTTATAATATATATACACATATACATATATAATCATATTCGTTTAATGGTTCGTGAATCGTTGGAACTTGGTCGAGGTTGAATGAATGTATGAACATAGTTTAAAATTCTTGAAATTTAACTTAACAAATATTACTTATCGTGTCGGAAACATATAAAGATTAAAGTTTAAATTTGGTTGGAAATTTCCGGGTTGTCACATTTTATCAGTCATTAAGAACTCAACAAGCTTCCATTTTGAATCTAGAAAAACACGTAGGTACTGTTGCTAGCATGATGAGTGAGAGGGAACAAGAAAAGCTACCGAGTAATACTGAAGTAAATCCTCGGAATGAGAATGTTAATATGGTGTCAACAAATTCTGAAAAACCAGCATCAGAAGATGGGAAGGTTTTTAATGTGAGTAACAATGAAGAAGTTACACCACCACCACCACCCGAGTATGTAAAGCCAGTGGTGGCACCATACAAACCACCCATCTCGTTTCCAAGAAAAGGAGTTGAGTATGAGCAAGTGATACCTTTGGAAAGAAGAAGAAGAAGAATAAGAAAGTACAAGAAACAAAAACCGTAAAGATAAACCCAGTAAAGACAGTTCCACCAAAACTTCCACCAAGATTGGGTGATCCGGGTGAATTTATTGTTCCTTGTCTACTTAGTGATTGTGTCATGTATGATGCACTAGCAGATTTAGGTGCGAGTGTGAGTGTTATGCCTCTTTCATTATATAAGAGATTAGGAGTAGGTGAGTTAAATCCAACGAACATGAGTGTTAGACTCTTTGATCAAACCATTAGGCACCAGTTGGAATTGCTGACAATCTACCCGTTCAAGTGGGTAATTTAACCTTTTTAGTCGAATTTATTGTCATTGACATAGAAGAGGACCCAAACATTCCTCTAATTTTAGGTCGACCATTCTTAGCGTCCACCGGGGCGTTATTTGATGTAAGAGAGGGTAGAATGACACTTAGTAATGATGAAAAATCGATCACCTTTGTGAGTCGAAAGTCTAAATCTCCACCAACCAAAACCGTTGAACCAACAAAAACGATTGGTAAAAACCATGTTGTTTTACCAACTCCAACGGTAGTGCTTAGCAATAATAAAATGCCTAAGTGTGGGAAAAATGAAGTAACACCTAATGATGACCTGATAACAAAGAACCCCGTTGTTGATACAAAATTAAAAGACTCCGTTATTAATAGTTAAATGAAGAAACTTATTAAACGGATTAGCGATGCTAGAACCAAGGGGAACTTTAAGTTATGTAACCGGTTAGTATCTAATCTATCGCCTAAAGAAAAGGCAAAACTAGTTGAATTTGTGGAAATTACACAAGAATCCGACCAATGGCTTAAAGAAAAAGTCACAGATATGCAAGTAGATTATGGTCCAAAAGAAATTGACAATGAAGTTAATCACAATTTAGATACCACAGCTACCTAAGTGTGGGGAGATTCAAATGTTCTAAAAAGAAAATACTGTTTAGAGTTAGTTGTTCTGTTCTCGTGTAGTTCCGAGAATGAAATCCGATTGGTCTTTTCCACTAGCAGACACTAAAGAACTAGTTTTCTCCCCCCATTCTGAATTTTTGATTTGTAGGTTTTGTATGAAATTAATACGCTTTTTCAATTTAAGTTTTGTGTGAATTTAAAAACAAAATTTACTTTATTTCATTAAGTTTAAAAAAATGATTTCTAAAATTCATCGTAACTTGAAGACTAGGACATGGAACCGAAATTGCTTTACCCGAGGGCGGGACGACAAATTTTGTTATCATTATTTTTAATATTATTGATCTAAAGTATACCAAAAAAAAATTAAAAAAACCCAAAAATCTTTGCTTTTAAAACAATCGCTTTAAAAACGACAAATTTTAAATTTTATCGAGGGACGGACTAGGTAAACATACTGAAACTACCTAAAGTAAAAGGAAACAAAATTTTAAAAAATTATTCATTTAAATTGTTTTAATAAATAAAGGTTTTATAAACATATATATATATATATATATATATATATATATATATATATATATATATATATATATATATATATATATATATATATATGTTTGTAGTTTATCTTATGTAAAAACAGGGTAAAACAAAGCACTTTCAAAGACTGACATTAAGTTCAACAAAAGCTACTAATTTTGACGACAAGACGCAAAATATCAAATATGATATAAAATAATATGTTTTCAAACTCGGTATTTTTAATCACTTTTCTACACTAATCACCCTCATGAATTTATAATTATAGTCTGATTTCATGCAAATGAGGGCATTGCATGATCTCAAGTGTGGGGAAGGGTTATAAATTCTCTCAGGTTTACACTTAGTTTAATTGCCAAATTTTGTGAAAATTTAAAAAATTTTCAACTAAATAAATTCAAAATCATGTTTATACATATTTATGAACGATAAAACTAGGTGTTAATACCGAAATTATTGTTGCCTCGGAGAGAACATAAATGGAGAAACAACCCAAAACGTTAGAATTCATTTAAAATGGAATAGAGGAGAATAAAAAGGCAAAGAAAAAAATAAATAAAAGCTAAGTGTGGGAAGAATTTACCAAGTTATTCAAAACACATATCACATATTTGTACAAGATTATTGCAGGTACTTTTGCTTTGGACTAAACTAATCAGTTTTACCCGATTTATTGTAATACCTTTGAAAGAATAGATGGATCTGCACGATGAATCAATTCCATCATTAAAAGGAAGTAAAGTCTTCTGAAAAAGACACGCGCTACTTGATTTAGGTCAGGAAGTTATCGTCCAGACCAGCTGTAGGTTGACGAAAAATCTAGAAAAGTCATCTCTAAAATCAGCAGGAAATCCACGGACCTCAGCATCAAACAGGGTAGCCAAGTGGTCAGACTTATCCTAACCATGAGAGGATCTGTCTTGTAAAATGGGGAGGGCGCCGTGCAAATTAGATTGATAAGACTAATGAATCAGACCCCCAGAAAGGATAATCTCCTTAAAGATCAAAAATCAGCTTTTAAGCCCGATATTACTCAATCCTTGAGATTGATCTTAAAGATTGAGAATTACAAACTCATGGAATTCAATGATATCTAAACTCGAACTTGAACGAGAAAATATTTTGATCAAATTAAAACCGATTTGTTTTCTGAAAACCCATTTTCAATGCGTTCATTACCATTGAACGTAAAATCCTAGGAATTCACCTGGAATTCATTAGGTCACCTGAACCAAATCGGGTGTCAACCGTAAGAATGGTGGTTGCATAGCATGGTCGAAGACAGGACCTTGTGCCAGACCGAAAAAATCTAGGGTGATCTTTACTATTGCTCTTACAAAGGATAGTAATTGCATCCAACACGTTATAGACCATAATGAAAAGCATGTCATTAGACATTGCCTTAACAGTTGCTTGTTCAACGCTTTCCTTTACAACCGGACGGTAGTTTACCGAAAGGTAATATACGGAGCAAGTATACTGGACATGTGGCTTTCCCAATAAAAGGTTAGCAAGTGAGTGACACAAAACCATAAGTTTTGAGCTAAAATTTTCAAATCTGAAACCCACCAAACCCACAAAAACATTTTGCAAACACCGGTGAAGGGTTATTCCGGAAAACTTATCTAGGGTAAAAGCTAGAATGAATTTTCAAAAGATCAAATGTTTTCATAAAGATCCAATTTCCTTAAGGATCTAAATTTTTATAGTCATGTGGGACTGTAAACCAAATCGTTACTATCATTGTTCATACTGCCGTATCAAAAGCACTGATGTATAAAGTGTGAGAATAAAAAAAAGTGATTCGAGTGAATTGTGATTTTATTTTAAGTTCTGTATTGCTTGAGGACAAGCAACGTCAAGTGTGGGGATATTTGATAGTGTTCTAAATGAACATATATTTAATATCAATATCCTTCCAATATGTAAAGCTTTTAGTTGTAATTGTTCTATTTTTATGTAATATTCGTTTAAATAAATAAGTGCGAAGACAAAAGAAGAAAACGACGATTTGAAGACGCAAATGACCAAAAAGCTCAAATGTACAAGATATAATTCAAGTGGTTCAATTTATTGATGAGAAACGTCCAAAAATGATAAGAGTACAAGCCGCAAAACGCAAAGTACAAGATATTAAATAGTACGCAAGGACGTTCGAAAATCCGGAACCGAGACCTGAGCCAACTATCAACGCGCGACGCAACGGAGCTAAAATTATAAGTCAACTATGCACAAGAATATAAAATAATATTTAAATAATTATATAAATTATTTATATATTATATATTATATTAAATAACGTCGACAAACTAGCAAACAAAAAATATGTGAGCTGGATCTGACGGCCATGCGATCGCATGGGAAATAGGCATAAAACCCATGCGAGTGCATGAGCCCATGTGAGTGCATGAGCCGATGCGAGTGCATGAGATTTGCACTAAAATCTCATGCGATCGCATGAGTTACTGTAGCAGGCTAAGTATTATAAAAAGGCAGTTTGCTCGACATTTTAAACACACAAAAATCAATCTCTCTTCTCTATGTAATATATTTATATTATAATTATAATTTTAATTTAAGATTAATAATAAATTATGGTTTAGTTGGGTTACTGTAAGAAATGTTTTACGGGTTTTAAAGTCGGAACTCTGTCCGGTTAACGCTACGCTATAAATAATCACTGTAAGCTATGTTCTTCCTTTTTAAATTAATTTCTTGTAACTAAGTTATTATTATGCTTATTTGAGCCGAAGTAATCGTGATGTTGGACTAAAATATTAAGACGGGGTAATTGGGCTTTGTACCATAATTGGGGTTTGGACAAAAGAACGACACTTGTGGAAATTAGACTATGGGCTATTAATGGGCTTTATATTTGTTTAATTAAATGATAGTTTGTTAATTTAATATAACGATATACAATTGGACGTACCTATAAATAACCACATACACTCGATCGGACACGATGGGCGGGATATTTATAAGTACTAATAATCGTTCATTTTACTGCACACGGGAATGGATTAATAGTTAATGGACTTATTAAAACAGGGGTGAATTACATACAAGGAAAATTGGTGTAATTATAGTTTAAGTCCCCAATTAGTTGGAATATTTGACTTCGGATATAAGAATAATTTGACGAGGATACTCGCACTTTATATTTATGACTGATGGACTGTTATGGACAAAAACCAGATGGACATATCGAATAATCCAAGACAAAAGACAATTAACCCATGGTAATAAACTAAAATCAACACGTCAAACATCATGATTACGGAAGTTTAAATAAGCATAATTCCTTTATATCATATTTTTATCGCATTTTTATTTACTATCATTTTATTTAATTGCACTTTTAATTATCGTACTTTTTAATTATCGCAATTTTATTTATTGCACTTTAATTTATCGCACTTTAATTATTGTCATTTACTTTACGCTTTAAATTAAGTCTTTTATATATTTAATATTTTTAAATTAGGTTTTAACTGCGACTAATGTTTTAAAATCGACGAACCGGTCATTAAATGGTAAAAACCCCATTTTATAATAATAATACTACTTATTTATATATATATATTTACAAATATAGTTTTAAAAATATAGCGTTAAACTTGGCTAGCTCCCTGAGGAACGAACCGGACTTACTAAAAACTACACTACTGTACGATTAGGTAAACTGCCTATAAGTGTTGTAGCAAGGTTTAGGTATATCCACTCTTTAAATAAATAAATAACTTGTGTAAAATTGTATCATATTTAATAGTATTTCGCAATAAAAATATAACTATTTCATATACATTCACACAACATCAAGTAATCGTGATGTTATATAAAATGAACATATATTTCATAGCATTATCCCTCAAAAAAGACAAGCTTTTAGTTGCAATTGTTCTATTCACAAGTGATATTCATTTAAATAATAAAAGGTGAAGACAAAAGACAGATTCGACGATTTGAAGACGCAAACGACCAGAAAGCTAAAAAGTACAAAGTACAATCAAAGTGATCCAAATCATTTATGAGAAACGTCTCAAAATTACAAAAGTACAAGACGCAAAACGCAAAATACAAGATATTAAATTGTACACAAGGACGTTCGAAAACCCGGAACCGGGACCAAAGTCATCTTTCAACGCGCGACGCAACGGAACAAAAATTACAAGTCAACTATGTACATAAATATAATATAATATATAAATAAATATATAAATAATTCTTAAAATTATTTATATATTATATATATTTATTAAAAACCGTCGGCAAGAAGCAAACAACAATATGTGAGCTGGAATCCCAGGCCATGCGATCGCATGGCCAGGAAGTAGAAAAACCATGCGATCGCATGGTCCCAATTTGAGGGTCAGGTCCTATAAATTTCGCGGTTTTGGTCGAACAAAAACACATCTTTTTCTTTCTCCATCTCTCACGTAAATATATATATATATATATATATATATATATATATATATATATATATATATATTATAATTTTAATTTTACTAATAAGGGTATATTAGCGAATGTTGTAAGGGTGTAAGTCGAAATTCTGTCCGTGTAACGCTACGCTATTATTAATCATTATAAGTTATGTTCAACCTTTTTAAATTAATGTCTCGTAGCTAAGTTATTATTATGCTTATTTAAGCCGAAGTAATCGTGATGTTGGGCTAAAATATTAAAGATGGGGTAATTGAGCTTTGAACCATAATTGGGGTTTGGACAAAAGAACGACACTTGTGGAAATTAGACTTTGGGCTATTAATGGGCTTTATATTTGTTTAATTAAATGATAGTTTGTTAATTTAATATAAAGATTTACAATTGGACGTACCTATAAATAACCATATACACTCGATCGGACACGATGAGCGGGATATTTATAAGTACTAATAATCGTTCATTTAACCGGAAACGGGAATGGATTAATAGTCAATGGACTTATTAAAATAGGGGTGAATTCTATACAAGGACACTTGGTGTAATTATAGTTTAAGTCCCCAATTAATTGGAATATTTGACTTCGGATATAAGGATAATTTGACGAGGACACTCGCACTTTATATTTATGACTAATGGACTGTTATGGACAAAAACCAGATGGACATATTGAATAATCCAGGAAAAAGGACAATTAACCCATGGTAATAAACTAAAATCAACACGTCAAACATCATGATTACGGAAGTTTAAATAAGCATAATTCCTTTATTTCATATTTAATTGCACTTTTAATTATCGCACTTTAATTTATCATCTTTTTATTTATCGCACTTTTATTTATCGCAATTTCATTATCGTTATTTACTTTACGCTTAAAAATTAAGTTATATTTATTTTTAATATTTTACATCAGGTTTTAACTGCGACTTAAGTTTTAAAACCGACAAACCGGTCATTAAACGGTAAAAACCCCCTTTTATAATAATAATACTACTTATATTTATATTTATATTTATACAAATATAGTTTTAAAAATATAGCGTTAAACTTGGCAAGTTCCCTGTGGACGAACAAGACTTACTAAAAACTACACTACTGTACGATTAGGCACACTGCCTATAAGTGTTGTAGCAAGGTTTAGGTATATCCACTCTATAAATAAATAAATAACTTGTGTAAAATTATATCGTATTTAATAGTATTTCCTAGTAAAGATCAATAGTATTTTATACCCCTTCGCTTTAACATCAAGTATTTTTGGCGCCGCTGCCGGGGACCCCATCTTAATTTAAAGCGTAAAGTAAATGACAATAATTAAAGTGCGATAAATTGAAGTGAGATAAAAATACTTGATGTGTGCAGCAGCGTATACGAAATAGTTATATTTTTATTGCGAAATACTATTAAATACGATACAATTTTACACAAGTTATTTATTTATTATTAGAGTGGATATACCTAAACCTTGCTACAACACTTATAGGAAGTGTACCTAATCGTACAGTAGTGTAGTTTTTAGTAAGTCCGGTTCGTTCCATAGAGAGTTATCCAAGTTTAACGCTATATTTTTAAACTATATTTGTATATATATATATATATATATATATAAGTCGTATTATTATTATTATTATTATTATTATTATTATTATTATTATTATTATTATTATTATAAAAAGGGGGTTTTACCGTTTAATGACCGGTTTGTCGATTTTAAATAAAGCGTAAAGATAAATGACGATAATTAAAATGCGTAAAATAAATAACAATGATGAAATATAAAATTGCGAATAATAAAATGACAGTAATTAAAAGTATGATGAGAAATACAATAAAATAATTATGCCTATTTAAACTTCTATAATCATGATGTTTGACGTTTTGATTTTAATTTATTTATCTGGGTTAATTGTCCTTTGTCCTGGATTTATTTGATTCCTATCTGGTTTTTGTCCATAATAGTCCATCGGTCATAATTATAAAATGCTCGTCAAATTAACCTTATTCCCGAAGTCAAATATTCCAACTAATTAGGGATTCAAACTGTAACAAGGTTTTAATACTTTGTTTAATGATTACAACAGGTTATCGAGTTCGTGTAATCCAAGGTTTTATTACTTTGTTAACAATTACACCAATTATCGTTGTATGTAATCCACCCCTATTTTAATGAGATATGAATATTAATTTACCCACTTGATCAGAATGAATAATCAATTACCCAACCCAAATAATTAATTAAATGATCGTAAAAGATGTCGTATAAACGTCACTAAATAGGACATACATAATCATTTTAATAATTATTAGATTAACTAATTTGAAGATAGGTTCGACAGATTCCAATGAGTTGTCGCTCAATTAGACAATACCCCATATTTATTAATAGTCATAGTCCAATGTCCACAAATGTCGGTCTTTTGTCCAAACCTTAATTATGGTACAAAATCTAATAACCCTGTCTTAATATTTAGTCTAACATCACGATTACTTTGGCTCAAATAAGCATAATAATAACTTAGTTACGAGACATTAATTTAAAAAGGAAGAACATAGCTTACAGTGGTGATTAATCGCGTAGCGTTACACGGACAGAATTTCGACTTACACACTTACAACATTCGCTAACATAACCTTATTATTATTAAACTTTAATATTAAAATTATAATAAAAATATAAATATATATTTTGAGAGTAAGAGATAGAAAAAGATGTGATAAATTCTTTCGAAAAATGCTGAATTTATAGAATGTGGCCTGCTACACTAACTCATGCGGTCGCATGAAATTTGTGCCTTCTGACCATGCGATCGCATGGCCGTCATTTCCTGGTCACATACTGTGACAACCAGGGAATTTCCGACTAAATTTAAACTTAATCTTGATATGATTTCGATACGATAAGCAAAGTATGTAATGTTGAGTCTAGAAAATTTTGAAACAATGTTCATATATTCAATTGACTTTCGACTGTTTCCGATGATTCACGAACCATTGCTTGTAAATATGTGGATATATATAAATATGTGTATATATAAATATATGTATAATATATTTAATAACATGAACATTAATAAACTATTATATACATTTATTGTTATGAATAAATATGTACAATAAAATACATTGTAATAAAAACTATTATTTTATATGTATATATATTTTAATCATTTAATATATATTTATGTGAATAGTAAATTTTGTTATTTAAAACTGTTTATATATATATACATAGTGTATATTAAATATATTTAATTTTGAGCTTAAATGGTAAATGTCTGTAACTTTCGGTTGACGTTTAATTATTTTAAAATAGATCTAATATATATATATATATATATATATATATATATATATATATATATATATATATATATATATATATATATATATATATATATATATATATATATATATATAAGAAGTTCTAAAATAAATGTTGTTTCAAAATTTGATTAAAAAGACAATAGTTTTGATAAATATTTTTTTTACCATTTCAATCTAAGTTTTTGTACTCCGTACATATAAATTGGAACAGAAAATAAATATTTTTCGAACCTTTTTGATCAGGTTTCAAACAGGTAATGAGTGAAATAATTAAATATGTTTAATCAAAAAAATTGGGATTTTTAGGAACACTTTTATATGTTAACTGTTTAGCAATGGACACAATATAATACTCCGTGAATTAGATATTATTATTAAAGAAACCATTATTTTTTTTATCATTAATAATATTATTATCATTTTTTATGATTTTTGTATCATTATTACTTATTATTATTATTATGGATATAATGATTATTATTATTATTATTATTATTATTATTATTATTATTATTATTATTATTATTATTATTATTATTATTATTATTATTATTATTATTATTATTATTATTATTATTATTATTATTATTATTAATATATTTATTAATTATTAATATTAATCTAAAAAAAAAGTCAAGAACTAGTACCATTCCGTTACCCATTTCAATCTAACTTTTTCAAATTTTGTTTTCTGTCTATAATCTGTTATATGTCCATTTCACAACTCAATTAGGATCAATGCAATCACTCTATAAAAGAATTATTCTGCAATTCATTAAGTAAAACATAAAAAATTACAAAATAAGCTCGACACTCTGTACATTCATCTTTTTCACTATATTTTGATTTCGAATGAATTTTCAAAATGTAATAATGCAGTCTTGTTAGGAATCGTCTATCTAAACTATCTGTAAGTTTTCAATCTTCAATTCTTTCTATCAATTTCTAATTTGAGAGTCAAAGTTTTGGTTTTCAAAGTCAACTAAGTGTTCTTGAATCAAATTCGAGTTTGTTTTGATATCTCCAGTTAATTTGATGATCCATAAAGTTTATAGGAATGATTTGCAACACAATTCATGTTGTAATCATAACCTATAACACTCTTAATCTAAAAATCGATTTTTGAGTTCTTGAGTTCTTCACAGTAATATACACTAACGTAAATTCGAAACAAATTTCAAAAACTAAAAATGCAGAGTTGTTAGGAATCATTTACTTAAACTTCCTGCAAAATCTCAAGTTCCAATTCTTAATAACGAATTCGAATTTGCGAGTCAAAGTTAAATTGTCAAAAGTCAACTGTTTTGTTCTTGGAGAAATTAAAGCTTGTTTTGATGTTTTAAGTTCAATTGACGATTTCAATAGTTTTTAGGAATGATTTGAAACATGTTTCATGTTGTAAAGATTGTCCAAAACGAACTCAAAATTGAAAACAAATTTTTTTTTTCTAGCTACGAGCAAGCAGTAGGATTTTTTTTTCTTTTTTCTCATTTTTTTTATATCATGAACACATTTTTATTTTTTGTTTCATGTTTGTTTAGAAGTCCTAAAACCATTTTGATGATTGACTATTAAGAATGAAGTTGTTTGATTGTTTAGATTTTGGTAAAGAAGATGAAGTGGGTTGAAACATGTAATAGATAAGTATTTGAGTTTGTATTATAAATCAGAAAAGCTGAAATGGAGGAATGGTTAAGGATGTTGATGAGTGAGCGAGAGGTCTCGGGTTCGAGCCCGGCTTGGTGCAATCTTTTTAAAACTGACTCCTAAGGTAGTTTTATACTTTTAAAAATTATTATTATTATTAATGTTATTATTATTATCCTTAGTCAGGTATTTCTACAATTATTAATTTTGCAAAACAAAAGATATATATGTAAATATATTATTACATAAAATATAGTAATATTATATAAAATTATGTTTCAACTAATATTATTGATATAACATTAATTAAATATCAAATAAGTACCATAATATATTATAAGAATAATTAATACATAACAAATATATAAACTTAATTGATTTATACTATAATGTGTTAATACTTGATATAGGTTCGTGAATCCGAGGCCAACCATGCATTGTTCAATGTCGTCATATGTATTTTTACTACAAAATACAGTATTGTGAGTTTAATTTGCTCCCTTTTTAAATGCTTTTGCAATATATATTTTTGGGACTGAGAATACATGCGATGTTTTTATAAATGTTTGACGAAATAGACACAAGTACTTAAAACTACATTCTATGGCTGGATTATTAAACCGAATATGCCCCTTTTTATTCTAGTAATCTAAGAATTAGGGAACAGACACCCTAATTGACGCGAATCCTAAAGATAGATCTATTGGCCCAACAAGCCCCATCCAAAATACCGGATGCTTTAGTACTTCGAAATTTATATCATGTCCGAAGGAGGATCCCGGAATGATGGGGATATTCTAATATGTATATTGTGAATGTCGGTTACCAGGTGTTCAATCCATATGAATGATATTTTTGTCTCTATGCATGGGATGTATGTTTATGAGAAATAGAAATATGAAATCTTGTGGTCTATTAAAATTATGGAATGATTATTTATGTTAAACTAATGAACTCACCAACCTTTTGGTTGACACTTTAAAGCATGTTTATTCTCAGGTACGAAAGAAATCTTCCGCTGTGTATTTGCTCATTTTATAGATATTACTTGGAGTCATTCATGGCATATTTCAAAAGATGTTGCATTCGAGTCGTCGAGTTCATCAAGATTATTATCAAGTCAATTATATTTGGATATATTATGAAATGGTATGCAAGCCTGTCAACTTTCGATGAAATGAAAGTTTGTCTTTTCAAAAACGAATGCAATGTTTGTAAAATGTATCATATAGAGGTCAAGTACCTCGCGATGTAATCAACTTTTGTGAATCGTTTATAATCAATATGGACTTCGTCCGGATGGATTAGGACGGGGCATTAAAGTTGGTATCAGAGCGGTGGTCTTAGCGAACCAGGTCTACATTAGTGTGACTAACTGGTAAGTCGTTAGGATGCATTAGTGAGTCTGGACTTCGACCGTGTCTGCATGTCAAAAGTTTTGCTTATCATTTCGTGTCAAAAATTACCTGCTTATCATTCTTAGAGAATCACTTGCTTATCATTCTTAGTCTAGACACGTTTTACTGCATTGACTGCATGAATAGTGTATAGACAAAATTCATATCTTAGCGTATCTGCTACTTCATATCTTAGCATATCTGTTACTGTAACTTTGCCTGACAACTTTCGTAGAATCCTCTGTAACTTATGGGATTTTAGTATTATATATACATATGTAAATTATGTATGCAGGGTACTAATCTACATCCTATAATCTACTTCTTATCAAAAATTCTTCATCTGATCATACGAGATGAATCCCTCAACCAGTTCGAATTCCTCGGATTTCGACAACTATTCTGATATGGAGTTTCACCTAAGCTCCGAAAGCAGTGTCACCAGAATGAATCAACTAATTCATCTGATGAGTTCGTAGTCTATTAAATCAATGAAGACGTGCAGAAGGCAATCCCTTCCACCAACCGAATTCACCTCTTGACAATGAACCTGAAGCGGTTACCGGCAAACATGTTCGAGACACCATTTTCAGTCTCATTTCCAGGGTAACTCGACAAGATTATACTATATCCACAATTCTGAACCTTATTCATCCGCTCGTTCCGACCGACAATCATCCTGGAGTAATAAGTCAACGAACTTCGCGCTCGAATAATCAATTCGGAGAATATGGTGCAAAATGTACCAGCTTCAGCAACATCACTGGCACCAACAGTAACATCAGTAACAACACCAGTACCATCAACAATCCATGCTTCAATATCACTATCTATACTTTGAGTATGATCTTCTTTCTACGTATCGCTCTACCTCATTTATCTTCGTCGACATGGCGAATATGTAATCTCTAAAGTTTTAGAGATTATTTATTCTAGTTCCAACCAAAAACTAAATGAGTTTAATATTATATTAACTCATTAAATCCATGATTACATCTGAAGAAAATATATATGTATATATGTTTTCATAAATATTGTAATTAAAAAAAAAATTCTTTTGTACAAACTGTTAATGGTGAAAATATTTTAACGGGTAGGTAATACCCGAGGAATATTTAGATTTCACATTAATAAGTTACATTATACGTTCTTCGAATCTGATTCAACAGTCATTTACTATCCTACTTACATCCACCGATATATAAATCCGTTCACCACGAAATATTCATTTTCATTCAATTTCATATTTGAATTTTGATCTATCAGAATTCGACAAGTGGCATAATGAAGAAAACATTAAACAAAATAAAATTTGTTAGAAACAAACAAATTAACTATGAGAAATTCTGTTAAGAATCCACGCTAACAAAATCCTAGCTAACTGTTCCTAGCTAACTGATTACATTTTATTTATCGCAATTTATTTATCGTAATTTAAATTCTCGCAATTTTATTTATCGTCATTTAATTTCTGTTATTTACTTTACGCACTTTATTTATCGTCATTTAATTTCTGTTATTTATTTTTACGCACTTTAAATATCGGGACACGTATACAAGGTTTTGACATATCAGATTGACCCATCTATATATATTATTTGGAATAACCATAGACACTCTATATGCAGTAATGCGGGAGTTAGCTATACAGGGTTGATGTTGATTCTATAATAATATATATACTTTGAGTTGTGATCGAGTCTGAGACGTATACGGGTCACGACACGTATTAATTAATTCGAATATTATATAGTAAACTATATATGAATTATTATTTGTACACTGCTAACTGTGGACTATCAACATTGGACAATTAAAATGAATTAAAATATTGATTATAACATATGAAACTAAACATTTCTTCAAGTTTGCCACTTAGTCTCATCTTAAACCTTATTTGTATCTTGACAATTACAGTCTGCGTTCAAACCTTTCATGATTCTTGAAAACACCTCAATCGAGAGGATGAACCAACCACACTTCATCTACGGAAGAAAAGATTTATGCATATAGTTATGCACCTAAGAAACTCTCGGCAATTGAGTAAAATTTTAACACGTAGCCGCATCAGATCCTTTGGCATTTATTAGCAAAAATAACTTTGCGATCCCTTTTCAAAGTAGCCAATTTTGTCACAGCTCCAGCAGGTCAACTTCGACTTTTCATTCGAAGTAACCTTACTATAAATCCTGATATATACAATTACCCTTTTGATACCGGAGAATTCTTTTATATTCCACCATATTACCAGCAGATGTACCAGCAACCTTGTTGCTTCTTGGTTTAAATCTCTCTGACAAATCATTATATTTATTCATTGAAACCCTATCATATACTCATCCGTATCTTGTAACGAGAACTGCCATACCAAGTACCGGGAATCAGCAATCAGTACTTTGAAAACTCACAGCATATCTACATCAACAGTTATATGTATGACATTTATCTCTTAGAATTATGATCTCTCATTCTGAAATTCTGAAAAGCACTCAGTCACAAATCAATACTCTGAATGTTGAAAAAAAAAGCTGAATGAAGCAGCAGAAACCATAGACAACCATAAACACCCTTAATCATCAGAAGTTTGATGATAAAGAATAGTATGCTGGAAAAGCTCAGAAAAGTTAGAACTGGAAAATTGATTGAGCAAACTACGAAGGAGTCTTTGAACAAATCACAAGAACTAAGCTTGTACATTAAGAATCCTGATGATTCTGTTTTAGATGAAATCTTTAGCGAATACCTTGCTTCTGACTCCAAACTCTTGCGGATAAATTTTCTTCACCACCCTTCGATATTAAAAATTCCAAGATATCATCGTATCTTTCATTATAAATATCCTCTATATTTCTGAAGATATTTTCATAACTATTCTAATCTGAAATCATTAATCTCTTCGTGCTATCAGTGTTACATCATATAGAAACTGTTAGTTTCTACATTCTGTAAACTTTTGAGCTTGAAATATGAATGTTATTGAAGTAATGTTCAGAACCGAAGCATGAGTTAGTATAATATAATGACACTTGATCAACGTGATTATATTACAATAAGTCATGCTGAGTTTCTAAATGGAACATGATGATTCACAGATCATAACGTCATCATGTGCCATGTTACACGACTCTTACATTCTGTCTAATCTATAAACATATTAAGAACTTATTTTTCTTGATAGTCCTATCTTTCCTTGAATTCTGGTAATTTAACAAATCAAATTGTACTATTACCGTTTCTTTCTTAGGACACTAACAATGTTCATTCTGAAACTTATATCTGCGAATTTTAGACCATTACCAGAGATGCACAATCGCAAGAAGAAGAATAAACGATGGGACAAAGCTCCGAAATATAAATTGGAGTATAAATCGCAGCAAATAAGGGGGGAAGTATTAACTGTGGATGACAGTGATTATAGGAGACATGAATAGGGACATTGAAATATAAGGAAGAATATAAAGCCCAACAACAACACCGAAATTACAAACTGTGGATATCAGTGCGTATAGCAATATAAAGACACGGGAGGATTATAAATACAATAATCCATAGAGCATAGTAGAAATAAACAGATTCATTCTGTGGAAGTTGGAAAAGGAGAATGATTGTTACGACAGTCAGGATAAGGACAAGGATTAGAATTGGATTAAGCATTTTCACAATCTTCTGGATTTGGGAATTGAGTATAGAAGTGGTGAAAACTAATGGAACAGAAAAAGGTAAATTTATAATGGAAATATCAGATGTAGTAATCGGGACAAATCGTCGCATTTAATTATAGAGATCTTAATTTCCTTATTCGCCAAATAATCAAATCTTTTAGATTTCGAAGATTTTCTTTATATCCCTTGAATTCCGGAATTTAATCAAGACGACGTCAAAAGTTAAGACAAACTTTATTTTCTAAATTCAACCCTGACTCTGTCAAAAGTTAAGATGAATCTTTACTTTCCTATTTCACTATTTGGTGATAGCTTCATTCGTGCTCTTCGAATAATCGAATTATTTTATCTGTATTATGCAATAATGATAAAACTCTATTTATCAGCTCATATTCGTCAGGAAAACATATTTATCGTTAGCCATGACGACCTCACTCAAATTTCGGGACGAAATTTCTTTAACGGGTAGGTACAGTGACGACCCGGGAATTTCCGACTAAATTTAAACTTAATCTTGATATGATTTCGATACGATAAGCAAAGTATGTAATGTTGAGTCTAGAAAATTTTGAAACAATGTTCATATATTCAATTGACTTTCGACTGTTTCCGATGATTCACGAACCATTGCTTGTAAATATGTGGATATATATAAATATGTGTATATATAAATATATGTATAATATATATAATAACATGAACATTAATAAACTATTATATACATTTATTGTTATAAATAAATATGTACAATAAAATACATTGTAATAAAAACTATTATTTTATATGTATATATATTTTAATCATTTAATATATATTTATGTGATTAGTAAATTTTGTTATTTAAAAATGTTTATATATATACATAGTGTATATTAAATATATTTAATTTTGAGCTTAAATGGTAAATGTCTGTAACTTTCGGTTGACGTTTAATTATTTTAAAATAGATCTAATATATATATAAGAAGTTCTAAAATAAATGTTGTTTCAAAATTTGATTAAAAAGACAATAGTTTTGATAAATATTTTTTTTACCATTTCAATCTAAGTTTTTGTACTCCGTACATATAAATTGGAACAGAAAATAAATATTTTTCGAACCTTTTTGATCAGGTTTCAAACAGGTAATGAGTGAAATAATTAAATATGTTTAATCAAAAAATTGGGATTTTTAGGAACACTTTTATATGTTAACTGTTTAGCAATGGACACAATATAATACTCCGTGAATTAGATATTATTATTAAAGAAACCATTATTTTTTTTTCATTAATAATATTATTATCATTTTTTATGATTTTTGTATCATTATTACTTATTATTATTATTATGGATATAATGATGATTATTATTATTATTATTATTATTATTATTATTATTATTATTATTATTATTATTATTATTATTATTATATTTATTAATTATTAATATTAATCTAAAAAAAAAGTCAAGAGCTAGTACCATTCCGTTACCCATTTCAATCCAACTTTTTCAAATTTTGTTTTCTGTCTGTAATCTGTTAGATGTCCATTTCACAACTCAATTAGGATCAATGCAATCACTCTATAAAAGAATTATTCTGCAATTCATTAAGTAAAACATAAAAAATTACAAAATAAGCTCGACACTCTGTACATTCATCTTTTTCACCATATTTTGATTTCGAATGAATTTCCAAAATGTAATAATGCAGTCTTGTTAGGAATCGTCTATCTAAACTATCTGTAAGTTTTCAATCTTCAATTCTTTCTATCAATTTCTAATTTGAGAGTCAAAGTTTTGGTTTTCAAAGTCAACTAAGTGTTCTTGAATCAAATTCGAGTTTGTTTTGATATCTCCAGTTAATTTGATGATCCATAAAGTTTATAGGAATGATTTGCAACACAATTCATGTTGTAATCATAACCTATAACACTCTTAATCTAAAAATCAATTTTTGAGTTCTTGAGTTCTTCACAGTAATATACACTAACGTAAATTCGAAACAAATTTCAAAAACTAAAAATACAGAGTTGTTAGGAATCATTTACTTAAACTTCCTGCAAAATCTCAAGTTCCAATTCTTAATAACGAATTCGAATTTGCGAGTCAAAGTTAAATTGTCAAAAGTCAACTGTGTTGTTCTTGGAGAAATTAAAGCTTGTTTTGATGTTTTAAGTTCAATTGACGATTTCAATAGTTTTTAGGAATGATTTGAAACATGTTTCATGTTGTAAAGATTGTCCAAAACGAACTCAAAATTGAAAACAATTTTTTTTTCTAGCTACTAGCAAGCAGTAGGATTTTTTTTTTGGTTTTTTTTTCTCATTTTTTTTATATCATGAACACATTTTTATTTTTTGTTTCATGTTTGTTTAGAAGTCCTAAAACCATTTTGATGATTGACTATTAAGAATGAAGTTGTTTGATTGTTTAGATTTTGGTGAAGAAGATGAAGTGGGTTGAAACATGTAATAGATAAGTATTTGAGTTTGTATTATAAATCAGAAAAACTGAAATGGAGGAATGGTTAAGGGTGTTGATGAGTGAGCGAGAGGTCTCGGGTTCGAGCCCGGCTTGGTGCAATCTTTTTAAAACTGACTCCTAAGGTAGTTTTATACTTTTAAAAATTATTATTATTATTAATGTTATTATTATTATCCTTAGTCAGGTATTTCTACAATTATTAATTTTGCAAAACAAAAGATATATATGTAAATATATTATTACATAAAATATACTAATATTATATAAAATTATGTTTCAACTAATATTATTGATATAACATTAATTAAATATCAAATAAGTATCATAATATATTATAAGAATAATTAATACATAACAAATATATAAACTTAATTGATTTATACTATAATATGTTAATACTTGATATAGGTTCGTGAATCCGAGGCCAACCATGCATTGTTCAATGTCGTCATATGTATTTTTACTACAAAATACAGTATTGTGAGTTTCATTTGCTCCCTTTTTAAATGCTTTTGCAATATATATTTTTGGGACTGAGAATACATGCGCTGTTTTTATAAATGTTTGACGAAATAGACACAAGTACTTAAAACTACATTCTATGGCTGGATTATTAAACCGAATATGCCCCTTTTTAGTCTGGTAATCTAAGAATTAGGGAACAGACACCCTAATTGACGCGAATCCTAAAGATAGATCTATTGGGCCCAACAAGCCCCATCCAAAGTACCGGATGCTTTAGTACTTCGAAATTTATATCATGTCCGAAGGAGGATCCCGGAATGATGGGGATATTCTAATATGTATATTGTGAATGTTGGTTACCAGGTGTTCAATCCATATGAATGATATTTTTGTCTCTATGCATGAGACGTATGTTTATGAGAAATAGAAATATGAAATCTTGTGGTCTATCAAAAGGGGGATGATTCTCACACACACTTTTTTGATCATCACACACCAATTGAGTATTATTAGAAGAGTAAAAGGTTAAAATAGGTGTGTGAGGATCAAAAAAGTGTGTGTGAGAATCATCCCCCATTAAAATTATGGAATGATTATTTATGTTAAACTAATGAACTCACCAACCTTTTGGTTGACACTTTAAAGCATGTTTATTCTCAGGTACGAAAGAAATCTTCCGCTGTGTATTTGCTCATTTTATAGATATTACTTGGAGTAATTCATGGTATATTTCAAAAGATGTTGCATTCGAGTCGTCGAGTTCATCAAGATTATTATCAAGTCAATTATAGTTGGATATATTATGAAATGGTATGCAAGCCTGTCAACTTTCGATGAAATGAAAGTTTGTCTTTTCAAAAACGAATGCAATGTTTGTAAAATGTATCATATAGAGGTCAAGTACCTCGCGAGGTAATCAATTGTTGTGAATCGTTTATAATCGATATGGACTTCGTTCGGATGGATTAGGACGGGGCGTTAAACATACTTTTTGGCTCCTAGCTTGTCGACATATTTATTTAATATATATAATATATATATAATTTTATATAATTATATATATATATTATATTATATTCATGTGCATAGTTGATTTGTAATTTTAGCTCCGTTGCATCGCGCGTTGATAGTTGGCTCAGGTCCCGGTTCCGGATTTTCGAACGTCCTTTCGTACGATTTAATATTTTATACTTTGTGTTTTGCATCTTGTACTCTTGTAACTTTTGAGACGTTTCTTATCAATAATTTGAACCACTTGGATTGTACTTTGTACTTTTGAGCTTTTTGGTCGTTTGCGTCTTCAAATCATCGTTTTCTTCTTTTGTCTTCGCACTTATTTATTTAAATGATTATTACATAAAAATAGAACAATAGTAACTAAAAGCTTTACATATTGGAAGGATATTGTGCCTAAATATATGTTCATTTGGAGCACTATCAAATATCCCCACACTTGAACGTTGCTTGTCCTCAAGCAATACAGAACTTAAAATAAAATCACACTTCACTCGAATCACTTTTTATTCTCACACTTTATACATCAGTGATTTGGATATAGCGGTATAAACAATGATAGTAACGATGTGATTTACAGTCCCACATGACTATGAAAATTTTGATCCTTTAAGGAAATTGGATCTTAATGAAAACATTTGATCTTTTGAAAATTCATTCTAGCTTTTACCCTAGATAAGTTTTTCGGAATAACCCTTCACTGGTGTTTGCAAATTGTTTTTGTGGGTTTCAGATTTGAAAAATTTAGCTCAAAACTTGCGGTTTTGTGTCACCCACTTGCTAACCTTGTATTAGGAAAGCAACACGTCCAGTTTACTTGCTCCGTATATTACCTTTCGATAAACTACCATCCGGTTGTAAAGGAAAGCGTTGAACAAACAACTATTAAGGCAATGTCCCGTGACATGCTTTTAATTATGGTCTAAAACGTGTCGGATGCAATTACTATCCTTTGTAGGAGCAATAGTAAAGATCACCCTATAGTTTTTCGGTCTGGCACAAGGTCCTGTCTTCGACCATGCTATGCAACCACCGTTCTTACAGTTGACACTCGATTTGGTTCAGGTGACCTAATGAATTCCAGGTGAATTCCTAGGATTTTACATTCAATGGTAATGAACGCATTAAAAATAGGGTTTTCAGAAAACAAATCGGTTTGTAATTTGATCAAAATATTTTCTCGTTCAAGCTCGAGTTTAGATATCATTGAATTCCATGAGTTTGTAATTCTCAATCTTTAAAGTCAATCTCAAGGATTGCGTAATATCAGGCTTAAAAGCTGATTTTTAATCTTTAAGGAGATTATCCTTTCTGGGGGTCTGATTCATTAGTCTTATCAAGCTAATTTGCACGGCACCCTCCCCATTTTACGAGACAGATCCTCTCATGGTCAGGATAAGTCTAACCACTTGGCGACCCTGTTTGATGCTGAGGTCCATGGATTTCCTGCTGATTTTAGAGATGACTTTTCTAGATTTTTCGTCAACCTACAGCTGGTCTGGAAGACAACTTCTTGACCTAAATCAAGAAGCGCGTGTCTTTTTCGGAAGACTTTACTTCCTTTTATTGATGGAATTGATTCATCTTGTAGATCCATCTTTCTTTCATTTATATTATAGTATATTGGGTAAAACTGATTAATATAGTCCAAAACAAAAGTACCTGCAATAATCTTGTACAAATATGCGATATATGCTTTAAAGAACTTGGTAAATTCTAACGTTTTGGGTTGTTTCTCCATTTATGTTCTTTCCGAGGTAACAATAATTTCGGTATTATAACCTAGTTTTATCGTTCATAAATATGTATAAACATGATTTTGAATTCATTTAGTTGAAAATTTTTCAAATTTTCACAAAATTTGTGACAATTAAACTAAGTGTAAACCCGAGAGAATTTATAACCCTTCCCCACACTTGAGATCATGCAATGCCCTCATTTGCATGAAATCAGACTATAATTATAAATTCATGAGGGTGATTAGTGCAGAAAAGTGATTAAAAATACCGAGTTTGCAAACATATTTTATATCACATTTGATATTTTGCGTCTTGTCATCAAAATTAGTTGCTTTTGCTGAACTTTAATGCCAGTCTTTGAAAGTGCGTTATTTTACCTTGTTTTGTACATAAGATAAACTACAAACATATATATACATACTTATATATATATATATATATATATATATATATATATATATATATATATATATATATATATATATATATATATATATATATATATATATATATATAACCTTTATTTATTAAAACAATTTAAATGAATAATTTTTTAAAATTTTTGTTTTCTTTTACTTTAGGTAGTTTCGGTATGTTTACCTAGTCCGTTCCTAGACAAAATTTAAAATTTGTCATTTTTAAAGCGATTGTTTTAAAAGGAAAGATTTTTGGGGTTTTTAATTTTTTTGGTATACTTTAGATCAATAAAATTAAAAATAATGATAACAAAATTTGTAGCCCCACCCTCGGGTAAAGCAATTTCGGTTCCATGACCTAGTCTTTAACTTACGACGAACTTTATAAATCATTTTTTTAAACTTAATGAAATAAAGTAAATTTTTGTTTTTAAATTCACACAAAAAATTAATTTTTAAAAAACGTATTAATTTCATACAAAACCTACAAAACAAAAAATTCAGAATGGGGGGAGAAAACTAGTTCTTTAGTGTCTGCTAGTGGAAAAGACTAATCGAATTCCATTCTCGAAACTACACGAGAACATAACAACTAACTCTAGACATCATTTTCCTTTTAGAACATTTGAAAATATCCCCATACTTAGGTAGATGTGGTGTCGAAATTGTGATTAACTTCATTGTCAATTTCTCTTGGACCATAATCAACTTTCATATCTGTGACTTTTACTTTAAGCCATTGGTCGGATTCCTGTGTAATATCCATAAATTCAACTAGTTTTACCTTTTATTTAGGCGAAAGATTGGATACTAACCGGTTACATAACTTAAAGTTCCCATTGGTTCTAGCATCGCGAATCCGTTTAATAAGTTTCTTCGTTGAACTATTAATAACGGGGTTATCAACAACGGGGTTCTTTGTTATCATGTCATCATTAGGTTTTACTTCATCTTTCCCACACTTAGGCGTTTTATTATTGCTAAGCACTACCGTTGGAGTTGGTAAAACAATGTGGTTTTTACCAATCGTCTTTGTTGGTTCAATGGTTTTGGTTGGTGGAGATTTAGACTTTCGACTCACAAAGGTGATTGATTTTTCATCATTACTAAGTGTCATTCTACCCTCTCTTACATCAAATAACGCCCTGCTGGACACTAAGAATGGTCGACCTAAAATTAGAGGAATTTTTGAGTCCTCTTCTATGTCAATGACAATAAATTCGACTAGAAAGGTTAAATTTCCTACTTGAATGGGTAGATTGTCAGTAATTCCAACTGGGTGCCTAATGGTTTGATCAAAGAGTCGAACACTCATCTCTGTTGGACTTAATTCACCTACTCCTAATCTCTTATATAATGAAAGAGGCATAACACTTATACTCGCACCTAAATCTGCTAGTGCATCATACATGACACAATCACTAAGTAGACAAGGAACAATAAATTCACCCGGATCACCTAACCTGGGTGGAGGTTTTGGTGGAACTGTCTTCTTCGGGTTTATTTCTACGGCTTTTATTTCTTGCACTTTCTTATTCTTCTTCTTCTTCTTTGCAGAGGTATCACAAACTTTATTATCTATCACTTACTCATACTCAACTCCTTTTCTTTGAAACGGGATGGGTGGTCTGTATGGTTCCACCACTGGCTTTACATACTCGGGTGGTGGTGGTGTTGTTGTAACTTCTTCATTGTTACTCACATCGAAAACCTTCCCATCTTCTGATGAGGGTTTTTCAGAATTTGTTGATACCATATTAACATTCTCATTTCGAGGATTTACTTCAATATTACTCGGTAGTTTTCCTTGTTCCCTCTCACTCATCATGCTAGCAAGAGTACCTACGTGTTTTTCTAGATTCAAAATGGAAGCTTGTTGAGTTCTTAATGACTGATCAAACCTCTCATTTGTTTGGGTTTGAGATGTAATAAATTATGTTTGAGATTCCATTAGCTTTTGTACCATTTCTTCCAGATTTGAGTTTTTCTCTTCGGTTTGTTGTGGTGGTTTATACAAACCAGGTCTTTGTTGATTGAAAGTGTTGTTTTGAGTTGGTTGGTTATTCAGTCCTCGTTGGTTGTACGAGTTATTGTTGGGTCCATTTGGATTGTAAAGAATGTTTTGATTTCGATTGAAGTTTGGCCTTGGCGATTGATAATTATTTTGATAATTACTTCCCGGCCTTTGGTTCATGTAGGAAACATTCTCTCGTTGTTCCATCGTTTGCTCGATGTGACAATCTTTTGTTAAGTATGGTCCACCGCATTACTCACAACTGATTCGTATTGCGTGAATATCTTTAGTCATCTTTCCCATTCGTCTTTCGAAAGCATCTATTTTTGCGGAAACGGAATCAAAGTCATGGCTAGAATCGGCTCTAGCCGCTTTAGATGAACGAAAGATATCTTTTTCCTGGTGCCACTCATGTGAGTGGGAGGCTGTATTATCAATTATCTTGTGAGCTTCAGTTGCAGTTTTCTTCATAATGGAACCACCAGCTGCAATGTCGATGTATTTTCGTGTAGTAATGTTGCATCCTTGGTAGAATATTTGTACTTTTTGATAAGTATCTAAACCGTGCTGCGGACATCCTCTCAACAACTTTCCAAATCTTGTCCATGCCTCATATAATGTTTCATTTGGCTTTTGCACGAACGTAACAATTTCTCCTTGAAGTCTCACCGCTTTAGATGCTGAAAAGAATTGTTTAAGAAAATTTTCAACTAAAACGTCCCATGTAACAATCGCCCGTTCAGGTAACGATTCTAACCAATCTTTGGCTTCTCCCTTTAAAGTCCTGGGAAATAACATGAGATAGATCTGTTCATCATCAACTTCTCTGATTTTGAATAGAGTACAGATCCTATTAAATGTTCGAAGATGTTCGTTTGGATCTTCTTTTGGCGTACCACTATATTGGCATTGCTTAGTTACCATGTGTAGGATTTGTCCTTTGATTTCATAAACTGGCGCATTAATGTCTGGCTTAATAATGACGTGACCTTGGCCCGTGCGTGTGGCTCTCATTCGGTCTTCCATACTTAGAGGTTCTGTTACTTCCATAATTGAATTTGTTGAATCTGAATCACTAGAGGATTCTAATTTAATGGTTTCTTCCTCGACAATCTCTGGATGAGTAATTTGTGGTTCAGGAGGAATGATTAGTGGTTTAGGATCTCTGAATTGTCCCTGAATATCCTCCGGATTTTCAATTTTGAAGTCGGGTTCAAAATATGGATTATCGGAAATTTGAGTTGGAGTACTTGGTCGCCTAGATGACGATTCTAAAGAAAAATCAACGGCGACAATGTTTGCTAGATGTCTTGATCGAGTTACAGGTGGTGAACGTATGAAAGGTGGTGAACGTTTTGTTCGGTGCATTCATAGAATATCCTATTAGTTATAAAAGATAAAAATTATATAAGTTATCAAATTAATAGACTTTTCTGATTTTGCCCACGTTTCGAATAGCCAATAGATGCAGCAGGTAGCCAGGACCCTTTAAATCGGAAGCCCACAACTCGCCACTAACAAATCCAACTATTACTACGAACCAGAAAATTTTGGATGTCTATCAATTTAACCGCTTAAAATAATTTTTCGTCGAAATTTTGAAAAAAAAAATCTATGTCCTAAAAACTAGAGCGTCGAGAAATAAGAAAGAAAAAGAGTGCGTCGAAAAACGTCAAAAAATAAAAGGTCGAAAAATAAGCGTCGAAAAACAAACAGTCGAAAAATAAAAATAAGAAAATGCAGCGTCGAAACTTAAAAGTCTTAAAACTAAAAATTAAACTTACGTCTAAAGGTATTAAAGCTTAAAGGAATTCTAAATCTAAAACGGCAATAACTTAAAAAGGCACTAAAATCTATTAAATATTTAAGCGATAAGCGACGTCGTAAAATTCTAAAGCGCCTAAATCTTAGTCTAAAGAAAAAGTACTTAAGGGATTTTACGGCAAAGCCTAAAAATTTAGAAATAAAAATAACTACGGCAAAATACTACACTTAAAACTAATTACAAATGATAAATACAAATTACAAATTAAACTAATAAAAAGATATAAAAATAAAAATAAGCTTAAAGTTATAAAAATACAATTTTTATATAAATATTATTTTTATATTATTTATTGTATAAAAGTATCAATTTATAATTAATAAAACTACTTTAAACTAAATATTACAAATTAAATAAAACTAAAACTAATTATTATTAAATTAAAAACCCTAATTATAATTAATTAATAATAATAATTATTAATAATTAATACTCCGTAACCCTAATTCATTGGCTGAGGTTTCTAGGCTGTCAAATCAATCCATGCGATCGTATGGATTGTGTGTTGGAATCCCATGCGGTCGCATGGCTTCGGGTAGCAGGCCAATTGTTGGGCTGCTACAGTGTAGTCCGTTTACTTTTACTTATAATTATGGTACAAAATCCAATAACCTCATCTTAATATTTAGTCTAACATCACGATTACTTCGGCTCAAATAAGCATAATAATAACTTAGTTATGATACATTAATTTAAAAAAGAAGAACATAGCTTACAGTGGTGATTAATCGCATAGCGTTTACACGGACAGAGTTCCGATTTAAAACCCGTAAAACATTCTTATAATAACCTTATTATTATTAACTTAAATTAAAATTATAATTAAAATATAAATATAAATATAAATATAAATATAAATTGAAAGAGAGATAGATAGAAAAAGATGTCCGAAAACTCACAGAAAACTGGCGAATTTATAGGATATGGCCTGTTACAGTAACTCATGCGATCGCATGAGATTTTAGTGCAAATCTCATGCACTCGCATCGGCTCATGCACTCGCATGGGTTTTATACCTATTTCCCATGCGATCGCATGGCCGTCAGATCCAGCTCACATATTTTTTGTTTGCTAGTTTGTCGACGTTATTTAATATAATATATAATATATAAATAATTTATATAATTATTTAAATATTATATTATATTCTTGTGCATATTTGACTTGTAATTTTAGCTCCGTTGCGTCACACGTTGATTGTTGGCTCAGGTCCCGGTTCTGGTTTTTCGAACGTCCTTTCGTATAATTTAATATCTTGTACTTTGCGTTTTGTAACTTGTACTTTTGTAATTTTGAGACGTTTCTCATCAATATTTCGAACCACTTGGATTGTACTTTGTACTTTTTAGCTTTTTGGTCATTTGCGTCTTCAAATCGTCGTTTTCTTCTTTTGTCTTCGCACTTATATATTTAAACGAATATTACATAAAAATAGAACAATTACAACTAAAAGCTTTACATATTGGAAGGATATTGTGCCTAAATATATGTTCATTTGGAGCACTATCAAATATCCCCACACTTGAGCGTTACTTGTCCTCAAGCAATACAGAACTTGAAATAAAATCACACTTCACTCGAATAACTTTTTTATTCTCACACTTTATACATCAGTGATTTTGATACGGCGGTATGAACAATGATATTAACGATGTGGTTTACAGTCTCACATGACTATAAATATTTAGATCCTTTAAGGAAATTGGATCTTTATGAAAACAGTTGATCTTTTGAAAATTCATTCTAGATTTTATCCTAGATAAGTTTTCTGGAATAACTCTTCACCGGTGTTTGCAAATTGTTTTTGTGGGTTTGGTGGGTTTTAGATTTGAAAATTTTAGCTCAAAACTTATAGTTTTGTGTCACCCACTTGCTAACCTTTTATTGGGAAAGCAACACGTCCAGTATACTTGCTCCGTATATTACCTTTTGGTAAACTACCGTCCGGTTGTAAAAGAAAGTGTTGAACAAGCAACTATTAAGGCAATGTCCCGTGACATGCTTTTAATTGTGGTCAAAAACGTGTCGGATGTAATTACTATCCTATGTAGGAGCAATAGCAAAGATCACCCTATAATTTTTCAGTCTGGCACAAGGTCCTGTCTTTGACCATGCTATGCAACCACCGTTCTTACGGTTGACACCCGATTTGGTTCAGGTGACCTAATGAATTCCAGGTGAATTCCTAGGATTTTACGTTCAATGGTAATGAACGCAATGAAAATGGGTTTTCAGAAAACAAATCAGTTTTAATTTTGATCAAAATATTTTCTCGTTCAAGCTCGAGTTTAGATATCATTGAATTCCATGATTTTGTAATTCTCAATCTTTAAAGTCAATCTCAAGGATTGAGTAATATCAGGCTTAAAAGCTGATTTTTAATCTTTAAGGAGATTATCCTTTCTGGGGGTCTGATTCATTAGCCTTATCAAGCTAATTTGCACGGCGCCCTCCCCATTTTACGAGATAAATCTTTCTCATGGTTAGGATAAATCTGACCACTTGGCGACCCTGTTTGATGCTGAGGTCCGTGGATTTCCTGCTGATTTTAGAGATGACTTTTCAAGATTTTTCGTCAACCTGCAGCTGGTCTGGACGACAACTTCCTGACCTAAATCAAGAAGTGCGTGTCTTTTTCGGAAGACTTTACTTCCTTTTAATGATGGAATTGATTCATCGTGTAGATCCATCTATTCTTCCATTTATATTACAATTTACCGGGTAAAACAGTTAATTTTGTCCAAAACAAAAGCACATGCAATAACTTTATAGAAACATGTGATAGATAGTTTTTAATTGAATAACTTGGTACATTCTCTCCACATTTGGCTTTTATTTATTTATTTCTTTGCCTTTTTATTCTCCTTTTTTCCATTTTAAATGAATTCAAGCATTTTAGGTTGTTTCTCAATTTATGTCCTTTCCGAGGTAACGATAATTTCGGTATTAACACCTAGTTTTTATTGTTCATAAATATGTATAAACATGATTTTGAATTCATTTAGTTGAAAAATTTTCAAATTTTCACAAAATTTGACAAATAAACCAAGTGCAAATCCGAGAGAATTTATAACCCTTCCCCACACTTGAGATCATGCAATGCCCTCATTTGCATGAAATCAGACTATAATTATAAATTCATGAGGGTGATTAGTGTAGAAAAGTGATTAAAAATACCGAGTTTGCAAACATATTATTTTATATCACATTTGATATTTTGCGTCTTGTCGTCAAAATTAGTAGCTTTTGCTGAACTTAATGCCAGTTTTTGAAAGTGTGCTATTTTACCCTGTCTTGTACATAATATAAACTACAAACAAATATATACATAATATATTTTTTATATATATAAAACCTTTATTTATTAAAACAATTTAAATGAATAATTTTTTTAAAATTTTGTTTCCTTTTACTTTAGGTAGTTTCGGTATGTTTACCTAGTCCGTCTCTTGACAAAATTTAAAATTTGTCGTTAAAGCGATTGTTTTAAAAGCAAAGATTTTTGGGTTTTTTTTTATTTTTTTGGTATACTTTAGATCAATAAAATTAAAAATAATGATAACAAAATTTTTCGCCCCGCCCTCGGGTAAAGCAATTTCAGTTCTATGACATAGTCTTCAACTTACAATGAATTTTAGAAATCATTTTTTAAACTTAATGAAATAAAGTAATTTTTGTTTTTAAATTCACAAAAAACATTAATTTAAAAAGCATATTAATTTCATATAAAACCTACAAAAAAAAAAAAAAAATTCAGAATGGGGGGAGAAAACTAGTTCTTTAGTGTCTGCTAGTGGAAAAGACCAATCGGATTTCATTTTCGGAACTACACGAGAACAGAACAACTAACTCTAGACAGCATTTTCTTTTTAGAACATCTGAATCTCCCCACACTTAGGTAGCTGTGGTGTCGAATTTGTGATTAACTTCATTGTCAATTTCTTTTGGACCATAATCAACTTGCATATCTGTGACTTTTGCTTTAAGCCATTGGTCGGATTCCTGTGTAATATCCACAAATTCAACTAGTTTTGCCTTTTCTTTAGGCGGTAGATTGGATACTAACCGGTTACATAACTTAAAGTTCCCCTTGGTTCTAGCATTGCGAATCCGTTTAATAAGTTTCTTTATTGAACTATTAATAACGGAGTCATTTAATTTCGTATCAACAACGGGGTTCTTTGTGTTGGTATTTAATAAGTTTGAAACTCTTAAAACCATTCAAGATTATAATCAAAACGGAAGCGTGTAATTACCAATTAAACTTGTTTAATCTTTAAACCAATTAAAGTTAAATCCCACAAGGATCAAGTTATGAAATCATGCTTACAATTAACAAGAAAAGGAAGAGTAATATACCTCCTTAAAACAAGTTTAAGGGCTGTCCAAAATGGTAGTAAGATGATGAACAAAAGTGTAGAACTTCAAGCCTTTGATCCTCCAACACCACCCTTAAGTTAGCTAGACTTTATAACCTTAACACCCTTGTTAATCTAGCTTGAAAACCCACCTTTCTGCCTTGGAAAAATTCGAACAGCAGCTCCCAAATATGAGCAGAATGTTTGATGATATTGAAGAGTTTATAGCTTCTAACTTGAAGCCTCAAGTGTGTAATACCCCAAGCTTTCAATCACCAACACTTTCCTTGAATTAGTTAGGATTTTAAGACACTTATTAAGCTAGAAACCAAGCAAGAAACCTCCTCCTTTGAGCTCACTGATTTTGGCCAGATTAGTAGCTGAAAGGTTGAGAGAGTTTTCTTGAACTTGCAAGTAGAATCCTTGGTCAAGTACTTGGTTCAAGCAAGTAGCATGCACTTAAGAACTTGTGTATCTAGGAAGTAACAAAAGTGAGCATGTGTGGTCTTCTCTTGGAGTCCCAAATCAGCCCACTACATATATATTTTATATATATACATGTAAGTTTATAAAAGTTTATAAATTTTTATAAACTTATGTATTGATTTGTTACTTATACATTTTTATAAAACCTTTTGTAAAATATAACACAACATAATCATTTAAACCTATAAACAATTATATATAAATTATCCAAATAATTTATCTCAAGTGAAATTACTTTAGAAAACCGATTTTCTAAAGTTCAAGTGTCGCGTATTTATTTAACGATCCATTCGTTAAGATTAAATACATATAAGGTGTTGATAAGCTTGTTATTGGGTATGACCCGACTTGGATCATAACACATTAGCCACATTAATTTAATATGTCTCTCGGGCATATGAAATACCTTCAATCTCCCACTTGCACGAGAAACATAAGAAATTAATGCAAGTGATGGATACCGCCTAACTTCGGTCCATCACCCCCAACATGTTATGACTTTGTGCCATTCAATAACATCATCCCTTTCGAGTACCCAACTCGAATTGAGATATAGGTGAATCTTTTCATTATATCCTTTCATCCTAGATGTCATGTCAAATCCAAGAGATACAGAGTGACCACTCTCTTATAGATTTAACTTTATCAGGCCTTAGACATCTGACTCTCAACGAATAAGAGGGACAAATTCCATCTTGACTACATACGTCCTAGATACACACTTTGTATTATACCTGAGTTCTTCCTTATGTACTACCATATTTTAGAATAGCGAAGGAAAGAATCAAGGCATAATACTCGGTGAATATCAGGACCCAATATGTATCTCAGGTCAGAGGATACGATGATATTCGCCTTTACTCAAGATTACATGTGATCAACCACAAAGGCTCCATACAGTAAATCTTGAGAGCGGGTCTTCCAATATTTGTATATATATATATATATATATATATATATATATATATATATATATATATATATATATATATATATATATATATATATATATATATATATATATATATATATATATATATATATATATATCCCACAGATATCTATGAACCTTGGTAGCATCCTGCCCCACATTCATTCCGTGAATGTATACCAATCCAAGTTCATAATAGTCTAAACCTCACACTCATTCCCACAAATGTGATCGACTACAGAATTTAGAATAATGTCTTATTCATGGATAAAATATGCAAAATGGGAACCTAACTCAAAATAAATTAAACCATAATTATATTAATGAGTTTGAATAATTTCGTTCCATTACAATACTTAAACAGATCATGGCCAATCACTAGAATATCGAAGCCCTAATGCACAAACATGTCCTGCATGTTTTGATCCATGTAAGAGCTTTGTGAGAGGATCTGCTATATTAAGATGTATGTGAACTTTGCGAATACATATCTTTCCCTTTTCAACATCATCCCTTATGTAGTTGAATCTCCGCTCAATGTGACGGGTCTTTTGGTGAGCACGAGGTTCTTTGATTTGAGAAATTGCACCCTCGTTGTCACAAAAGATCTCAAGAGGGTCCTGAATGGAAGGGACTACTCCTAAGTTGTCGATGAATTTCTTCATCCATGCAGCTTCCTAAGCTGCCAATGATGCGGCAATGTACTCCGACTCTGTAGTGGATAATGCAACAACATCCTGTTTTGAACTCTTCCAAGAGACCGCACCTCCATTTAACGTGAAGACATAACCGGATTGTGAACGAGAATCATCTCGATTAGTTTGGAAACTCGCATCCACGTAACCCTTTACTGCGAGTTCCTCCTCACCAGACCTATATATTAGAAACATATCCTTAGTCCTCCTAAGGTATTTCAATATACTTTTAACAGCAATCCAATGACTATTCCCTGGGTTATTCTGGTATCTACTTGTCAAGCTCAGAGCGCATGACACATCCGGTCTAGTACATATCATTACATACATGATTGACCCAATAGCAGATGCGTATGGGACATTCTTCATTCTCTCCTGTTCATCTTTCTTGGTAGGACACTGAGATGAACTGAGAATCGTCCCTCTTTGAATAGGTACCAAACCTTTCTTTGAGTTCTCCATCTTGAACCTTTTCAAGACCTTTTCAATGTATGCACTTTGATTTAAACCTATCAATTTCTTGGATCTATCTCTATAGATCCCAATCCCCAAAACATATTGTGCTTCTCCAAGATCCTTAATGGAGAAGCACTTACTTAGCCAAGTTTTAACACCTTGCATTGCCGGAATATCATTTCCAAATAACAATACATCATCTACATATAGTACAAGGAATATGATAGTGCTCCCACTAGCTTTCTTGTATACACAAGCTTCATCACCATTTTTAATGAAGCCAAATTTCTTGGCCTCCTCATTAAAACGATGATTCCACATTCTAGATGCTTGTTTCAATCCGTAGATTGACTTCTTTAACTTGCATACCCTTTTGGGATATTTTGGATCAACAAAACCTTCAGGCTGAACCATATAGATGTCCATTTAGGAAAGCGGTCTTGACATCCATTTGCCATATTTCATAATCATAATGAGCAGCAATGGCAAGTAATATCCTAATAGACTTTAGCATTGCCACAGGCGAAAAAGTTTCATCATAGTCAACCCCTTGAGTTTGAGTGAAACCTTTTGCTACAAGTCTAGGTTTATATGTATCCAAGTTTCCATGTATGTCGGTTTTCATTTTGAAAAGCCATTTACAATCAACTAGCCTTGAGCCAGTAGGTTGTTCAACAAGTTCCCAAACTTGGTTGTCATACATGGATTGCATCTCAGTGTTCATGGCTTCCTGCCATTTATCCTTATCAATCCTTGATAATGCATCTTGGTAGTTTATTGGTTCATCCAAATCAACCACATAGCAACCATCCATGAGAAACCCATATCTCTCAGGAGGATTACTAATCTTACCAGATCTGCGAACGTCTTGTGTATTTTGATCATCCATTTGATCACTCTCAACTTTTTCATGTTGAGTGCTAGTGTCAGCCAATTGTGTATCATCTACTTGATCTTGAACCTCCTCAAGATCTATCTTCCTTTCACTATTACCTTCCATTAGGAACTTAGTTTCAAGTAATTCAGCCTTCCGAGCTACAAATACATTTTGCTCGGATGGATCATAGAGATAGTATCCCATATCATTCTTGGGATATCCTATGAAGATACACTTTGTGGATCGAGCAATCAACTTATTAGGGATGTAACGCTTAGGGTAAGCTTCACATCCCCATACCTTTAAGTATGATAGAGATGGAGGTTTTCCAAACCACATCTCATGAGGTGTTCGTTCCACTTTCTTGGTTGGGGCCATATTTAAAATACGAGCCGCGGACCATAGACAATAACCCCAGAATGATAGAGGTAACGAGCTTCTAGCCATCATAGATCAAACCATATCCATTAGGGTTCGGTTCCTCCTTTCGGATACACCATTAAGCTCTGGTGTCCCGGGTGGAGTAAGTTGCGAGATAATCCCACAACTTCTAAGATGATCTTGGAAGGCATCGCTTAGGTATTCACCTCCTCTATCGGTACGAAGTACCTTAATTGTCTTATTGAGTTGATTTTGTACTTCATTTTGATACTCTTTGAATGCTTCAAAAGTTTCGTCCTTATGTCTTAACAAGTAGACATATCCGAAACGACTGAAGTCATCAATGAAAGTAACGAAGTATCTTTCACCATTCCTAGTTATGGGCTTAAAGGGTCAACATACATTCGAATGTATTAATCCCAATAAGTCCTTAGCCCTTTCGTAGGTCCCTTTGAAAGGTGCTTTAGTCATTTTGCCTTGTAAACAAGATTCACATACATCAAACGAGTCTAGTTCATTTGATTTCAAAAGGCCATTCTTTTGAAGTGTATGCATTCGATTCTTGTTTATGTGACCAAGGCGACAATGCCATAAGTAGGAATCACTCAAATCCCTTTTGAGTTTCTTGGTGCTAGTATGGTATATTGAGCTACTAGATGATGTGTCATCATGAACCAATTCATAAATTCCATTTGAAGGCGAAGCCTTAAAATAGAATACATTATCTAAATAAACGTGGATATCATCATTAACAAAATTAAGGTAAAAACCACATTGTTTTAAACGGGAAACTGAAATAATGTTTCGACATAAATCCGGTGCATACAAAACATTGTTCAAAATAAGTTCCAAACCACTTGGAAGCTTTAATACAAAGTCTCCTTGAGCCTTCACTTGCACTTGGGCTCCATTACCCATAAAGAGACTTGATGTTCCCGTTTGCTTGCTACTTCTTTTGAACCCCTGCAAAGAATTGCAAATGTGAGTTCCACATCCAGTGTCTAATACCCATGTATTAGAAGAAGTAATACTAAGCTCTATATATACCATATATATATATTACCTGAGGTTTACCCCGCATCCCTCTTTTCCTTCAACTCCTTAAGGTAGACCGGGCAGTTGCGTTTCCAGTGACCCATTTCACCGCAACCGAAGCACGGGTCTTCCTTGGGGTTTGCTTGTCCGGCAACCTTTTGCTTCTTGTTCTTGTTTTTGGTTGGGGTAACCATCCTCCCCTTTCCCTTGCCTTGATGGGCGGGTCCTTTCCTCTTAGCCGCCTTAGGCTTATAGGTGTTATTACCTTTGGACCCACCATCATTGATCATTAGCACGGGTGAAGCCCTTTTACCCATGCTAGTTTCGGCCGTCCTTAACATGCCATGAAGTTCACCAATGGTCTTATCCATCCCATTCATATTGTAATTAATTACAAATTGGTCAAACCTCTTTGACAAGGAGTTTAAGATAAGATCCGTGGCTAGCTCATTAGATATGTTGAGATTAAGACGGTTTGCGCGATCAATGAGGCTTTTCATCTTAAGGACATAAGATGAAATGGATTGGGAGTCGTCCATACCACATGCATGAAGCGCTCGAACGGTCTCGAAGCGCTCGACACGTGCTTGTTGAAGGAACATCTCCTTCAATTGCGTGATCATGTCGTACGCAGTATGATGCTCGAAATCCTTTTGGAGTTCGGGTATCATAGTCCCAAGCATTAGGCAAGCGACTTGCACCGAATCGGCGCAATACTTATCCCAATAAGCCATGCCTTCCGTATCATCCTCGTCGGGTTGATCGAGAATGGGGTCCTCCAACACATACGCCTTATCCTCGAGTTTGAGGACAATCCTAAGATTGCGGAACCAATCCATAAAGTTTGTATGGTTGAGTTTGTCTTTCTTGAGGAGAGACCTTAATGATAGGTTGTGTAAGTTAATTGGTGCATTTTGCGTGTTGTTGTTGTTATTGGCGGCCATCTACAAAATTTAACAAAGTTCATTTAAGTATTGATTTTAAATTTAATAAACAATACCCTTTTATATTTTAATTGACTTATTAAATATTAGAATCCAACGGTAAATCAAATTTCAGTTAGGTGACCTTTATCCCGTTATTTGATTTAGCTAGGTAGTCATAATGACAATTGCAATCCTTTTGCAACTTCTAAATTATGGGATCATGCAATCCTTTTGCATGGCATATTTATCCCATCAACGCCTATTTGTTCCTCATGCTTCGATGACCCTAAGTTCATGATTCCCAAATCAAGTTGTCCTACTTGTGTAAACTTGTTAATTTAACAAACAAGCGGTTAGGTGACCTTTATCCCACTTGTATGCGAAATTTACCTTAATCATATTAGTTTGCTCATAATGGTTAGGTGACCTTTATCCCATCATGAGTTCCCTAATATGTTTAAGTGTCGCACAAAAGGATGGCGTTAAACTTGTTTGCCTTGTTTGTAAAAGGGATTTTAAGTTTTCATTAATTCTAGTTTGAGAAAACTTTTATGCCATACACCAACATGCATTTAGTGTATGGTACTTATGAAAAACCATTTTCATGTCTTGTAATTTGCCAATTACTTGATATAAACCATTTTATATATACGTGATCCTTTTCTTGTTCTTAATAATCATTTATTAAGGTCTTTAGTTGCTTTTAATTTAACCAATTAAATTGTCATTTTGCATGTTATTAATACGTTTAATTTAACCAATTAAATTGTCGTTTTGCTTGTTGTTATCTTGTAATTAATTGTATCAACCAAACATACAATACAATAAACAAACAAACAAACAACCACACATGCAAAACAAGTATGTTCACAATCTAGCCATTTTGGTGGACATTTGTTTAGCCGAAAACAAATGTCACCGGGTTAAGGGGTAATAATACAAAGTAGGAGATTTCAAATCTCCCACTTAACCTTGCATCCATATGCTCCTTGTGTTCTTCAAGTCTTCATCATCTTGTATCTTCATTTTTACAAAATATGTATCCTAATACATTTTTCTCTAGAAAAATGAAAATATAACCTAATCTATTTTACATGCCAAATATAAAATAAATTACATAACCAAATGAATGAATTATTACAAACCAAATTGAATGAATTAATATTACATACCAAATGAATAATACAATTCATTCAAACACACATGCATGCAACACAAGGTCAAGGCTAAGATTGTGAACATTAACATGCAACCAAAATATGAACCAAATGGAAGAACCCAAACCCATTTTGGGACTCCATAAATTCGGCCTTAACTTTAAACCCACCCAAACCCTTTTATTTTTGCATTCTACATTCATGCATGTTTATAGAATGCAAATATAGTGGGTTTAAAATAACATATTGAAGCATATTTCAACAACTTCGGCTCTAGATACCATTATTGGTATTTAACAAGTTTGAAACTCTTAAAACCATTCAAGATTATAATCAAAACGGAAGCGTGTAATTACCAATTAAACTTGTTTAATCTTTAAACCAATTAAAGTTAAATCCCACAAGGATCAAGTTATGAAATCATGCTTACAATTAACAAGAAAAGGAAGAGTAAAATACCCCCTTAAAACAAGTTTAAGGGCTGTCCAAAATGGTAGTAAGATGATGAACAAAAGTGTAGAACTTCAAGCCTTTGATCCTCCAACACCACCCTTAAGTTAGCTAGACTTTATAACCTTAACACCCTTGTTAATCTAGCTTGAAAACCCATCTTTCTGCCTTGGAAAAATTCGAACAGCAGCTCCCAAATATGAGCAGAATGTTTGATGATATTGAAGAGTTTATAGCTTCTAACTTGAAGTCTCAAGTGTGTAATACCCCAAGCTTTCAATCACCAACACTTTCCTTGAATTAGTTAGGATTTTAAGACACTTATTAAGCTAGAAACCAAGCAAGAAACCTCCTCCTTTGAGCTCACTGATTTCGGCCAGATTAGTAGCTGAAAGGTTGAGAGAGTTTTCTTGAACTTGAAAGTAGAATCCTTGGTCAATTACTTGGTTCAAGCAAGTAGCATGCACTTAAGAACTTGTGTATCTAGGAAGTAACAAAAGTGAGCATGTGTGGTCTTCTCTTGGAGTCCCAAATCAGCCCACTACATATATATTTTATATATATACATGTAAGTTTATAAATTTTTATAAACTTATGTATTGATTTGTTACTTATACATTTTTATAAAACCTTTTATAAAATATAACACAACATAATCATTTAAACCTATAAACAATTATATATAAATTATCCAAATAATTTATCTCAAGTGAAAATACTTTAGAAAACCGATTTTCTAAAGTTCAAGTGTCGCGTATTTATTTAACGATCCATTCGTTAAGATTAAATACATATAAGGTGTCGATAAGCTTGTTATTGGGTATGACCCGACTTGGATCATAACACATTAGCCACATTAATTTAATATGTCTCTCGGGCATATGAAATACCTTCACTTTGTTATCAGGTTATCATTAGGTTTTACTTCATCTTCCCCACACTTAGGCGTTTTATTATTGTTAAGCACTACCGTTGGAGTTGGTAAAACAATATGGTTCTTATCAATCGTTTTTGTTGGTTCAACAGTTTTGGTTGGTGGAGATTTAGCCTTTCGACTCACAAAGGTGATCGATTTTTCATTATTACTAAGTGTCATTCTACCCTCTCTTACATCAAATAACGCCCCGGTGGATGCTAAGAATGGTCGACCTAAAATTAGAGGAATGTTTGGGTCCTCTTCTATGTCAATGACAATAAATTCGACTAGAAAGGTTAAATTACCTACTTGAACGGGTAGGTTGTCAGCAATTCCAAGTGGGTGCGTAATGGTTTGATCAAAGATTCGAACACTCATCTCTGTTGGACTTAACTCACCTACTCCTAATCTCTTATATAATGAAAGAGGCATAACACTCACACTTGCACCTAAATCTGCTAGTGCATCATACATGACACAATCACTAAGTAGACAAGGAACATTAAATTCATCCGGATAACCCAACCTGGGTGGAGGTTTTGGTGAAACTGTCTTCACCGGGTTTACTTTTACGGTTTTTGTTTCTTGCACTTTCTTATTCTTCTTCTTCTTTCCAAGGGTATCACAAACTTTATTACCTATCACTTGCTCATACTCAACTCCTTTTCTTGGAAACGGGATGGGTGGTCTGTATGGTGCCACCACTGGCTTTACATACTCGAGTGGTGGTGGTGTTGTAACTTCTTCATTGTTACTCACATCTAAAACCTTTCCATCTTCTGATGCTGGTTTTTCAGAATTCGTTGATACCATATTAACATTCTCATTCCGAGGATTTACTTCAGTATCACTCGGTAGCTTTCCTTGTTCCCTCTCACTCATCATGCTAGCAAGAGTACATACGTGTTTTTCTAGATTCAAAATGGAAGCTTGTTGAGTTCTTAATGACTGATCAAACCTCTCATTTATTTGGGTTTGAGATGTTATAAATTTTGTTTGAGATTCCATTAGCTTTACCATCATTTCTTGTAGATTTGGTTTTTTCTCTTCGGTTTGTTGTGGTGGTTTATACAAGCTAGGTCTTTGTTGATTGAAAGTGTTGTTTTGAGTTGGTTGGTTATTCGGACCTTGTTGGTTGTACGAGTTATTGTTGGGTCCATTTGGATTGAAAAAGAATGTTTTGATTTCGATTGAAGTTTGGCCTTGGTGGTTGATAATTATTTTGATAATTATTTCCCGGCCTTTGGTTCATGTAGGAAACATTCTCACGTTGTTCCATCGTTTGCTCAATGTGACAATCTTTCGTTAAGTGTGGTCCACCGCATTGCTCACAACCGATTCGTATTGCATGAATATCTTTAGTCATCTTTTCCATTCGTCTCTCAAAAGCATCTATTTTTGCAGAAACGGAATCAAAGTAATGGCTAGAATTGGCTCTAGCCGCTTTAGATGATCTAACGATGTCTTTTTCTTGGTGCCACTCATGTGAGTGGGAGGCTGTATTATCAATAATTTTGTAAGCTTCGGTAGCGGTTTTCTTCATAATGGAACCACCAGCTGTTATGTCGATGTGTTTTCGTGTAGCAATGTCGCATCCTTGGTAGAATATTTGTACTATTTGATAAGTATCTAAACCGTGTTGAGGACATCCTCTTAACAACTTTCTAAATCTTGTCCACGCCTCATATAGAGTTTCATTTGGCTTTTGTGTGAACGTAACTATTTCTCCTTGAAGTCTCATGGCTTTAGATGCCGGAAAGAATTGTTTAAGAAATTTTTCAACTAAAACATCCCATGTATCAATCGCCCCTTCAGGTAATGATTCTAACCAATCTTTGGCTTCTCCCTTTATAGTCCAGGGAAACAACATGAGATAGATCTGTTCATCCTCAACTTCTCTGATTTTAAATAGAGTACAGATCCTATTAAAGGTACGAAGATGTTCGTTTGGATGTTCTTTTGGCGTACCACTATATTGGCATTGATTAGTTACCATGTGTAGGATTTGTCCTTTGATTTCATAATCTGCCGCATTAATATCTGGTTTAATAATGGTATGACCTTGGCCCGTACGTGTGGCTCTCATTCGGTCTTCCACACTTAGAGGTTCCATTACTTCCATAATTGAATTTGTTGAATCTGAATCACTAGAGGATTCTGATTTAATAGTTTCTTCCTCGACAATTTCTGGATGAGTGATTTGTGGTTCAGGAGGAATGATTAGTGGTTCAGGATCTCTGAATTGTTCTTGAATATCCTCCGGATTCTCAATTGTGAGGTCGGGTTCAAAAAATGGATTATTGGAAATTTGAATTGGAGTACTTGGTCGACTGGATGACGATTCTAAAGAAAAATCAACGGCGACAATATTGGCTAGATGTCTTGATCGAGTTACAGGTGGTGAACGTATGAAAGGTGGTGAACGTTTTGCTCGGTGCATTCACTGAATATCCTATTAGTTATAAAAATAAAAATTATATAAGTTATCAAATTAATAGACTTTTCTGATTTTCCTCACGTTTCGAATAGCCAATAGATGCAGCAGGTAGCCAGGACTCTTTAAATCGGAAGCCCACAACTCACCACTAACAAATCCAACTATTACTACGAACCAAAAAATTTTGGATGTCTATCAATTTAACCGCTTAAAATAATTTTTCGTTTTGAAATTTTAGAGAAGAAATAGGAAAAATTCTAAGTCCTAAAAACTAGAGCGTCGAGAAATAAGAAAGAAAAAGAATGCGTCGAAAAACGTCAAAAAATAAATGGTCGAAAAATAAAAATAAGAATGAAAAACGTCGAAACTTAAAAGTCTAAAAACTAAATATTAAAAAGTTGCGTCTAAAGGTATTAAAGCTTAAAAGAAATTCTATATCCAAAACGGCAATAACTTAAAAAAAAAAAAAAAAAAAAACTAAAACTTAAAACGGCGTCGCAAAATTCTAAAGCACCTAAATCTTAGTCTAAAGAAAAAGCATTTAAGAGATTTTACGGCAAGGCCTAAAAATCTAGAAATAAAAATAACTACGGCAAAAACTATAGCTTAAACTAATTACGAACGATAAATATACAATTTACGAATAAACGATTAAAAAGATACGAAATATAAAAAGATATAAAAAGTGATAAAATTACTTATTTTTATAAAAATATTATTTTTATATTTATTTTATAAAAGTATTAATTTATATAATTAATAATAATATTAAAACTTAATATTACTAAATATAAATTAAAACTAAATTTAAAAACTAATTAATTAATTAAAACCTAATTAGGGTTAATTAATAAATATAATTAATAATAAAACCCTACTGCATAATAATTGCTGGGATCAGACCTGTCAGACAGCCTCATGCGATCGCATGAGTTTTATATGGCTGGGCCATGCGATCGCATGATTTCGGATAACAAGCCAGGTCTTGGGCTCCTACAGTACCAGGCCCGAATATATATATATATATATATATATATATATATATATATATATATATATTAATTTTTTTCTGTTTTTATATTTATATAAAATATTTATATAAATTAAATAAAACTTATATTTAAAAACTAAAATAGAAATAAAAATACTTTATAATTTTATATATTTTGAACAAACTCTTAAAAATATATATATTTCATTTTTCTTTTTATATTTTTGTATTTTTAATATTTAAAACGTATTTTTACAAAAAGAAATTAAAACTTAATAAAAATCTTTTTTTTTTATTATATAGCGTTTCGCTTCGGCGTTTAAGAGTTCCCCGGCAGCGGCGCCAAAAACTTGATGTTAAAAAAGTGTATCAGTTTTTTTGTCTCTTTTTATAAATTGTATATTTTTAACGTTTAATTCGTAATATGTATTTTTATCGTTCGTAATTAGTTTTAAACTTAGTTTTTGCCGTAGTATTTTATATTTCTAGATTTTTAGGCTTTGTCGTAAAATTCCTTAAGTGCTTTTTCTTTAGAATTAAGATATAGGCGCTTTAGAATTTTGCGACGCTGTTATAAATTTTAGTGCCTTTTAAGTAATTGCCGTTTTCAAAATAGAATTGCATTTAAGTTTTAATACCCTTTAGGCGCAACTTTTTAGATTTTGTTTTTAGACTTTTAAGTTTCGACGCTCTACTTTCTTATTTTTATTTTTCGACCTTTTATTTTTCGACGTTTTTCAACGCGCTCTTTTTCTTTCTTATTTCTCGACGCTCTAGTTTTTAGGACATAGAATTTTCTATTTCTTCTCTAAAATTTCAAAACCAAAAATTATTTTAAGTGGTTAAATTGATAGACATCCAAAATTTTCTGGTTCGTAGTAATAGTTGGATTTGTTAGTGGCGAGTTGTGGGCTTCTGATTTAAAGGGTCCTAGCTACCTGCTGCATCTATTGGCTATTCGAAACGTGGGTAAAATCAGAAAAGTCTATTAATTTGATAACTTATATAATTTTTATTTTTATAACTAATAGGATATTCAGTGAATGCACCGAGCAAAACGCTCACCACCTTTCATACGTTCACCACCTGTAACTCGATCAAGACATCTAGCTAATATTGCCGCTGTTGATTTTTCTTTAGAATTATCATCTAGTAATCCAAGTACTCCAACTCAAAATCCCGATAATCCATTTTTTGAACCCAAATTCAAAATTGAAAAACCCGGAGGATATTCAAGGACAATTCCAAGATCCAGAACCAATAATCATTCCTCCTGAACCACAAACCGTTAAATCAGAATCCTCTAGTGATTCGTATTTAACAATTTCAATTATGGAAGTAACGGAACCTCTAAGTATGGAAGATCGAATGAGAGTCACATGCACGGGCCAAGGACACGCCATTATTAAGCCAAACATTAATGCGCCAGATTATGAAATCAAATGACAAATCCTACACATGGTAACTAATCAATGCCAATACAGTGGTACGCCAAAAGAAGATCCAAACGAACATCTTCGTACCTTTAATAGGATATGTACTCTATTTAAAATCAGAGAAGTGGAGGATGAATAGATCCATCTCATGTTATTTCCCTGGACTTTAAAAGGAGAAGGCAAAGATCGGTTAGAATCGTTACCTGAATGGGCGATTGACACATGGGATGTTTTAGTTGAAAAAATTCTTAAACAATTCTTTCTGGCATCTAAAGCCGTGAGACTTCAAGGAGAAATTGTTACGTTCGAGCAAAAGCCAAATGAAACATTATATGAGGCGTGGACAAGATTTGGAAAGTTGTTAAGAGGATGTCCGCAACATGGTTTAGACACTTATCAAATAGTACAAATATTCTACCAAGGATGTGACATTGCTACACAAAAAGACATCGACATAACAGCTGGTGGTTCCATTACGAAGAAAACCGCAACTGAAGCTTACAAAATTAATGATTACACTGCCTCCCACTCTCATGAGTGGCACCAAGAAAAAGATATCTTTCTTTCTTCTAAAGTGGCTAGAGCCGATTCTAGCCATGACTTTGTTTCCTTTTCCGCAAAAATAGATGCTTTCGAGAGACGAATGGAAAAGATGACTAAAGATATTCACGCAATACAAATTAGTTGTGAGCAATGCGGTGGACCACACTTAACGAAAGATTGTCACATTGAACAAACGATGGAACAATGTGAGAATGTTTCCTACATGAACCAAAGGCTGGGAAATAATTATCAAAATAATTATCAACCACCAAGGCCAAACTTCAATCGAAATCAAAACATTCTTTACAATCCAAATGGGCTAAACAACAACTCGTACAACCAACAAGGTCTGAATAACCAACCAACTCAAAACAACACTTTCAATCAACAAAAACCTAGCTTGTATAAACCACCACAACAAACCGAAGAGAAAAAGTCAAATCTGGAAGAAATGATGGCAAAGCTAATGGAATCTCAAACACAATTTATTACATCTCTGATAATGCTAAAAATGAACTTATATTTCATAGCATTATCCCTCAAGAAAGAAAAGCTTTTAGTTGCAATTGTTCTATTTACAAGTAATATTCGTTTAAATAATAAAAGGTGAAGACAAAAGACAGATTCGATGAATTGAAGATGCAAACGACCAAAAAGCTCAAAAGTACAAAGTACAATCAAAGTGGTTCAAATTATTGATGAGAAACGTCTCAAAATTACAAGAGTACAAGAGTGAAACGCAAAATACAAGATATTAAATTGTACGCAAGGACGTTCGAAAATCCGGAACCGGGACCAGAGTCAACTCTCAACGCTCAATGCAACGGACTAAAAATTACAAGTCAACTATGCACATGAATATAATATAATATTTAAACAATTCTTAAAATTATTTATATATTATATATTATATTTAAAATCGTCGGCAAAGCTAGGAAACAAATCATGTGAGCTGGAAAAAGTGGCCATGCGATCGCATGGCCTGAAGGCCTAAATCCCATGTGATCGCATGGCAGTAGGTAGCTGGCCACATGCCTATAAATTTGCAGTTTTGGTTGATCATATATGCATCTTTTTCTCTTCCTATCTATCAACGTATATATATTTATATTTATATTATAATTTTAATTTTAATTTTAAATTCTAATAATAAGGATATGTTAGCGAATGTTGTAAGGGTGTAAGTCAAAATTTCTGTCCGTGTAACGCTACGCTATTTTTAATCATTGTAAGTTATGTTCAACCTTTTTAATTTAATATCTCGTAGCTAAGTTATTATTATGCTTATTTAATGCCGAAGTAATCGTGATGTTGGGCTAAATCTTAAAATTGGGTAATTGGGCTTTGGACCATAATTGGGGTTTGGATAAAAGAACGACACTTGTAGAAATTAGACTATGGGCTATTAATGGGCTTTATATTAACTAAACGATACCTCATTAATTTAATATATAGACTTATAATTTGACGTATTTATATATAACCACATACGCTTGACTGGGTAAGGTGGGCGGGATATCTATAAATACCAATAATTGTTCATTTTACCGGACACGGAACTGGATTAATAGTTAATAGACTTGTTGAAATAGGGGTGGATTACATTCATGGATAATTGGTGTAATTGTTAACAAAGTAGTTAAACCTTGGACTACACGCAGTCGATAACCTGGTGTATTCATTAAACAAAGTATTAAGACCTTGTTACAATTTGAATCCCCAATTAGTTGAAATATTTGACTTCGGGAATAAGAATAATTTGACGAAGACTTTCGCACTTTATGATTATGACTGATGGACTATTATGGACAAATCCGTATGGACATATCGAATAAATCAGGACAAAGGACAATTAACCCATGGTAATAAAACTAAAATCAACACGTCAAACATCATGATTACGAAAGTTTAAATAAGCATAATTTATATATTTCATATTTAATTGCACTTTTAATTATCACACTTTTATTTATTGTCATTTTATTTAATTGCACTTTTTAATTATCACAATTTTATTTATCATTATTTTATTTATCGCACTTTTATTTATCGCAATTTCATTATCGTTATTTACTTTACGCTTTAAATTAAGTTATATTTATTTTTAATATTTTACATTAGGTTTTAACTGCGACTAAAGTTTTAAAATCGACAAACTGGTCATTAAACGGTAAAAACTCCCCCTTTTATAATAATAATACTACATATATATATTTTTGTATTTTTACAATCATAAGTTAAAAATATAGCTTTAAGCTTGGCTAAAGATCCCTGTGGAACGAACCGGACTTACTAAAAACTACACTACTGTACGATTAGGTACACTACCTATAAGTGTTGTAGCAAGGTTTAGGTATATCCACTTTATAAATAAATAAATCACTAGTGTAAAATTGTATCGTATTTAATAGTATTTCCTTGTAAAAAATTAATAGTATTTTATACCCCTTCGCTTTAACATCAAGTATTTTTGGCGCCGCTGCCGGGGACTTCTTGCTTAAACACCGGAAGCGCAACACTATATATATATATAAAAAAGATTTTATTAGAATTTTATTAAGTTTTTATTAAAAATATACATTTTTAAAAAATATATAAAAAAAATACAAAAATATAAAAAGAAAAATAACAATATATATATATATATATATATATATATATATATATATATATATATATATATATATATATATTTTTAAGAGTTTGTTAAATATATATATAAAATTATAAAATATTTTTATTTCTATTTTTAGTTAGTAAAAATATAAGTTTTATTTAATTTATACTTTTTATAAATTTTAATACAGAAAAAAAAACAAAAAAAAAAAAAATATATTCGGGCCACTACACTGTAGCAGCCCAGAACCTGGCCCGAAACCCTTATCTATGCGACCGCATGGATTTTTAACGTGAGGACCATGCGATCGCATGGCCCTGTCTGACACGCCACATTTGACCTAAATCTGCATTAATTACGGAGTATTATTTATTATTATTATTAAAACCCTAATTAGGGTTTAATTTTAAATTAATTAGTTTTAGTTTTTATTATTAATTTGTATTTTTAGTTTAATTAGTTTTATTAATATATAAAATTAATACTTTTATAAAATAAATAATATAAAAATAATATTTTTATAAAAATTGTACTTTTTACAACTTTAAGTATATTTTTTATATTTTGTATCTTTTTATTTGTTTTAGCGTAATTTTTGTATTTTTCGCTCGTAATTAGTTTTAAGTCATAGTTTTTGCTATAGTTATTTTTATTTCTAGATTCTTAGGCTTTGCCGTAAAATCCCTTAAGTGCTTTTTCTTTAGACTAAGATTTAGGTGCTTTAGAATTTTGAGACGCCGTTTTTAATATTTTAAGTACTTTTTAAGTTATTGCCGTTTTGGGATATAGTATTTCTCTAAGCTTTAATATTTTTTAGACGCAACTTTTAATTCTTAGTTTTTAGTTCCTTTTTAAGTTTCGACGCGCTACTTCTTATTTTTATTTTTCGACGCCTATTATTTTTCGACCTTTTATTTTTCGACGTTTTTTGACGCGCTCTTTTTCTTTCTTATTTTTCGACGCTCTAGTTTTTAGGACTTAGTTTTTTTCTATTTCTTCTCTAAAATTTCTTTAAATTTCAACGAAAAATTATTTTAAGTGGTTAAATTGATAGACATCCAAATTTTCTGCTTCGTAGTAATAGTTGGATTTGTTAGTGGCTGAGTTGTGAGCTTCCGATTTAAAGGGTTCTGGCTCCCTGGTACATCTTTTGGCTATTCGAAACGTGGGCAAAAGCAGAAAAGTCTGTTAATTTGATAACTTTAATAATTTTTATCTTTTATAACTAATAGGTTATTCAGTGAATGCACCGAGCAAAACGTTCACCACCTTTTGTACGTTCACCATCTGTAACTCGATCAAGACATCTAGCAAATATTGTAACAACCCAAGCCAAACCACGAACAACCCGCGTAAAAAATAACAAAATAATTTTTTTTTGCTGGAATAGCACATGGCGCGGCGCGACAGAAGGCCGCGCGACGCGCCATTCTGGTCTGTCCAAAAAGTCTTGAAATGCTAAAAAGATTGGCCACTTCCCGACATAATTAGGCAAAACGCTTTTAACAACATATTCAAATATGTAAAACTAACACATTCCATTAATAAAAATGAGGTTTACGAAGCGGGGCCCACATCGGCCGTTTTACTAGTTCAATTCAAAATATGAGTTTCGACCATCAAAAGTTTAAGTACCAAACTACACTACGAGCATGGTGTTTGGGATTAAACTACCCAAGTCTCGGTCAATACTCCAAAAGCTAAATAGCCCAAAAGCATTCTCTAGCAACGACGGGATCTCTAATCCAAGATGTGCCCTTACCCTTGTCCACAACCGAACCTATAAAACGGTAAACAACGAGAGGGTAAGCAAAGCTTAGTGAATGCAATAATTATACACATACATATATAACTTACTTACTTGCAAACACTTACACCAAATCCGCATACATACTAGCTACATATTTAGCATACCTTTCACATGTATAATGCTAAGAACCACGAACACAAAGCTAGTATAACAAAAGCATATAACACAACAATACACTATGCTACAACACAAATATAACGATGATGTTCACAACATCCATAGTACTCAAGATCTCAAGGCTAGCCCAACGAATGGTATCGTCAACATCGAACTTAAATCCCATTCGCCTACATTAATGTGGTATCGTCAACACTGAACTTTAAACCCACATATGAGGTATCGTCAACATCGAACTTTAAACCCTCATCAACGTCACTACAATAATCGTATGGCATCGTCAACATCGAACTTTAATTCCATACGTGAGGTATCGTCAACAACGAACTTTAAACCCTTATCAACAACACAATATACTCTAGGGTATGGTACTGTCAACATCGGACTTCAACCCATACCCCACAAGTAAATAAACTATATACATACATATATAATTATTCAACTCACCTCAACGCCTTGGTGAGAGATAACCGAGCTTTCAACTTCAATGTAACGCACCTATTACATAATACATAATATCAATCACAAAGCCAAGTTGGTTAACCCACTAAAACTCCGTTCTAGGGTTATCTTGACCCATGGTGTAATTTTGACCCATTTGCAAACCTAACCCTAATATTTGGGTTAACATCCCCAAAACCCTAATCATTAGCCAAGTTAAGTCCTAAGACGCTTTCCAACACAAGGTTTATGCATCAAACACATACATTAACCCACTTAGGACCATTTTGACCCATTTGACCATTTAAAGTCAATACTCCCATTTTGGGTCATCCACTAACCCACTTAACACCCCTTTACATATATTTAAGTGTGCTAGTGATTTAACTAACTCATTTAAGCTCATAAACATAGATTAGTACTTTGAAAACCCTAGTTAGTCAACTTTGAGTCTACAAGACTCAAATTCACCCAAAAACCCCTAATTCACTAACAAATGGGTTTTTGAGTGCCAATAACCCAAACCCTAACCCTTAATACAATTAAAGTAAGAAATTAGGTTTTATATCTTACCAACACAATCACCACGTAGCTAGCGACTAGATGAACGACTTTAGAACTCGCACTAGGACCCGATTCAACTTCCTTCTTCCTTTAATGGAGCTCTCTCACTCTAGAACTTCCTCTCTCTCTAGGATTTAATGGAAAGTGATAAGGTAGATGGAAATGGAGTAAAGTAGACTCCAACAACTGATTTGGGGCCTTAAAGTCGGACTCCAAAGTGATTTTACCAAATTGCCCCCAAAATATCTAATTTAAAAAGAAGGAAGAATCTGTCAGCCCGTAATGGCGCGGCACGCCATAAGGCCGCGCGGCGCGCCAAATGTCCAGTTCAGCTTCTTTTGCATTTTAATCATGTACAACAAAACTTCCACTACAAGAATCTTAAACACACGTATGTACAAGGAAAAATACACAGGTCTTACAAATATTGTCGCCGTTGATTTTTCTTTAGAATCTTCATCCAGTCAACCAAGTACTCCAATTCAAATTTTCGATAATTAATTTTTTGAACCCGACCTTACAATTGAGAATCCGGAGGATATTCAGGGACAATTCAGAGATCCTGAACCACTAATCTTTCCTCTGGAACCACCAATCATTCAAACAGAGATTGTAGAAGAACCAACCATTAAATCCGAATCCTATAGTGATTCAGATTCAACAAATTCAATCATGGAGAATCTGGAAGCTCTAAGTATGGAAGACCGAATGCGAGCTAAACGCACTGGCCAAGGTCACGCAATTACTCAACCAGACATTAATGCGCCAGATTATGAAATCAGAGGACAAATCCTACACATGGTAACTAATCAATGCCAATTTAGTGGTGCACCGAAGGAAGATCCAAATGAACATCTTCGTACACTTAATAGGATCTGTATACTATTTAAAATCTAAGAAGTTGAGGATGAACAGATCTATCTCATGTTATTTCCCTGGACTTTAAAGGGAGAAGCCAAAGATTGGTTAGAATCATTACCTGAAGGGACGATTGATACATGGGACGTTTTAGTTGAAAAATTTCTTAAACAATTCTTTCCGGCATATAAAGCCGTGAGACTTCAAGGAGAAATTGTCACGTTCACACAAAAGCCAAATGAAACTCTATATGAGGCGTGGACAAGATTTGAAAAGTTATTAAGAGGATGTCCGCAACATGGTTTAGACACTTTTCAAATAGTACAAATATTCTACCAAGGATGCGACATCACTACAAGGAAAGACATCGATATAGCAGCTGGTGGTTCCATTATGAAGAAAACCGCAACTGACGCTTACAAAATTATTGATAACACTGCTTCCCACTCACATGAGTGGCACCAAGAAAAATATATCGTTAGATCATCTAAAGCAGCTAGAGCCGATTCTAGCCATGACTTCGATTCCATTTCTGCAAAGATAGATGCTGTCGAGAGACGAATGGAAAAGATGACTAAAGATATTCACTCAATAAGAATTAGTTGTGAGCAGTGTAGAGGACCACATTTAACAAAAGATTGTCTCAGTATTGAACTAACAATGGAACAAAGAGAGAATGTTTCATACATAAACCAAAGGCCTGGAAATAATTATCAGAATAATTATCAACCGCCAAGACCAATCTATAATCAAAATCAGAACTATAACCGAAATGTTCCATACAACAACCAACAAGGTCCAAGCAATCAACAAGTATCCAACAATACTTACAATCAGCAAAGACCTATTTTTCAAAATAAACCACCACAAACCGATGATAAAAAGCCAAATTTAGAAGACATGATGTCAAAGCTAGTTGAATCTCAAACTCAGTTTTTCACATCTCAGAAACAAACCAATGAACAAAATGCTCAAGCATTTAGAAATCAACAAGCTTCTATTCAAAATCTTGAACAAGAAGTAAGCAACCTAGCAAGGTTGATAGGTGAAAAAAAACCGAGAAGTTTACCTAGTGATACAAATGCTAACCCCCGAAATGAAACAGTTAAAGCCATTACCACGAGAAGTGGTATTACACTTAAACCACCCGAAATACCTGTAATTTCTGATGAAGCTATTCCTACTCCACAAGAACCACAACCTGAGCAAGATAAGGAAACAGAACAGGTAGTTGAAAAGGTTAATGAAGATAACACAGTTAAAGCTAAACCTTATGTTAAACCATACCAACCACCACTTCCTTACCCGAGTAAAATGAGAAAAGAAAGACTTGAAGCCGAGAAATCCAAATTCTTGGATATGTTTAAACGGATAAATGTTAATCTTCCTTTCATTGATGTGATTTCAGGAATGCCAAGATATGCTAAATTCTTGAAAGATCTAATCACAAATAGAAAGAAAATGTAAGAACTCTCGGCTGTTACTATGAATGCCAATTGTTCTGCAGTGCTGTTGAATAAGATACCAGAAAAATTATCAGATCCAGGAAGTTTCACAATTCCATGTTTTCTGGAAAGTCTTAGTTCAATAGAAGCATTGGCAGACTTAGGTGCTAGTATAAATTTAATGCCGTATTCACTATACGCTAAACTAGACCTTGGAGAATTGAAACCAACACGAATAAGTATACAACTAGCCGATCGATCAGTAAAATATCCTAGAGGGATAATGGAGAATATGCTAGTTAAAGTTGGTACTTTAGTATTTCCAGTAGATTTTGTTATTCTGGACATGGAAGAAGATTCTCGAGTTTCTCTCATATTAGGAAGACCATTCTTAAACACGGCTAAAGCAATAATAGACGTGTTCGGTAAGAAACTGACCTTAAGTATAGAGGACGAGAGTGTTACCTTTTTTGTTGATAGAGCCATGCAACAACCGCAATCTGCATATGATACATGTTATTATATTCAAACTATAGATTCACATGCAGAATTGTTAGAAGAATTTCCAGAATTACAAGGAACAGGAGAATGTTCTTTAGGAGAAGGAACTGAACCAATTGATGAAACTGAAATGTTAGCTACACTTATGGCTAATGGATATGAACCAACAACAGAAGAAATTCAAATGTTAAAAGAGGAAGACAGATATCGATATAAATCATCGATAGAAGAACCACCGACATTAGAGTTAAAGCCACTTCCAAACCATTTGGAATATGCTTATTTACATGGTGAATCTGAATTACCTGTAATAATATCATCTTCTCTTACTGAAAATGAAAAATCTCAACTCATTACTGTGCTAAAAGCTCATAAACCAGCTATTGCATGGAATTCATGATATTAAAGGAATAAGTCCTTCGTATTGCACATATAAAATCCTTATGGAAGAAGGTCATAAAACGTATGTGCAACGCCAACGAAGACTAAATCCGAATATGCAAGATGTTGTTAAGAAAGAAATTATTAAACTGTTTGATGCAGGTTTAATTTATCCAATCTCTGATAGTCCATGGGTTAGCCCAGTTCAATGCGTACCTAAGAAGGGTGGCATGACTGTCATCACAAATGAAAAAATGAGCTTATTCCTACTAGGACTGTAACAGGATGGCGTGTTTGTATTGATTTTAGAAAATTAAATGACGCCACCAGAAAAGATCACTTTCCCTTACCGTTCATTGATCAAATGTTGGAAAGATTAGCCGGGAATAGTTACTATTGTTTTCTTGACGGTTTTTCCAGATATTTTCAAATTCCAATAGCACCCGAGGACCAAGAGAAAATCACATTCACGTGCCCTTATGGTACTTTTGCTTATAAACGCATGCCATTTGGACTTTGCAATGCCCCAGCAACCTTTCAAAGGTGCATGATGGCAATTTTTCACGACATGATAGAAGAATACATGGAAGTTTTTGTAGTGACCCGAACTTTTCCATGTTTATATATATTAATTGAGATTGATGTTTACATGATTAAATGTTTCCAACATGTTAAGCAATCAAACTTGTTAAGACTTGATTAATTGAAATAGGTTTCATATAGACAATTGACCACCCAAGTTGACCGGTGATTCACGAACGTTAAAACTTGTAAAAAAAACTATATGATGACATATATATGGTTATATATATAGTTAACATGATATTATGATAAGTAAACATATCATTAATTATATTAACAATGAACTACATATGTAAAAACAAGACTACTAACTTAATGATTTTGAAACGAGACATATATGTAACGTTTATCGTTGTAACGACATTTAATGTATATATATCATATTAAGAGATATTCGTACATCATAATATCATGATAATATAATAATTTAAAATCTCTTTTGTTATTATAAACATTGGGTTAACAACATTTAACAAGATCGTTAACTTAAAGGTTTCAAAACAACACTTACATGTAACGACTAACGATGACTTAACGACTCAGTTAAAATGTATATACATGTAGTGTTTTAATATGTATTTATACACTTTTGAAAGACTTCAATACACTTATCAAAATACTTCTACTTAACAAAAATGCTTACAATTACATTCTCGTTCAGTTTCATCAACAATTCTACTCGTATGCACCCGTATTCGTACTCGTACAATACACAGCTTTTAGATGTATGTACTATTGGTATATACACTCCAATGATCAGCTCTTAGCAGCCCATGTGAGTCACCTAACACATGTGGGAACCATCATTTGGCAACTAGCATGAAATATCTCATAAGATTACAAAAATATGAGTAATCATTCATGACTTATTTACATGAAAACAAAATTACATATCCTTTATATCTAATCCATACACCAACGACCAAAAACACCTACAAACACTTTCATTCTTCAATTTTCTTCATCTAATTGAACTCTCTCAAGTTCTATCTTCAAGTTCTAAGTGTTCTTCATAAATTCCAAAAGTTCTAGTTTCATAAAATCAAGAATACTTTCAAGTTTGCTAGCTCACTTCCAATCTTGTAAGGTGATCATCCAACCTCAAGAAATCTTTGTTTCTTACAGTAGGTTATCATTCTAATATAAGGTAATAATCATATTCAAACTTTGGTTCAATTTCTATAACTATAACAATCTTATTTCAAGTGATGATCTTACTTGAACTTGTTTTCGTGTCATGATTTTGCTTCAAGAACTTTGAGCCATCCAAGGATCCATTGAAGCTAGATCCATTTTTCTCTTTTCCAGTAGGTTCATCCAAGGAACTTAAGGTAGTAATGATGTTCATAACATCATTCGATTCATACATATAAAGCTATCTTATTCGAAGGTTTAAACTTGTAATCACTAGAACATAGTTTAGTTAATTCTAAACTTGTTCGCAAACAAAAGTTAATCCTTCTAACTTGACTTTTAAAATCAACTAAACACATGTTCTATATCTATATGATATGCTAACTTAATGATTTAAAACCTGGAAACACGAAAAACACCGTAAAACCGGATTTACGCCGTCGTAGTAACACCGCGGGCTGTTTTGGGTTAGTTAATTAAAAACTATGATAAACTTTGATTTAAAAGTTGTTATTCTGAGAAAATGATTTTTATTATGAACATGAAACTATATCCAAAAATTATGGTTAAACTCAAAGTGGAAGTATGTTTTCTAAAATGGTCATCTAGACGTCGTTCTTTCGACTGAAATGACTACCTTTACAAAAACGACTTGTAACTTATTTTTCCGACTAGAAACCTATACTTTTTTTGTTTAGATTCATAAAATAGAGTTCAATATGAAACCATAGCAATTTGATTCACTCAAAACGGATTTAAAATGAAGAAGTTATGGGTAAAACAAGATTGGATAATTTTTCTCATTTTAGCTACGTGAAAATTGGTAACAAATCTATTCCAACCATAACTTAATCAACTTGTATTATATATTATGTAATCTTGAGATACCATAGACACGTATACAATGTTTCGACCTATCATGTCGACACATCTATATATATTTCGGAACAACCATAGACACTCTATATGTGAATGTTGGAGTTAACTATACAGGGTTGAGGTTGATTCCAAAATATATATAGTTTGAGTTGTGATCAATACTGAGATACGTATACACTGGGTCGTGGATTGATTCAAGATAATATTTATCGATTTATTTCTGTACATCTAACTGTGGACAACTAGTTGTAGGTTACTAACGAGGACAGCTGACTTAATAAACTTAAAACATCAAAATATATTAAAAGTGTTGTAAATATATTTTGAACATACTTTGATATATATGTATATATTGTTATAGGTTCGTGAATCAACCAGTGGCCAAGTCTTACTTCCCGACGAAGTAAAAATCTGTGAAAGTGAGTTATAGTCCCACTTTTAAAATCTAATATTTTTGGGATGAGAATACATGCAGGTTTTATAAATGATTTACAAAATAGACACAAGTACGTGAAACTACATTCTATGGTTGAATTATCGAAATCGAATATGCCCCTTTTTATTAAGTCTGGTAATCTAAGAATTAGGGAACAGACACCCTAATTGACGCGAATCCTAAAGATAGATCTATTGGGCCTAACAAACCCCATCCAAAGTACCGGATGCTTTAGTACTTCGAAATTTATATCATATCCGAAGGGTGTCCCGGAATGATGGGGATATTCTTATATATGCATCTTGTTATTGTCGGTTACCAGGTGTTCACCATATGAATGATTTTTATCTCTATGTATGGGATGTGTATTGAAATATGAAATCTTGTGGTCTATTGTTATGATTTGATATATATAGGTTAAACCTATAACTCACCAACATTTTTGTTGACGTTTTAAGCATGTTTATTCTCAGGTGATTATTAAGAGCTTCCGCTGTCGCATACTTAAATAAGGACGAGATTTGGAGTCCATGCTTGTATGATATTGTGTAAAAACTGCATTCAAGAAACTTATTTTGTTGTAACATATTTGTATTATAAACCATTATGTAATGGTCGTGTGTAAACAGGATATTTTAGATTATCATTATTTGATAATCTACGTAAAGCTTTTTAAACCTTTATTGATGAAATAAAGGTTATGGTTTGTTTTAAAATGAATGCAGTCTTTGAAAAACGTCTCATATAGAGGTCAAAACCTCGCAACGAAATCAATTAATATGGAACGTTTTTAATCAATAAGAACGGGACATTTCAGTTGGTATCCGAGCGTTGGTCTTAGAGAACCAGAAAATTTGCATTAGTGTGTCTTATCGAGTTTGTTAGGATGCATTAGTGAGTCTGGACTTCGACCGTGTTTTCTTTAAAAATGATTGCTTAACATTTTTGTTGGAAACTATATATTTTTAACATATGAATATTATGTGATATATTAATCTCTTAACGTGTTTGATATTATGTGATAGATGTCTACCTCTAGAACAAGTCCCATTGACTCACCTAATAATAATGAAGAGTCAAATGTAAATTGGAATGATTTGTGGACTGATTCACAAGTTCCCGAAGAGGAACCGGAAGAAGAGTCGGAACCGGAAGAAGAATCGGAACCGGAAGAAGAATCGGAACCGGATGAAGAAATAGAACCGGTGGGAGAAATAATAAACCGGTTAAGTAAAAGAAAATCCTCAACCAACCGACCAAAGTTAATTATGGTCAATGGTGTTTCCGCCAAGGAAGCAAAATATTGGGAGGATTACCAATTCTCCGATGAATCGGATTCCGACGAGAATTCCGATGATGTTATAGAAATTACCCCAACTGAATTTAAAAAGGCAAAAGAAAATAATAAGGGAAAGGGCATAAAAATAGAGAAATCTAATTCCAACCCCGATGAACTTTATATGTATCGTCAACCCCCGAAGTCCTTAAGTTGTAACAATGACCCGGGAACCTCTAAACCACCAGGTTTTTCTAAACCAATGTGGACAACGACGGCTCGTATTAGGGGAACATCATATATCCCTAGAAACTTGGCAAAACGAACCAAAACCGAAGAAGAAGAAACGAGCGAGTCGGAATAAGATAGTTGTATTCGTGTGGTGTAATATATGGAATATAGTGTTCTTATGCTTTATGATATATGTAAAAATTGCTTGTATTAATAAGTATTTTTTTATGAATCTAACTCTTGTCTATTTTACAGTTTAAAAACACAAAATGGATAGACAACCCAATATTTTAAGAGACCTACCCGGAGACATGATTGATGAAATCTTGTCTAGAGTCGGCCAGAATTCTTCGGCACAACTATTTAAGGCGAGATCAGTTTGTAAGACATTCGAAGAACGTTCCAAGAATGTCTTGGTTTATAAGAGACTTTCGTTTGAAAGATGGGGGATATCACATTGGGAAACCCATAAGTTACGATGTGTTTACTTTGACGCATATATTGCGGGGAACCCAAATGCTATTTTACGCAACGGGTTAAGAAATTATTTTGACTCAATATATCCGAATATTGGACTTCGTGATTTAGAAAAAGCGGCTAACATGCAACATAAAGAAGCATGTTATGCTTACGGATTAGTAATGTTCGCTTCTCACCAAAGTGAGAACAAGAACATCGGGCTACAACTATTAAACAAAACGTTTCCACAAGTGACGGAGTCGGTAATTGGGGTAAGAAATGAGGTTTTTAGATTATTACGGGACTGTTGGACATTACGTAACCCTCGTCCCTTTGACGACGTTACAACACGCTGTCTTATCAACGGCCATAACGGTTATGTTGCACAAGACCAAGGATGGGAAGTAGTCCTAGTAAAACCAGAATGCATGACTTGTTTCTGGACGTATGAATTACGTGTCTTTATTGCCTTTGCTGAACGACTTGTGTACTAGCTAGAATTATCTTCACAACTATCTTGTATCAAAGTTATTGTGTGCTATATTTCATGCTTTATGTAAAATAAGCGGTATTGTAAGTTTGTAAAATATTGTATAAAAGTTTGAACGCGAAATATTATTATAATCAGTTTTTCATATAGAATTGTAGTAGTTGAATTGTATATTAGCTACTAAGTATGAACTTAACGGGTAGGTACTACCCGAATTTAAACTTATAAAACGCTAATATGAAGAAAAAGCTTTTATAAATGAGTTCATATTATGCTACGAAATACTATTAACTACTCTTAATATTCTGTATGATTAACTTGTTCCATTTAACTATTTTGAAGGAAATGGCACCGACTACTCGACACACCGTGAATATGAATGAAGAGGAATTCCGTACTTTTCTAGCTTCAAACATAGCCGCAGTACAGGCTGCGCTACATACCAACAATAACCTTGGATCTAGCAGTACAGGAAATCGTGTAGGATGCACCTACAAAGAATTCACTGCCTGCAAACCTTTGGAATTTGATGGAACCGAAGGACCGATCGGATTGAAACGGTGGACCGAGAAGGTCGAATCGGTGTTTGCCATAAGTAAATGTACTGAAGAGGACAAAGTAAAGTACGCTACGCATACCTTCACAGGTTCTGCGTTAACATGGTGGAATACCTATCTAGAGCAAGTGGGACAAGATGATGCGTACGCACTACCGTGGTCAGCATTCAAGCACTTGATGAACGAGAAGTACCGTCCCAGAACCGAGGTCAATAAGCTCAAGACAGAACTTAGAGGGTTACGAACCCAAGGATTTGATATTACCACGTACGAAAGACGATTCACAGAATTATGCCTATTGTGTCCGGGAGCATTCGAAGATGAGGAAGAGAAGATCGACGCGTTTGTGAAAGGATTACCGGAAAGAATCCAAGAAGATATAAGTTCACACGAGCCCGCCTCCATACAACAGGCATGTAGAATGGCTCACAAACTAGTGAACCAGATTGAAGAAAGAATTAAAGAACAGACTGCTGAAGAGGCCAATGTGAAGCAAGTCAAAAGAAAGTGGGAGGAAAACGGTGATAAGAATCACCAATACAACAACAACAGCAATTACAACAATAATCACAACAATTATCCCAACAATCGCAACATCAATCGCAACTACAACAAACGGCCCAACAACAACAACAACAACAACAGCAACTACAACAATCATCCCAACAACAATAATAACCGCAACAACAACAACAATCAGAAGCAGCTATGCCAAAGGTGTGAAAAGAATCACTCGGGGTTCTGCACCAAATTTTGCAACAAGTGTAAAAGAAATGGTCATAGCGCGGCGAAGTGTGAGGTCTACGGACCAGGGGTTAATAGAACGAAAGGAACAAATGGTGTCGGAACGAGTAATGGTGGAGCAAGTAGTGTCGGAGCAAGTTATGCCAATGTAGTTTGTTATAAATGTGGAAAACCAGGCCACATTATTAGAAATTGCCCGAACCAGGAGAACACGAATGGACAAGGCCGTGGAAGAGTTTTCAATATTAATGCGGTAGAGGCACAGGAAGACCCGGAGCTTGTTACGGGTACGTTTCTTATTGACAATAAATCTGCTTACGTTTTATTTGATTCGGGTGCGGATAGAAGCTATATGAGTAGAGATTTTTGTGCTAAATTAAGTTGTCCATTGACGCCTTTGGATAGTAAATTTTTACTCGAATTAGCAAATGGTAAATTAATTTCAGCAGATAATATATGTCGGAATCGAGAAATTAAACTGGTTAGCGAAACATTTAAGATTGATTTGATACCAGTAGAGTTAGGGAGTTTTGATGTGATAATCGGTATGGACTGGTTGAAAGAAGTGAAAGCGGAGATCGTTTGTTACAAAAATGCAATTCGCATTATACGAGAAAAAGGAAAACCCTTAATGGTGTACGGAGAAAAGGGCAACACGAAGCTACATCTTATTAGTAATTTGAAGGCACAAAAACTAATAAGAAAAGGTTGCTATGCTGTTCTAGCACACGTCGAGAAAGTACAAACTGAAGAAAAGAGCATCAATGATGTTCCCATTGCAAAAGAATTTCCCGATGTATTTCCGAAAGAATTACCGGGATTACCCCCACATCGATCCGTTGAATTTCAAATAGATCTTGTACCAGGAGCTGCACCAATAGCTCGTGCTCCTTACAGACTCGCACCCAGCGAGATGAAAGAACTGCAAAGCCAATTACAAGAACTTTTAGAGCGTGGTTTCATTCGACCAAGCACATCACCGTGGGGAGCTCCTGTTTTGTTTGTCAAGAAGAAAGATGGTACATTCAGGTTGTGTATCGACTACCGAGAGTTGAACAAACTTACCATCAAGAACCGCTACCCACTACCGAGAATCGACGACTTATTTGATCAACTACAAGGCTCGTCTGTTTATTCAAAGATTGACTTACGTTCCGGGTATCATCAAATGCGGGTGAAAGAAGATGATATTCCAAAGACTGCTTTCAGAACACGTTACGGTCATTACGAGTTTATGGTCATGCCGTTTGGTTTAACTAATGCACCAGCTGTGTTCATGGACCTTATGAACCGAGTGTGTGGACCATACCTTGACAAGTTTGTCATTGTTTTCATTGATGACATACTTATTTACTCAAAGAATGACCAAGAACACGGTGAACATTTGAGAAAGGTGTTAGAAGTATTGAGGAAGGAAGAATTGTACGCTAAGTTTTCAAAGTGTGCATTTTGGTTGGAAGAAGTTCAATTCCTCGGTCACATAGTGAACAAAGAAGGTATTAAGGTGGATCCGGCAAAGATAGAAACTGTTGAAAAGTGGGAAACCCCGAAAACTCCGAAACATATACGCCAGTTTTTAGGACAAGCTGGTTACTACAGAAGGTTCATCCAAGACTTTTCCAGAATAGCAAAACCCTTGACTGCATTAACGCATAAAGGGAAGAAATTTGAATGGAATGATGAACAAGAGAAAGCGTTTCAGTTATTGAAGAAAAAGCTAACTACGGCACCTATATTGTCATTGCCTGAAGGGAATGATGATTTTGTGATTTATTGTGACGCATCAAAGCAAGGTCTCGGTTGTGTATTAATGCAACGAACGAAGGTGATTGCTTATGCGTCTAGACAATTGAAGATTCACGAACAAAATTATACGACGCATGATTTGGAATTAGGCGCGGTTGTTTTTGCATTAAAGACTTGGAGGCACTACTTATATGGGGTCAAAAGTATTATATATACCGACCACAAAAGTCTTCAACACATATTTAATCAGAAACAACTGAATATGAGGCAGCGTAGGTGGATTGAATTATTGAATGATTACGATTTTGAGATTCGTTACCACCCGGGGAAGGCAAATGTGGTAGCCGATGCCTTGAGCAGGAAGGATAGAGAACCCATTCGAGTAAAATCTATGAATATAATGATTCATAATAACATTACTACTCAAATAAAGGAGGCGCAACAAGGAGTTTTAAAAGGGGGAAATTTAAAGGATGAAATACCCAAAGGATCGGAGAAGCATCTTAATATTCGGGAAGACGGAACCCGGTATAGGGCTGAAAGGATTTGGGTACCAAAATTTGGAGATATGAGAGAAATGGTACTTAGAGAAGCTCATAAAACCAGATACTCAATACATCCTGGAACGGGGAAGATGTACAAGGATCTCAAGAAACATTTTTGGTGGCCGGGTATGAAATCCGATGTTGCTAAATACGTAGGAGAATGTTTGACGTGTTCTAAGGTCAAAGCTGAGCATCAGAAACCATCAGGTCTACTTCAACAACCCGAAATCCCGGAATGGAAATGGGAAAACATTACCATGGATTTCATCACTAAATTGCCAAGGACTGCAAGTGGTTTTGATACTATTTGGGTAATAGTTGATCGTCTCACCAAATCAGCACACTTCCTACCAATAAGAGAAGATGACAAGATGGAGAAGTTAGCACGACTGTATTTGAAGGAAGTCGTCTCCAGACATGGAATACCAATCTCTATTATCTCTGATAGGGATGGCAGATTTATTTCAAGATTCTGGCAGACATTACAGCAAGCATTAGGAACTCGTCTAGACATGAGTACTGCCTATCATCCACAAACTGATGGGCAGAGCGAAAGGACGATACAAACGCTTGAAGACATGCTACGAGCATGTGTTATTGATTTCGGAAACAGTTGGGATCGACATCTACCGTTAGCAGAATTTTCCTACAACAACAGCTACCATTCAAGCATTGAGATGGCACCGTTTGAAGCACTTTATGGTAGAAAGTGCAGGTCTCCGATTTGTTGGAGTGAGGTGGGGGATAGACAGATTACGGGTCCGGAGATTATACAAGAAACTACCGAGAAGATCATCCAAATTCAACAACGGTTGAAAACCGCCCAAAGTCGACAAAAGAGCTACGCTGACATTAAAAGAAAAGATATAGAATTTGAAATTGGAGAGATGGTCATGCTTAAAGTTTCACCTTGGAAAGGCGTTGTTCGATTTGGTAAACGAGGGAAATTAAATCCAAGGTATATTGGACCATTCAAGATTATTGATCGTGTCGGACCAGTAGCTTACCGACTTGAGTTACCTCAACAACTCGCGGCTGTACATAACACTTTCCACGTCTCGAATTTGAAGAAATGTTTTGCTAAAGAAGATCTCACTATTCCGTTAGATGAAATCCAAATCAACGAAAAACTCCAATTCATCGAAGAACCCGTCGAAATAATGGATCGTGAGGTTAAAAGACTTAAGCAAAACAAGATACCAATTGTTAAGGTTCGATGGAATGCTCGTAGAGGACCCGAGTTCACCTGGGAGCGTGAAGATCAGATGAAGAAGAAATACCCGCATCTATTTCCAGAAGATTCGTCAACACCTTCAACAGCTTAAAATTTCGGGACGAAATTTATTTAACGGGTAGGTACTGTAGTGACCCGAACTTTTCCATGTTTATATATATTAATTGAGATTGATGTTTACATGATTAAATGTTTCCAACATGTTAAGCAATCAAACTTGTTAAGACTTGATTAATTGAAATAGGTTTCATATAGACAATTGACCACCCAAGTTGACCGGTGATTCACGAACGTTAAAACTTGTAAAAAAACTATATGATGACATATATATGGTTATATATATAGTTAACATGATATTATGATAAGTAAACATATCATTAATTATATTAACAATGAACTACATATGTAAAAACAAGACTACTAACTTAATGATTTTGAAACGAGACATATATGTAACGTTTATCGTTGTAACGACATTTAATGTATATATATCATATTAAGAGATATTCGTACATCATAATATCATGATAATATAATAATTTAAAATCTCTTTTGTTATTATAAACATTGGGTTAACAACATTTAACAAGATCGTTAACCTAAAGGTTTCAAAACAACACTTACATGTAACGACTAACGATGACTTAACGACTCAGTTAAAATGTATATACATGTAGTGTTTTAATATGTATTTATACACTTTTGAAAGACTTCAATACACTTATCAAAATACTTCTACTTAACAAAAATGCTTACAATTACATTCTCGTTCAGTTTCATCAACAATTCTACTCGTATGCACCCGTATTCGTACTCGTACAATACACAGCTTTTAGATGTATGTACTATTGGTATATACACTCCAATGATCAGCTCTTAGCAGCCCATGTGAGTCACCTAACACATGTGGGAACCATCATTTGGCAACTAGCATGAAATATCTCATAAGATTACAAAAATATGAGTAATCATTCATGACTTATTTACATGAAAACAAAATTACATATCCTTTATATCTAATCCATACACCAACGACCAAAAACACCTACAAACACTTTCATTCTTCAATTTTCTTCATCTAATTGAACTCTCTCAAGTTCTATCTTCAAGTTCTAAGTGTTCTTCATAAATTCCAAAAGTTCTAGTTTCATAAAATCAAGAATACTTTCAAGTTTGCTAGCTCACTTCCAATCTTGTAAGGTGATCATCCAACCTCAAGAAATCTTTGTTTCTTACAGTAGGTTATCATTCTAATATAAGGTAATAATCATATTCAAACTTTGGTTCAATTTCTATAACTATAACAATCTTATTTCAAGTGATGATCTTACTTGAACTTGTTTTCGTGTCATGATTTTGCTTCAAGAACTTTGAGCCATCCAAGGATCCATTGAAGCTAGATCCATTTTTCTCTTTTCCAGTAGGTTCATCCAAGGAACTTAAGGTAGTAATGATGTTCATAACATCATTCGATTCATACATATAAAGCTATCTTATTCGAAGGTTTAAACTTGTAATCACTAGAACATAGTTTAGTTAATTCTAAACTTGTTCGCAAACAAAAGTTAATCCTTCTAACTTGACTTTTAAAATCAACTAAACACATGTTCTATATCTATATGATATGCTAACTTAATGATTTAAAACCTGGAAACACGAAAAACACCGTAAAACCGGATTTACGCCGTCGTAGTAACACCGCGGGCTGTTTTGGGTTAGTTAATTAAAAACTATGATAAACTTTGATTTAAAAGTTGTTATTCTGAGAAAATGATTTTTATTATGAACATGAAACTATATCCAAAAATTATGGTTAAACTCAAAGTGGAAGTATGTTTTCTAAAATGGTCATCTAGACGTCGTTCTTTCGACTGAAATGACTACCTTTACAAAAACGACTTGTAACTTATTTTTCCGACTAGAAACCTATACTTTTTTTGTTTAGATTCATAAAATAGAGTTCAATATGAAACCATAGCAATTTGATTCACTCAAAACGGATTTAAAATGAAGAAGTTATGGGTAAAACAAGATTGGATAATTTTTCTCATTTTAGCTACGTGAAAATTGGTAACAAATCTATTCCAACCATAACTTAATCAACTTGTATTATATATTATGTAATCTTGAGATACCATAGACACGTATACAATGTTTCGACCTATCATGTCGACACATCTATATATATTTCGGAACAACCATAGACACTCTATATGTGAATGTTGGAGTTAGCTATACAGGGTTGAGGTTGATTCCAAAATATATATAGTTTGAGTTGTGATCAATACTGAGATACGTATACACTGGGTCGTGGATTGATTCAAGATAATATTTATCGATTTATTTCTGTACATCTAACTGTGGACAACTAGTTGTAGGTTACTAACGAGGACAGCTGACTTAATAAACTTAAAACATCAAAATATATTAAAAGTGTTGTAAATATATTTTGAACATACTTTGATATATATGTATATATTGTTATAGGTTCGTGAATCAACCAGTGGCCAAGTCTTACTTCCCGACGAAGTAAAAATCTGTGAAAGTGAGTTATAGTCCCACTTTTAAAATCTAATATTTTTGGGATGAGAATACATGCAGGTTTTATAAATGATTTACAAAATAGACACAAGTACGTGAAACTACATTCTATGGTTGAATTATCGAAATCGAATATGCCCCTTTTTATTAAGTCTGGTAATCTAAGAATTAGGGAACAGACACCCTAATTGACGCGAATCCTAAAGATAGATCTATTGGGCCTAACAAACCCCATCCAAAGTACCGGATGCTTTAGTACTTCGAAATTTATATCATATCCGAAGGGTGTCCCGGAATGATGGGGATATTCTTATATATGCATCTTGTTATTGTCGGTTACCAGGTGTTCACCATATGAATGATTTTTATCTCTATGTATGGGATGTGTATTGAAATATGAAATCTTGTGGTCTATTGTTATGATTTGATATATATAGGTTAAACCTATAACTCACCAACATTTTTGTTGACGTTTTAAGCATGTTTATTCTCAGGTGATTATTAAGAGCTTCCGCTGTCGCATACTTAAATAAGGACGAGATTTGGAGTCCATGCTTGTATGATATTGTGTAAAAACTGCATTCAAGAAACTTATTTTGTTGTAACATATTTGTATTATAAACCATTATGTAATGGTCGTGTGTAAACAGGATATTTTAGATTATCATTATTTGATAATCTACGTAAAGCTTTTTAAACCTTTATTGATGAAATAAAGGTTATGGTTTGTTTTAAAATGAATGCAGTCTTTGAAAAACGTCTCATATAGAGGTCAAAACCTCGCAACGAAATCAATTAATATGGAACGTTTTTAATCAATAAGAACGGGACATTTCAGTTTTCATGGATGACTTTTCAGTCTTCGGTGATACATTTGAATCATGTCTAGTTAATCTTGAACGAATGCTTATTAGATGTGAACAATCAAATCTAGTACTTAATTGGGAGAAATGCCATTTCATGGTTAAAGAAGGCATCGTTCTTGGTCATAAAATTTCAAAGGAAGGAATTGAAGTAGATAGAGCTAAAGTAGATGTAATTGCTAAACTTCCACATCCCACCAATGTTAGAGGAGTTAGGAGTTTTCTAGGGCATGCTGGTTTTTACCGACGTTTCATAAAAGATTTTTCTAAAATTGCCACTCCTATGAATAAACTCCTAGAAAAAGATGCTCCATTTATCTTTTCCAATGAATGCATCAAATCTTTTAATATTCTTAAAGAAAAACTTACTAATGCGCCGATCATGATAACTCCAAATTGGAATCTACTGTTTGAACTAATGTGCGATGCAAGTGATTTTGCAATGGGAGCCGTTTTAGGACAACGGATTGAAAAACGATTTCAACCTATTTATTACGCTAGTAAGACGTTTCAAGGAGCACAAACAAATTACATAACTACTGAAAAAGAACTCCTTGCTATTGTCTTTGCTTTTGATAAATTTCGTTCATATCTCGTTCTAGCTAAAACGGTGGTCTATACCAACCATTCTGCTCTTAGATACCTATTTTCAAAACAAGATGCTAAACCAAGATTAATCCGTTGGATCTTACTCTTACAAGAGTTCGATATTGAAATCCGAGACAAAAAGGGAGCAGAAAATCTCACCGCTGATCATCTTTCTCGTCTTGAAAATCCTGAATTAGAAGTTCTAAATGAATCGGCCATAAAAGACAACTTTCCTGATGAATATCTATTGAAGATAGATTATAATGAAATTCCATGGTTTGTAGATTATGCAAACTACTTAGTATGTGGATTCCTTGAAAAAGGATTATCGTACCAAAAACGAAAGAAATTTTTCAGTGATATAAAACACTATTTCTGGGAAGATCCACATTTGTTTAAAAGTTGTCCCGATGTAATAATACGCCTATGTGTATTCGGAGATGAAGCTAGTAAAATCTTAAACCATTGTCACACAGGACCAACAGGAGGGCATTATGGGCCTCAGCTCACAGCAAGAAAAGTTTACGATGCTGGATTCTATTGGCCTACAATTTTCAAAGACGCACACCTTCTTTGCAAATCCTGTGATGCTTGTCAAAGAGCCGGAAAAATAAGTCAACGTGATGAAATGCCACAAAATTTCATTCAAGTATGTGAAGTATTTGACATTTGGGGTATTGACTTTATGGGTCCATTTCCAAAATCACATAATAATCTCTACATTCTCGTTGCCATTGATTATATATCTAAGTGGACGGAAGCACAAGCTCTCCCGACTAATGATGCACGAGTTGTAGTCAACTTTTTAAAACATCTTTTTGCAAGGTTTGGAACACCGAAAGCTTTAATAAGTGATCGGGGTACTCATTTTTGTAATAATCAACTTGAGAAAGTTCTCAAAAGATATGGAGTAACTCATAAAATCTCTACCGCTTATCATCCACAAACAAGTGGACAAGTTGAAAATATCAACCGAGCATTAAAACATATTCTAGAAAAAACCATAGGATCAAATCCGAAGGAATGGTCCATAAAATTGGAGGATGCACTCTGAGCTTTTAGAACAGCCTACAAAACTCCAATTGGAACCACACCTTTTAGACTCGTTTACGTAAAAGCATGTCATCTTCCAGAAAAAATTGAATACAGAGCATTTTGGGCTTTGAAGACATGTAATCTTGATTTACATGAAGCCGGACGTCTACGATTAAGTCAACTAAATGAATTAGAAGAATTAAGACTTGAGGCATATGAAAATTCCTTAATCTATAAGGAAAGAATGAAGAAATGGCATGATAAAAGAATTCGAAGTTCAAAAGAATTTAAGGAAGGAGATAAAGTTCTTCTTTTCAATTCACGATTCAAGCTATTTCCTGGAAAATTGAAATCAAGATGGTCTGGACCATTTATAGTCAAAAGAGTTTTTCCATACGGAACAATAGAGTTAATAAATTCAAATGGAATTGAATTTAAAGTTAATGGTCACAGAGTTAAACATTACATACATGGTCTGATGAAAGTTGACAATGAAGTCAATCATAATTTCACCACCCAAGAAAACCTTCAAAATGAAAACATAAATATGTTATCAACAACATATGAAAAATCAAAATTGGAAAATAGGGAGGATTCAAATTGGAGTGATGAAGAAGAATTCTTATACAAACCTCCCATTCTAAGAAATGAAGAAAAATGTGAACAAGAAGTTCAAATAGAAGTGAAAGAACCAAGAAAAGAACACTCGAAAAAGGTTTACAAACTAACTCGACTTACTAAAACAGGAGACCCGGGTGAATTTATCATTTCTTGCTTGCTTAATGATGGTGCTATATATAATGGACTCGCAGATTTAGGAGCAAGTGCAAATATTATGCCTCTTTCCTTATACAAAAGATTAGGTATGAGTAAATTAAAACCAACCAAAATAGGGGTTCAATCATTTGACCTAACCATTAAACACCCGGTTGGAATAGCAAATAATTTACTTGTTAACGTGGGAAGTTTGACCTTTGTTGCAAACTTCATAGTGATTAATATGAAGGAAAACTTTGATATTCCTCTAATTTTAGGTCGCCTATTTTTAGCAACCACCGAGGCATTCATCGATGTAAGAGAAGGTAGAATGACACTTAGGGATGGTGATAAATCGATCACCTTTGTGAATCGAAAGTTTAGATCTCCACCAACCAAAACTGTTAAACCAATAAAAATGCATAAGTGTGGGGAAGATGAAGAAACACTTAATGATGATCCGATCACAAAGAACTCCGTTGAGGATACGAAATTAGATGAACCCATTTTTAACAGTTCAACGAAAAAACTTTATAAACGGATTCACGATGCTAAGATTAAGGGAAACTTTAAGTTATGTAACCGATTAGTATCCAATTTATCGCCAAAAGAAAAGGCAATGTTAGTTGAATTTGTGAAAGTTACGGAGGAAATCAACAAATGAATTGAAGCAAAAGTCAGAGATATACAAGTCATTGATGATCCAATTGAAAATAATGTTAACACCACATCTAACTAAGTGTGGGGAGGTTCGAATCTTTTTAGGGTAATATGTATTTCTGTTAGAGTTAGATATTCTGTTTTCGTGTAGTTCTCGAGAATGGAATCCGAATGGTCTTTCCCTAGCAGACCCTAAAGAACTAGTCTTCTCCCCCCATTCTGAATTTTTATTTTTTTAGGTTTTACGAGATGAAGAATTCCTGTGAACTGAACCATGGTCTAATGCTACACGCTTTGATCACTAAACGTAATAATGACACACTCCCGAGTGACCTGGTATCAGTAATAAGAGCCAAATTGGACGGAGTAAGAAAAGAACTCAGAAACGATCATAATAAGTTACATTTTGGTAAAGGAAAATCAAAATCCGTAGCGAAAAGAAGAGCACGACACCTTGAAAGATGTCACAAATGCGGAAAATGGTCACACGAAGGAAAATGCTCGACGAATCAGACATATTCCAATACCGAGTTCGTTACTTTATGCAAAGAATGACCGTTCATATATTTCGAAGAAAAATCATTGAATGCTTGAGGTTACGCCTATGTAGCTATGGAAAACCAATTAGTCCGACTATCTTATGAGTGGGCTAAAGTAGGTCACTGAGAATTCTATCTCACAGGTAAGTATGTACAGGTTTTATTTTTATTTTATTGTTTTAAGCCTTTTGATATTAAACGCTAAATTGTTCGCTATAAAGTATTAAATTGGTATTCAATAAAATTAGGTTTTGCGACCGAAATTATTGATATCATACAAAAATTTATTACATCACTGCGAAATTTACCATTTATTCTTAAGGTATAAATATCTTTAATCAATCAACCCAAAATATTTCAGAAATTCGTTAGGAGTAAAACTAGGTAATATAGCTGAAATTACTTTACCGAAAAGAGGGGCGTATATTTTTGATAATATTTGATTGATTAAAGTGGGATAAAAGACCAAAAAGATTTTTAATTTTATTTTTACTTTGTTTATTAATATATAAATATTAAATTATTATTGTAAACTTTTTGAATCAATATATTTAAGTTTGTAAATATTTGAAAAATTTATGTTTTTAATATAAGTTTGTATATATAAAAACAAAATAAATTTGGTGTGAATTTTTAAAATTTTAATAATATGAATTTTTAATTTTATGCATTTAAGTTTGGTGTGAATTTAAAAACAAAAATTTGCTTTATTTCGTTAAGTTAAAAATATGATTTTTAAAATTCGTCGTGAGTTGAAAACTAGGTCGTTGAACCGAAATTGCTCTACCCAAGGGAGGGACGAGAACTTTTATTATCATTATTTTTAATCTTATTGAATTAAAGTATGCCAAAAATATTAAAAAAAAAAACCCAAAAATCTTTGCTTTTAAAACCACGCTTAAAAATGACAAAATTTTAAAATTTTGTTGAGGGACGGACTAGGACATCGTTCCGAAATGCCCTCATCCTAAAAAGAAACAAAATTTTAATTTTTTTTAATTATATGTTTTATTAAGTATAAGGTTTTTATAAAAAAAAAAAAAAAAGAAGCTAAAAGTACTATACCCGGACTCCATGCGATCGCATGGAGTTTGGTCTATGAAGCCATGCGATCGCATGAGGCTGGAAATCAGGCCAGAAACAAAAAGATCCAGCGAGCTGCTTCTGTCCACAAAACACACACACACACACACACACACACAAAACACGAGCACTCTCCAAAAACCTCTCAAATTTCATCATTTTTTCCACCAAAATTCTCCAAATTTCTTGCTACAATGCGCTCTAAACATGAATTTGATAAGGAGTTTATCAAAAAGGGTAACAATTTCAACTCTAAACCTCTTTAAATTTGATTTTAAGTGTTCTTGAGCTATATTTTTCCTAATTTGATTTTGTTAGTTTCTAGTGTAATTAGAGTTAAATTGTTAGTATTTGATGCATGTATAACCTAAATTGATGCTATTTAACATGATTTGAAGCCAAAAACTTCAAAATTTTTAGAAATCTAGGGTTTGTGTTCTTGAGCAATTTGGGGCTTTTTGATATAAACAGGTTATGGCCGATTTTTGTCATGAATTATTGCTAAATTAAGTAGTGTAACATGTTTAGGTAGCTAAATGATCCAAACGTTGATCATAAACATGATTTTTGAGAATTAAAGTGGACTTTTTAGGTATAAAATTCATGAACTTGATTAAATTGATGTAAATGCCATTTAAAACATGTTTAATTGCTAGTAATGGTTGTTTTAACATGTTATTTGAGTTGAATGCTTATGAACTTTGTAAACATTTTCATTTATGCTTATTTGAAAAAGTGTAGAATTGTTAAAATTGTGAAAATGCGTATAAGTTTAAGTTTGATTTAACATGTTATTGTAATTATATTAATTTGTTATTTTGCTAACACTAATGGATATTTGGATGCACAAATTTTGTGTTTAATGTGTTTTGCAGAGATTTACTAATACTGAAACTGGAGGTTTATCATCATCATCTAGACAACCACAATCAGAACCTGAACCAGAATATGAGCCGCAATACGAGCCCGAACAAGAACAACAACATGAACCACAACAACAGCCTGATCAACACGTACCTTATTATGATCTGCTACAATTTGTTGATGCCTTCATAGTATTTCTGATGCATCCGCCAGTAGAGTACCCAATGATTCCTGAACACACGTTGCATCCTAATCTGAGATTCAATAGAAGCTGGAGAGATTACCCATCATATCAAAGTAACAAATTCAAACTGATACCGAAAAATGTAGAAGTGCCAAGGGTAATCGATTGGGATCCTTTAGAAAGGGTTCAACTTGATAACTCAGTTAGACAGCATTTGATCCAAAGGTATGGCAGCACTTCTTTCACGATTGGGAACGTTTATTCACCATCCATATACCTGTATATAAGGAATGGTATATAGAGCTTATGAGTACTATAGCATTAAATGCAGATGTAGATAGGTTAGATGATAGAAGTTTTCTGAGGTTTATACTTGGCCGTAGGATGTACAGGATGTCCATGCTGGACATGGCTAGGGCATTACAGATTTACACTCCTAGTGAATTGCTACTACCCGATTGTATGAATTTGATTTATCGTGGTGAAAGGGTAGATAGGAATTTTGACGCGAACGCAGTTTGGAGGCGTATGTCAAACTATAATGTTTTTACACTGGGAGGAAAACACTCCTACTTACATATTAACAAAGCCGAGCTTCGTATAATTCATAGATTTCTGGCTAACTCGATTACACACAGAGGTCACAACAAGGAGAAAATGACCTTACATGATTTATTTTACCTAAAGTGTATTCGAGACCCAAGAAGCATTGTTAATATCCCTTACTGTGTTGGTTTTTATTTGTCTAAGATGGTGGAAGGAATACAGGAAGGGGGAATAATAGGAGGAGGTATTTTTGTTACTCTCATTGGAGAGTATTTAGGTGTAGATAAGGATCAAGGAGGTCCACTTTTGGAATGTAGGGAACAGGTTGAGCCTTTAGGATTAAAGGTCTATCAGGGTGCTAAGGTATTAAAGAGCAAACGCAACCAGGCAGTACCCTATGAAGGTCGTCATCCACAAGTAGAGAGAGGATCAGATGAGGAAATGGAGGAAGTGGATGACATTAGGGATGTCATTAGGGAGGCTATGACTGACGTCTACCAGCGTGTAGATGAGGTAGATATGACAAACGGGGAGAGATTTAGTCGGATGGAGCAGTGGCAAGCCCGGAATGATTACGAGCATTCCAGGCAATGACACATGATAGATGGGACTATCATCAGCGTCAGATTATGAGCCAGCTGTCACCTCAGGGTCACTATGTACCGACCCGACCCGCTTACTATCCTCCACACCATCCCGAGATGAGACCACTATATACTCTCTACGACCCTAACCAGGCCTACCAGTACACCTATCACCAACCATGGAACCCGGACGACGACATGAACTGGAACCACTATCAAGATTGATATAGTTCCTATTGGTGATTTCTATGATTTTTATCTTTTTATTATTTCTATTTATTTATGTTTAAACATATGATATTGTGATACATTAATGTATTGTTTAATATTTTTTTTATTTGGTACTAATATTTCATATTTGATTTGAAAGTGGGATTTTAAGCCCCATTTCAAATTACCATGCATGTTTATATTTATATGTATGTATATTGTCAATTGTACACAACAGGGTAAAACAGCGCATTTTCAAAGACTGGCATTAAGTTCAGCAAAAGCTACTGATTTTGACGACAAAACGAAAAACAAAAGTGATGTAACAACAAGACGGAATGAACAAATGATGTGCACCATTTATCATTCACCAAACAAATGCCAATATGTTTGGAAACTTTGGTAAAATTTAATCATTTTTCTACGCTAATCACCCTCAATAATTTAAATTGTTACTGATTTCTTGCAAATGAGGGCATTGCAAGATCTTAAGTGTGGGAAGGGGTTAAATTATTTAGGATTTTTAAAATTTTAACTTATACAATTGTTTACCATTAAAAATACTAGTAACGCAATAGTTGTATTAGAATCTAGTGCTCTCTGATAATAAAGAACAGCCCTAGTCTTATATACTGACTACCCAATTCTAGTAAAATTTTCAAAATTTTCAATTAAATGAACTCAAAATCATGTTTATACATATTTATGAACGATAAAATGAGGTGTTAACACCGAAATTATTGTTACCTCAGAAAGGACATAAATTGAGAAACAAACCAAAATGTTAGAATTCATTTAAAATGGAATACAGGACAATGAAAAGGAAAATAAAAGCCAAGTGTGGGAAAAATTTACCAAGTTATTTAAAAACATATATCACATATTTTTGTACCAATAATTGAAGATACTTTTATTTTGGACAAAATTAACCGTTTTACCCGGTAAATTGTAAGATATTTGAAAGAAAGATGGATCTACATGATGAATCAATTCCATCATTAAAAGGAAGTAAAGTCTTCCGAAAAAGAAACGCACTTCTTGATTTAGGTCAGGAAGTTGTCGTCCAGACCAGTTGTAGAGTCTACGAAAAACCTTGAAAAGTTTTCTCGAAAATCAGCTGGAAATCCACGGACCTCAGCATCAAACAGGGTCGCCAAGTGGTCAGACTTATCCTAACCATGAGAGGATCTGTCTCGTAAAATGGGGAGGACACCGTGCAAATTAGCTTGATAAGACTAATGAATCAGACCCCCAGAAAGGATAATCTCCTAAAAAGATCAAAAATCAGCTTTTAAGCCTGATATTACTCAATCCTTGAGATTGACTTTAAAGATTGAGAATTACAAACTCATGGAATTCGATGATATCTAAACTCGAGCTTGAACGAGAAAATATTTTGATCAAAATTACAAACCGATTTGTTTTCTGAAAACCCATTTTCAATGCGTTCATTACCATTGAACGTAAAATCCTAGGAATTCACCTGGAATTCATTAGGTCACCTGAACCAAATCGGGTGTCAACCGTAAGAACGGTGGTTGTATAGCATGGTCGAATACAGGACCTTGTGCCAGACCGAAAAACTATAGGGTGAGCTTTACTATTGCTCCTACCAAGGATAGTAATTGCATCCGACACGTTATAGACCATAATTAAAAGCATGTCAGGGGACATTGCCTTAACAGTTGCTTGTTCAATGCTTTCCTTTACAACCGGACGGTAGTTTACTGAAAGGTAATATACGGAGCAAGTATACTGGACGTGTTGCTTTCCTAATACAAGGTTAGCAAGTGGGTGACACAAAACCGCAAGTTTTGAGCTAAAATTTTCAAATCTGAAACCCACCAATCCTACAAAAACAATTTCGCATCCACCGGTGAAGGGTTATTCCGGAAAACTTATCTAGGGTAAAAGCTAGATTGAATTTTCAAAAGATCAAATGTTTTCATAAAGATCCAATTTCCTTAAGGATCTAAATTTTCATAGTCATGTGGGACTGTAAACCACAACGTTACTACCATTGTTCATACCGCCGTATAGAAATCACTGATGTACAAAGTGTGAAGAATAAAGAAGTGATTCTAGTATTTTTATTTCAAGACTATATTGCTTGAGGACAAGCAACACTCAAGTGTGGGAATATTTGATAATGCTAAAAACGAACATATATTTCATAGCATTATCCCTCAAGAAAGACAAGCTTTTAGTTGAAATTGTTCTATTTACAAGTAATATTCGTTTAAATAATAAAAGGTGAAGACAAAAGACAGATTCGACGAATTGAAGACGCAAACAACCAAAAAGCTCAAAAGTATAAAGTACAATCAAAGTGGTTCAAATTATTAATGAGAAACATCTCAAAATTACAAGAGTACAAGACGCGAAACGCAAAATACAAGATATTAAATTGTACGCAAGGACGTTCGAAAATCCGGAACCGGGACCAGAGTCAACTCTCAACGCTCGACGCAACGGACAAAAAATTACAAGTCAACTATGCACATGAATATAATATAATATTTAAATAATTCTTAAAATTATTTATATATTATATATTATATTTAAAATCGTCGGCAAAGCTCGGAAACAAATAATGTGAGCTGGAAAAAGTGGCCACGCGATCGCATGGCCTGAAGGCCTAAATTCCATGTGATCGCATGGCAGTAGGTAGCTGGCTACATCTTTTTCTCTTCCTATCTATCAACGTATATATATTTATATTTATATTATAATTTTAATTTTAATTTTAAATTCTAATAATAAGGATATGTTAGCGAATGTTGTAAGGGTGTAAGTCGAAATTCTGTCCGTGTAACGCTACGCTATTTTTAATCATTGTAAGTTATGTTCAACCTTTTTAATTTAATATCTCGTAGCTAAGTTATTATTATGCTTATTTAATGCCGAAGTAATCGTGATGTTGGGCTAAATCTTAAAATTGGGTAATTGGGCTTTGGACCATAATTGGGGTTTGGATAAAAGAACGACACTTGTAGAAATTAGACTATGGGCTATTAATGGGCTTTATATTAACTAAACGATACCTCGTTAATTTAATATATAGACTTATAATTTGACGTATTTATATATTACCACATACGCTTGACTGGGTACGGTGGGCGGAATATCTATAAATACCAATAATTGTTCATTTTACCGGATACAGAACTGGATTAATAGTTAATAGACTTGTTGAAACAGGGGTGGATTACATTCAAGGGTAATTGGTGTAATTGTTAACAAAGTAGTAAAACCTTGGACTACACGCAGTCGATAACCTGGTGTATTCATTAAACAAAGTATTAAGACCTTGTTACAATTCGAATCCCCAATTAGTTGAAATATTTGACTTCGGGAATAAGAATAATTTGACAAAGACTTTCGCACTTTATGATTATGACTGATGGACTATTATGGACATATCGAATAATCCAGGACAAAGGACAATTAACCCATGGTAATAAAACTAAAATCAACACGTCAAACATCATGATTACGGAAGTTTAAATAAGCATAATTTATATATTTCATATTTAATTGCACTTTTAATTATCGCACTTTATTTATTGTCATTTTATTTAATTGCACTTTTTAATTATCGCAATATTATTTACCGTTATTTTATTTATCGCACTTTTATTTATCGCAATTTCATTATCGTTATTTACTTTACGCTTTAAATTAAGTTATATTTATTTTTAATATTTTACATTAGGTTTTAACTGCGACTAAAGTTTTAAAATCGACAAACCGGTCATTAAACGGTAAACCCCCCCCCCCCCCCCTTTTATAATAATAATACTACATATATATATTTTTGTATTTTTACAATCATAAGTTAAAAATATAGCGTTAAGCTTGGCTAAAGATCCCTGTGGAACGAACCGGACTTACTAAAAACTACACTACTGTACGATTAGGTACACTGCCTATAAGTGTTGTAGCAAGATTTAGGTATATCCACTCTATAAATAAATAAATCACTTTTGTAAAATTGTATCGTATTTAATAGTATTTCCTTGTAAAAATTAATAGTATTTTATACCCCTTCGCTTTAACATCAATCTCAAACCCAAACGAATGAGAGGTTTGATCAGTCATTTAGAACTCAACAAGCTTTCATTTTGAATATAGAAAAACACATAGGTACTCTTGCTAGCATGATGAGTGAGAGGGAACAAGGAAAGCTACCGAGTAATACTGAAGTAAATCCTCGGAATGAGAATGTTAATATGGTGTCAACAAATTCTGAAAAACCAGCTCCAGAAGATGGGAAGGTTTTCGATGTGAGTAACAATGAAGAAGTTACAACACCACCACCACCGGAGTATGTAAAGCCAGTGGTGGCACCATACAGACCACCCATCCCGTTTTCAAGAAAAGGAGATGAGTATGAGCAAGTAATAGGTAATAAAGTTTGTGATACCTCTGGAAAGAAAAAGAAGAATAAGAATGTACAAGAAACAAAAACCTTAAAAGTAAACCCGGTGAAGATAGTTCCACCAAAACCTCCACCCAGGTTGGGTGATCCGAGTGAATTTATTGTTCCTTGTCTACTTAATAATTGTGTCATGTATGATGCACTAGCAGATTTAGGTGCGAGTATGAGTGTTATGCCTCTTTCATTATATAAGAGATTAGGAGTAGGTGAGTTAAGTCCAACAGAGATGAGTATCCGACTCTTTGATCAAACCATTAAGCACCCAGTTGGAATTGCTGATAACCTATCCATTCAAGTGCGTAATTTAACCTTTCTAGTCGAATTCATTGTCATTGACGTAGAAGAGGACTCAAACATTCCTCTAATTTTAGGTCGACCATTCTTAGCGTCCACCGGGGCATTATTTGATGTAAGAGAGGGTAGAATGACACTTAGTGATGATGAAAAATCGATCACCTTTGTGAGTCGAAAGTCTAAATCTCCACCAACTAAAACTGTTGAACCAAAAAAATGATTGGTAAGAACCATGTTGTTTTACCAACTCCAACGGTGAAATGTCCCGTTCATATTGATTAAAAACGTTCCATATTAATTGATTTCGTTGCGAGGTTTTGACCTCTATATGAGACATTTTTCAAAGACTGCATTCATTTTTAAAACAACCATAACCTTTATTTTATCTATAAAGGTTTCAAAAGCATTACGTAGATTATCAAATAATGATAATCTAAAATATACTGTTTACACACGACCATTACATAATGGTTTACAATAGAAATATATTACATCGGCATATGTTTCTTGAATGTAGCTTTTACACAATATCATACAAACATGGACTCCAAATCTTGTCCTTATTTTAGTATGCAACAACGGAAGCGCTTAGTATTCACCTGAGAATAAAAATGCTTTAAACGTCAACAAAAATGTTGGTGAGTTATAGGTTTAACCTATATATATATATCAAATCGTAACAATAGACCACAAGATTTCATATTTCAATACGCATCCCATACATAGAGATAAAAATCATTCATATGGTGAACACCTGGTAACCGACATTAACAAGATGCATATATAAGAATATCCCCATCATTCTGGGACTCCCTTCGGATATGATATAAATTTCGAAGTACTAAAGCATCAAGTACTTTGGATGGGGTTTGTTAGGCCCAATAGATCTATCTTTAGGATTCGCGTTAATTAGGGTGTCTGTTCCCTAATTCTTAGATTACCAGACTTAATAAAAAGGGGCATATTCGATTTTGATAATTCAACCATAGAATGTAGTTTCACGTACTTGTGTCTATTTTGTAAATCATTTATAAAACCTGCATGTATTCTCATCTCAAAAATATTAGATTTTAAAAGTGGGACTATAACTCACTTTCACAGATTTTTACTTCGTCGGGAAGTAAGACTTGGCCACTGGTCGATTCACGAACCTATAACAAATATGTACATATATATCAAAGTATGTTCAAAATATATTTACAACACTTTTAATACATTTTGATGTTTTAAGTTTATTAAGTCAGCTGTCCTTGTTAGTAACCTACAACTAGTTGTCCACAGTTAGATGTACAGAAATAAATCGATATATATTATCTTGAATCAATCCACGACCCAGTGTACACACGTCTTAGGCTAGATCACAACTCAAAGTATATATATTTTTGGAATCAACCTCAACACTGTATAGCTAACTCCCTCATTACTGCATATAGAGTGTCTATGGTTGTTCCAAATAATATATACACATGGGTCAATATGATATGTCAAAACATTTGCATACGTGTCTATGGTATCCCAAGATTACATAATATATTAGAATACATGTATAATACAATATAAGTTAGCTAGGATATGATTAATATAGATTTGTTACCAATTTTCACGTTGCTACAACAAGAAAAATTATCCAATCTTGTTTTACCCATAACTTCTTCATTTTAAATCCGTTTTGTGTGAATCAAATTGCTATGGTTTCATATTGAACTCTATTTTATGAATCTAAACATAAAAAGTATAGGTTTATAGTCGGAAATATAAGTTACAAGTCATTTTTGTAAAGGTAGTCATTTCAGTCGAAAGAACGACGTCTAGATGACCATTTTAGAAAACATACTTCCACTTTGAGTTTAACCATGATTTTTGGATATAGTTTCATGTTCATAAGAAAAATCATTTTTCTAGAAGAACAAATTTTAAATCAAAGTTTATCATAGTTTTTAATTAACTAACCCAAAACAGCCCGCGGTGTTACTACGACGGCGTATGTCCGGTTTTACAGTGTTCTTCGTGTTTCCAGATTTTAAATCATTAAGTTAGCATATCATATAGATATAGAACACGTGTTTAGTTGATTTAAAAGTCAAGTTAGAAGGATTAACTTTTGTTTGCGAACAAGTTTAGAATTAACTAAACTATGTTCTAGTGATTACAAGTTTAAACCTTCGAATAAGATAGCTTTATATGTATGAATCGAATGATGTTATGAACATCATTACTACCTCAAGTTTTCTGGATAAAGCTACTGGAAATGAGAAAAATGGATCTAGCTTCAAAGGATCCGTGGATGGCTTGAAAGTTCTTGAAGCAGAATCATGACACGAAAAACAAGTTCAAGTAAGATTTCCACTCGAAATAAGATTGTTATAGTTATAGAAATTGAATCAAAGTTTGAATATGAGTATTACCTTGTATTAGAAAGATATCTTACTGTAAATAAGAAAGATTTCTTGAGGTTGGATGATCACTCTACAAGATTGGAAGTAAGCTAGCAAACTTGGAAGTATTCTTGATTTTATGAAAATAGAACTTGTAGAATTTATGAAGAACACTTAGAACTTGAAGATAGAACTTGGGAGAGATCAATTATATGAAGAAAATTGAAGAATGAAAGTGTTTGTAGGTGTTTTTGGTCGTTGGTGTATGGATTAGATATAAAGGATATGTAATTTTGTTTTCATGTAAATAAGTCATGAATGATTACTCATATTTTTGTAATTTTATGAAATATTTCATGCTAGTTGCCAAATGATGGTTCCTACATGTGTTAGGTGACTCACATGGGCTGCTAAGAGCTGATCATTAGAGTGTATATACCAATATTACATACATCTAAAAGCTGTGTATTGTACGAGTACGAATACGGGTGCATACGAGTAGAATTGTTGATGAAACTGAACGAGGATGTAATTGTAAGCATTTTTGTTAAGTAGAAGTATTTTGATAAGTGTCTTGAAGTCTTTCAAAAGTGTATGAATACATATTAAAACACTACATGTATATACATTTTAAATGAGTCGTTAAGTCATCGTTAGTCGTTACATGTAAGTGTTGTTTTGAAACCTTTAGATTAATATGATGTATGAATATCTCTTAATATGATATATATACATTAAATGATGTTACAACAATAATCGTTACATATATGTCTCGTTTCAAAATCATTAAGTTAGTAGTCTTGCTTTTACATATGTAGTTCATTGTTAATATACTTAATCATATGTTTACTTATCATAATATCATGTTAACTATATATATATATCCATATATATGTCATCATATAGTTTTTACAAGTTTTAACGTTCGTGAATCACCAGTCAACTTGGGTGGTCAATTATCTATATGAAACCTATTTCAATTAATCAAGTCTTAACAAGTTTGATTGGTTAACATGTTGGAAACAATTAATCATGTAAATAAAAATTTCATTTAATATATATATATATATATATATATATATATATATAAACATGGAAAAGTTCGGGTCACTACAGTACCTACCCGTTAAATAAATTTCGTCCCGAAATTTTAAGCAGTTGGAGGTGTTGACGTATCTTCTGGAAATAAATGCGGGTATTTCTTCTTCATTTGATCATCATGCTCCTAGGTGAACTCGGGTCCTCTACGAGCATTCCATCGAACCTTAACAATCGGTATGTTGTTTTGTTTAAGTCTCTTAACCTCACGATCCATTATTTCGACGGGTTCTTCAATGAATTGAAGTTTTTCATTGATTTGGATTTCGTCCAATGGAATAGTGAGATCTTCTTTAGAAAAACATTTCTTCAAATTCGAGACGTGGAAAGTGTTATGTACATTCGCAAGTTGTTGAGGTAACTCAAGTTGGTAAGCTACTGGTCCGACACGATCAATAATCTTGAATGGTCCAATATACCTTGGATTTAATTTCCCTCGTTTACCAAATCGAACAACACCTTTCCAAGGTGCAACCTTAAGCATGACCATCTCTCCAATTTCAAATTCTATGTCTTTTCTTTTAATGTCGGCTTAGCTCTTTTGTCGACTTTGGGCGGTTTTCAACCGTTGTTGAATTTGGATGATCTTCTCGGTAGTTTCTTGTATTATCTCCGGACCCGTAATCTGTCTATCCCCCACTTCACTCCAACAAATCGGAGACCTGCACTTTCTACCATAAAGTGCTTCAAACGGCACCATCTCAATGCTTGAATGATAGTTGTTTTTGTAGGAAAATTCTGCTAACGGTAGATGTCGATCCCAACTGTTTCTGAAATCAATAACACATGCTCGTAGCATGTCTTCAAGCGTTTGTATCATCTTTTCACTCTGCCCATCAGTTTGTGGATGATAGGCAGTACTCATGTCTAGACAAGTTCCTAATCCTTGCTGTAATGTCTGCCACAATCTTGAAATAAATCTGCCATCCCTATTAGAGATAATAGAGATTGGTATTCCATGTCTGGAGACGACTTCCTTTAAATACAGTCGTGCTAACTTCTCCATCTTGTCATCTTCTCTTATTGGCAGGAAGTGTGCTGACTTGGTGAGACGATCAACTATTACCTAAATAGTATCATAACCACTTGCAGTCCTTGGCAATTTAGTAATGTAATCCATGGTAATGTTTTCCCATTTCTATTCCGGGATTTCAGGTTGTTGTAGTAGACCTGATGGTTTCTGATGTTCAGCTTTGACCTTAGAACACGTCAAACATTCTCATACATATTTAGCAATATCGGCTTTCATACCTGGCCACCAAAAATGTTTCTTAAGATCCTTGTACATCTTCCCCGTTCCGAAATGTATTGAGTATCTGGTTTTATGAGCTTCTCTAAGTACCATTTCTCTCATATCTCCAAATTTTGGTACCCAAATTCTTTCAGCCTTATACCGGGTTCCGTCTTCCCGAATATTAAGATGCTTCTCCGATCCTCTGGGTATTTCATCCTTTAAATTTCCCTCTTTTAAAACTCCTTGTTGCGCCTCCTTTATTTGAGTAGTAAGGTTAGTGTGAATCATTATATTCATAGATTTTACTCGAATAGGTTCTCTGTCCTTTCTGCTCAAGGCGTCGGCTACCACATTTGCCTTCCCTGGGTGGTAACGAATCTCAAAGTCGTAATCATTCAACAATTCAATCCACCTACGCTGCCTCATATTCAGTTGTTTCTGATTAAATATATGTTGAAGACTTTTGTGGTCGGTATATATAATACCTTTGACCCCATATAAGTAGTGCCTCCAAGTCTTTAATGCAAAAACAACCGAACCTAATTCCAAATCATGCGTCGTATAATTTTGTTCGTGAATCTTCAATTGTCTAGACGCATAAGCAATCACCTTCGTTCGTTGCATTAATACACAACCGAGACCTTGCTTTGATGCGTCACAATAAATCACAAAATCATCATTCCCTTCAGGAAATGACAATATAGGTGCTGTAGTTAGCTTTTTCTTCAATAACTGAAACGCTTTCTCTTGTTCATCCTTCCATTCAAATTTCTTCCCTTTATACGTTAATGCATTCAAGGGTTTTGCTATTCTGGAAAAGTCTTGGATGAACCTTCTGTAGTAACCAGCTAGTCCTAAAAACTGGCGTATGTGTTTCGGAGTTTTCGGGGTTTTCCACTTTTCAACAGTTTCTATCTTTGCAGGATTCACTTTAATACCTTCTTTGTTCACAATGTGACCGAGGAATTGAACTTCTTCCAACCAAAATGCACACTTTGAAAACTTAGCGTACAATTCTTCCTTCCTCAATACTTCTAACACCTTTCTCAAATGTTCACCGTGTTCTTGGTCATTCTTTGAGTAAATAAATATGTCATCAATGAAAACAATAACAAACTTGTCAAGGTATGGTCCACACACTCGGTTCATAAGGTCCATGAACACAGCTGGTGCATTAGTTAAACCCAACGCCCATGACCATAAACTCGTAATGACCGTAACGTGTTCTGAAAGCAGTCTTTGGAATATCATCTTCTTTCACCCGCATTTGATGATACCCGGAACGTAAGTCAATCTTTGAATAAACAGACGAGCCTTGTAGTTGATCAAATAAGTAGTCGATTCTCGGTAGTGGGTAGCGGTTCTTGATGGTAAGTTTGTTCAACTCTCGGTAGTCGTTACACAACCTGAATGTACCATCTTTCTTCTTGACAAACAAAACAGGAGCTCCCCACGGTGATGTGCTTGGTCGAATAAAACCACGCTCTAAAAGTTCTTGTAATTGGCTTTGCAATTCTTTCATCTCGCTGGGTGCTAGTCTATAAGGAGCACGAGCTATTGGTGCAGCTCCTGGTACAAGATCTATTTGAAATTCAACGGATCGATGTTGGGGTAATCCCGGCAATTCTTTCGAAAATACATCGGGAAATTCTTTTGCGACGGGAACATCATTGATGCTCTTTTCTTCAGTTTGTACTTTCTCGATGTGTGCTAGAACAGCATAGCAACCTTTTCTTATTAGTTTTTGTGCCTTCAAATTACTAATAAGATGTAGCTTCGTGTTGCCCTTTTCTCCGTACACCATTAAGGGTTCTCCTTCTTCTCGTACAATGCGAATTGCATTTTTATAACATACGATCTCTGCTTTCACCTTCTTCAGCCAGTCCATGCCAACTATTACATCAAAACTCCCTAACTCTACTGGTATCAAATCAATCTTAAATATTTCGCTACCCAGTTTAATTTCTCGATTCCGGCATATATAATCTGCTGAAATTAATTTACCGTTTGCTAATTCGAGTAAAAATTTACTATCCAACGGTGTCAATGGACAACTTAATTTAGCACAAAAATCTCTACTCATATAGCTTCTATCCGCACCCGAATCAAATAAAACATAAGCAGATTTATTGTCAATAAGAAACGTACCCGTAACAAGCTCCGGGTCTTCCTGTGCCTCTGCCGCATTAATATTGAAAACTCTTTCGCGGCCTTGTCCATTCGTATTCTCCTGGTTCGGGTAAATTTCTAATAATGTGGCCCGGTTTTCCACATTTATAACAAACTACATTGGCATAACTTGCTCCGACACTACTTGCTCCACCATTACTCGTTCCGACACCATTTGTTCCTTTCGTTCTGTTAACCCCTGGTCCGTAGACCTCACACTTCACCGCGCTATGACCATTTCTTTTATACTTGTTGCAAAATTTGGTGCAGAACCCCGGGTGATACTTTTCACACCTTTGAAATAGCTGCTTCTGATTGTTGTTGTTGTTGTTGTTGCGGTTGTTATTGTTATTGGAATGATTGTTGTAGTTGTTGTTGTTGTTTTGCCATTTGTTGTAGTTGCGATTGATGTTGCGATTGTTGGGATAGTTGTTGTTGTTTTGGTGACTCTTATCACCGTTTTCCATCCACTTTCTTTTGACTAGCTTTACGTTGGCCTCTTCGGCCACCTGTTCTTTAATTCTTCCCTCAATCTGGTTCACTAGTTTGTGAGCCATTCTACATGCCTTTGTAAGGAGGCAGGCTCGTGTGAACTTATATCTTCTTGGATTCTCTCCGGTAACCCTTTCACAAACGCGTCGATCTTCTCTTCCTCATCTTCGAACGCTCTCGGACACAATAGGCATAATTCTGTGAATCGTCTTTCGTACGAAGTGATATCAAATCCCTGTGTTCGTAACCCTATAAATTCTGACTTGAGCTTATTAACCTCGGTTCTGGGACGGTACTTCTCGTTCATCAAGTGCTTGAATGCTGACCATGGTAGCGCGTAAGCAGCATCTTGTCCCACTTGCTCTAGATAGGTATTCCACCATGTTAACGCACTACATGTGAAGGTATACGTAGCGTACTTCACTTTGTCTCCTTCAGCACACTTACTTATGGCAAACACCGATTCAACTTTCTCGGTCCACCGTTTCAATCCGATTGGTCCTTCGATCCCATCAAATTCTGTAGGTTTGCAGGTAGTGAATTCCTTGTAGGAGCATCCTACACGATTTCTTGTGCCGTTAGCTGTATTGCTAGATTCAGAGTTATTGTTGGTATGTAGCGCGGCCTGTACTGCGGCTTTGTTTGAAGCAAGAAAGGCACGAAATTCCTCTTCGCTCATATTCAAGGTGTGTCGAGTAGTCGGTGCCATTTCCTTCAAAATAGTCAAATGAAACAATTTAATCATACAGAATATTAAGAGTAGTCAATAGTATCTCGTAGCATAATATGAACTCATTTATAAAAGCTTTTTCTTCATATTAGCGTTTTATAAGTTTAAATTCGGGTACTATCTACCCGTTAAGTTCATACTTAGTAGCTAATATACAATTCAACTACTACAATTCCATATGAAAAACTGATTATAATAATACATCACATACAAATATTCTTCAAACTTACAACTTCGCTATATTACATATAACATGAAATATAGTACACTATGATACAGGACAGTTTTGAAGATAAATCTAGTTAATATGCAAGTTGTTCAGCAAAGGAAATAAAGACACGTAATTCATAAGTCCAGAAACAAGTCATGCATTCTGGTTTTACTAAGACGACTTCCCATCCTTGGTCTTGTGGAAAATAACCGTTATGACCATTAGCTAGGCAGCATGTTGTAATGTCGTCAAAAGGACGAGGGTTTCGTAATGACCAACAGTCTCGTAATAACATAAAAACCTCATTTCTTACCCCAATTACCGACTCCGTCACTTGTGGGAATGTTTTGTTTAATAGTTGTAGCCCGATGTTCTTGTTCTCACTTTGGTGAGAAGCGAACATTACTAACCCGTAAGCATAACATGCTTCTTTATGTTGCATGTTAGCCGCTTTTTCTAAATCACGAAGTCCTATATTCGGATATATTGAGTCAAAATAATTTCTTAACCCATTACGTAAAATAGCATTTGGGTTCCCCGCAATATATGCGTCAAAGTAAACACATCGTAACTTATGGATTTCCCAATGTGATATCCCCCATCTTTCAAACGAAAGCCTTTTATAAACCAAGGCATTCTTGGAACGTTCTTCGAATGTCTTACAAACTGATCTCGCCTTAAATAGTTGTGCCGAGGAATTCTGACCGACTCTAGACAAGATTTCATCAATCATGTCTCCGGGTAGGTCTCTTAAAATATTGGGTTGTCTATCCATTTTGTGTTTTTATACTGTAAAATAGACAAGAGTTAGATTCATAAAAAAAATACTTATTAATACAAGCAATTTTTACATATATCATAAAGAATAAGCACACTATATTACATATATTACACCACACGAATACAACTATCTTATTCCGACTCGCTCGTTTCTTCTTCTTCGGTTTTGGTTCGTTTTGCCAAGTTTCTAGTGATATATGATGTTCCCCTAATACGAGCCGTCGTTTTCCACATTGATTTAGAAAAACCTGGTGGTTTAGAGGTTCCCGGGTTATTGTCACAACTTAAGAAATACGGGTGTTGACGATACATATAAAGTTCATCGCGTTTGGAATCAAATTTCTCTATTTTTATGCCCTTTCCCTTATTGTTCTCTTTTGCCTTATTAAATTGTGTTGGAGTAATTTCTATAACATTATCGGAATCCTTGTCGGGATCCGATTCATCGGAGAATTGGTTATCCTCCCAATACTTTGCTTTCTTGGCGGAAACACCATTGACCATAATTAACTTTGGTCGGTTGGTTGAGAATTTTCTTCTACTTAACCGTTTTATTATTTCCCCCACTGTTTCTATTTATTCTTCCGGTTCCAATTCTTCTTTCGGTTCCGATTCTTCTTTCGGTTCCGACTCTTCTTCCGGTTCCTCTTCGGGAACTTGTGAATCAGTCCACGAATCATTTCAATTTACATTTGACACTTCATTATTATTAGGTGAGTCAATGGGACTTGTTCTAGAGGTAGACATCTATCACATAATATCAAACACGTTAAGAGATTAATATATCACATAATATTCACATGTTAAAAATATATAGTTTCCAACAAAATTTGTTAAGCAATCATTTTTCAAGTAAACACGATCGAAGTCCAGACTCACTAATGCATCCTAACAAACTCGATAAGACACACTAATGCAAAATTCTGGTTCTCTAAGACCGACACTCAGATACCAACTGAAATGTCCCGTTCATATTGATTATAAACGTTCCATATTAATTGATTTCGTTGCGAGGTTTTGACCTCTATATGAGACGTTTTTCAAAGACTGCATTCATTTTTAAAACAACCATAACCTTTATTTTATCAATAAAGGTTTCAAAAGCATTACGTAGATTATCAAATAATGATAATCTAAAATATACTGTTTACACACGACTATTACATAATGGTTTACAATAGAAATATATTACATCGACATATGTTTCTTGAATGCAGTTTTTACACAATATCATACAAACATGGACACCAAATCTTGTCCTTATTTTAGTATGCAACTACGGAAGCTCTTAGTATTCACCTGAGAATAAACATGCTTTAAACGTCAACAAAAATGTTGGTGAGTTATAGGTTTAACCTATATATATATATATATCAAATCATAACAATAGACCACAAGATTTCATATTTCAATACACATCCCATACATAGAGATAAAAATCATTCATATGGTGAACAAAAATCATTCATATGATGAACACCTGGTAACCGACATTAACAAGATGCATATATAAGAATATCCCCATCATTCCGAGACACCCTTCGGATATGATATAAATTTCGAAGTACTAAAGCATCCGGTACTTTGGATGAGGTTTGTTAGGCCCAATAGATCTATCTTTAGGATTCGCGTCAATTAGGGTGTCTGTTCCCTAATTCTTAGATTACCAGACTTAATAAAAAGGGGCATATTCGATTTTGATAATTCAACCATAGAATGTAGTTTTACGTACTTGTGTCTATTTTGTAAATCATTTATAAAACCTGCATGTATTCTCATCCCAAAAATATTAGATTTTAAAAGTGGGACTATAACTCACTTTCACAGATTTTTACTTCGTCGGGAAGTAAGACTTGGCCACTGGCCGATTCACGAACCTATAACAAATATGTACATATATATCAAAGTATGTTCAAAATTTATTTACAACACTTTTAATACATTTTGATGTTTTCAGTTTATTAAGTCAGTTGTCCTCGTTACTAACCTACAACTAGTTGTTCACAGTTAGATGTACAGAAATAAATCGATATATATTATCTTGAATCAATCCACGACCCAGTGTATACACGTCTCAGGCTAGATCACAACTCAAAGTATATATATTTTTGGAATCAACCTCAACACTGTATAGCTAACTCCCTCATTACTGCATATAGAGTGTCTATGGTTGTTCCAAATAATATATATACATGGGTCGATATGATATGTCAAAACATTTGCATACGTGTCTATGGTATCCCAAGATTACATAATATATTAGAATACATATATAATACAATATAAGTTAGCTAGCATATGATTAATATAGATTTGTTACCAATTTTCACGTTGCTACAACAAGAAAAATTATCCAATCTTGTTTTACCCATAACTTCTTCATTTTAAATCCGTTTTGAGTGAATAAAATTGCTATGGTTTCATATTAAACTCTATTTTATGAATCTAAACATAAAAAGTATAGGTTTATAGTCAAAAATATAAGTTACAAGTCGTTTTTGTAAAGGTAGTCATTTCAGTCGAAAGAACGACGTCTAGATGACCATTTTAGAAAACATACTTCCACTTTGAGTTTAACCATGATTTTTGGATATAGTTTCATGTTCATAAGAAAAATCATTTTCCCAGAAGAACAACTTTTAAATCAAGTTTATCATAGTTTTTTATTAACTAAACCAAAACAGCCCGCGGTGTTACTACGACGGCGTATGTCCGGTTTTACAGTGTTCTTCGTGTTTCCAGGTTTTAAATCATTAAGTTAGCATATCATATAGATATAGAACATGTGTTTAGTCGATTTTAAAAGTCAAGTTAGAAGGATTAACTTTTGTTTGCGAACAAGTTTAGAATTAACTAAACTATGTTCTAGTGATTACAAGTTTAAACCTTCGAATAAGATAGCTTTATATGTATCAATAGAATAATGTTATGAACATCATTACTACCTCAAGTTTTCTGGATGAAGCTACTGGAAATGAGAAAAATGGATCTAGCTTCAAAGGATCCTTGGATGGCTTGAAAGTTCTTGAAGCAGAATCATGACACGAAAAACAAGTTCAAGTAAGATTTCCACTCGAAATAAGATTGTTAAAGTTATGGAAATTGAATCAAAGTTTGAATATGAGTATTACCTTGTATTATAAAGATATCTTACTGTAAATAAGAAAGATTTCTTGAGGTTGGATGATCACTCTACAAGAATGGAAGTAAGCTAGCAAACTTGAAAGTATTCTTGATTTTATGAAACTAGAACTTGTAGAATTTATAAAGAACACTTAGAACTTGAAGATAGAACTTGAGAGAGATCAATTAGATGAAGAAAATTGAAGAATGAAAGTGTTTATAGGTTTTTTTGGTCGTTGGTGTATGGATTAGATATAAAGGATATGTAATTTTGTTTTCATGTAAATAAGTCATGAATGATTACTCATATTTTTGTAATTTTATGAGATATTTCATGCTAGTTGCCAAATGATGGTTCCCACATGTGTTAGGTGACTCACATGGGCTGCTAAGAGCTGATCATTGGAGTGTATATACCAATAGTACATACATCTAAAAGCTGTGTATTGTACGAGTACGAATACGGGTGCATATGAGTAGAATTGTTGATGAAACTGAACGAGGATGTAATTGTAAGCAGTTTTGTTAAGTATAAGTATTTTGATAAGTGTCTTGAAGTCTTTCAAAAGTGTATGAATATATATTAAAACACTACATGTATATACATTTTAACTGAGTCGTTAAGTCATCGTTAGTCGTTACATGTAAGTGTTGTTTTGAAACCTTTAGGTTAACGATCTTGTTAAATGTTGTTAACCCAATGTTTATAATATCAAATGAGATTTTAGATTATTATATTATCATGATAATATGATGTATGAATATTGAAAGGACCCGTTCATATACATTTTAAACGATTCATAATAGTTGATTTCATCGCGAGGTATTTGACCTCTATATGATACATTTTACAAACATTGCATTCGTTTTTAAAAGACAAACTTTCTTTACAACGAAAGTTGACGGCATGCACACCATTTCATAATACATCCAACTATAATTGGCTTAATAATAATCTTGATGAACTCAATGACTTGAATGCAACGTCTTTCAAAATATGCCATGAATGACTCCAAGTAATATCCTTAAAATGAGCTAATGCACAGCGGAAGATTTCTTTAATACCTGAGAATAAACATGCTTTAAAGTGTCAACCAAAAGGTTGGTGAGTTCATAGGTTTATCATAACAATCATTTCAATATATTAATAGACCACAAGATTTCCGTTTATAAATATATGTACACTCACAAGTGTATAAAAGTATTCTATAAGTTGTAGGCACCAGGTAACAAGCCTTAACGTTCAGTTTTTACCCTCTTAAATACACCAGATCAAGTGTGTTTAAAATAACCTCGAAGTACTAAAGCATCCCATAGTCAGGATGGGGTTTGTCAAGCCCAATAGATCTATCTTTAGGATTCGCGCCTACCGTACATAGACAAGTAGTTTAATGTTACCAAGCTAAGGGTATATTTCTGGTTTAAACCCACGTAGAATTAGTTTTAGTACTTGTGCCTATTTCGTAAAATATTTATAAAAACAGTGCATGTATTCGCAGTCCCAAAAATATATATAAAAGGGAGCAAATGAAACTCACCATACTGTATTTCGTAGTAAAAATACATATAACGTCATTTAACAAGTGCAAGGTTGGACTCAGATTCACGAACGTATCAATATTGAGATTCAATATTGCAGGAAAGTACGTGGACGCAACGGAGATGATAAACACTAGATTGACCTCACGAGCATACCCATGAACCATACCCATCACCTCCATAGCTATAACCCATAATTTCCTTAGCTTCGACTCATTCAAAAAAACTATTTTGAAATCACTCGGACAGCACTCCGTCGTAATATTTTATGTATACTAATAATATCTTTAAATAATACAGAGCAAATATATATATATATATATATATAAATTGATTGAGAGAGTTTAGAGAAATATATTTTCAAGTTTCTATGAAATAATGAAACCTATTGAATTCTATTTATAATAGATTTTTGAATTATTAAAGTGAATTATTAAAGTATGAATTATTAAAGTGGATTATTAAAGTATGAATTATTAAAGTGAATTATTAAAGTATGAATTATTAAAGTGAATTATTAAAGTATGAATTATTAAAGTGAATTATTAAAGTTAAAGTAAAGTAAAAGTAAAGTAAAGGTAAAGTTAAAGTATAGTAAAAGTATAAAAACTATGTATGTATAATGCGCGTATAAATATATATAATATTAATTTAAATCGTTGTATATATTTAATGAAATAAAATATAATTATCGTTATATTTATTATACTGGTTAAGTAATGAGTTGTCAAAAGTGATTCTAGATATTTATAAAAGTTATATACGTTTTAATAATAAAGTTCTTTTTAAACTGAAAACGTCATTGTACGCTTGAAAATAGATTAATAAAATATTATGGAAACCAATTCTCCACTAACTTTTGTCTAACTTTCGTAAATGACACTTTATGTTTTTATTTATAAATAGCTTTACAAAATATTCTGAATATCGTTAAGAGGAATAGATTTTTTCAAATCATAGTGGACCTCTCAACAGAGACTTGTAATCATAATTCAATGTTTCTGATAATTCAATCATTTAATATATATTTTTTTAATTTCGTCGAAAATCATATTGAAACAAATACGTTCGTGTAAAGTATTATATGTTTAATACTTTATTATTATTCTCAAGTTATAATATATATATACATATACATATCTATTTATATATAACGGTTCGTGAATCGTCGGAATTTGGTCGAGGTTATAATGAATGTATGAACACAGTTTAAAATTCTTGAGATTTAACTTAACAAACTTTGCTTATCGTGTTGGAATAATATAAAGATTAAAGTTTAAATTTGGTCGGAAATTTCCGGGTCGTCACAAATATCTCTTAATATGATATATATACATTAAATGTCGTTACAACGATAATCGTTACATATATGTATCGTTTCAAAATCATTAAGTTAGTAGTCTTGCTTTTACATATGTAGTTTATTGTTAATATACTTAATGATATGTTTACTTATCATAATATCATGTTAACTATATATATATATATATATATATATATATATATATATATATATATCCATATATATGTCATCATATAGTTTTTACAAGTTTTAACGTTCGTGAATCACCGGTCAACTTGGGTGGTCAATTGTCTATATAAAACCAATTTCAATTAATCAAGTCTTAACAAGTTTGATTGCTTAACATATTGGAAACACTTAATCATGTAAATAACAATTTCATTTAATATATATATATATATATATATATATATATATATATATATATATAAACATGGAAAAGTTCAGGTCACTACAAACGGTAGTGCTTAACAATAATAAAACGCCTAAGTGTGGGGAAGATGAAGTAACACCTAATGATGACTTGATAACAAAGAACCCCGTTGTTGATACGAAATTAAATGACTCCGTTATTAACAGTTCAATGAAGAAACTTATTAAATGGATTCGCGATGCTAGAACCAAGGGGAACTTTAAGTTATGTAACCGGTTAGTATCCAATCTATCGCCTAAAGAAAAGGTGAAACTAGTTGAATTTGTGGATGTTACACAGGAATTAGACCAATAGCTTAAAGTAAAAGTCACAGATATGCAAGTTGATTATGGTCCAAAAGAAATTGACGATGAAGTTAATCACAATTTTGACATCACAGCTACCTAAGTGTGGGGAGATTTAAATGTTCTAAAGAGAAAATGTTGTCTAGAGTTAGTTGTTCTGTTCTCGTGTAGTTCTGAGAATGGAATCCGATTGGTCTTTTCCACTAGCAGACACTAAAGAACTAGTTTTCTTCCCCCATTCTGAATTTTTATTTTGTAGGTTTTGTATGAAATTAATACGCTTTTTCAATTTAAGTTTTGTGTGAATTTAAAAACAAAATTTACTTTATTTTATTAAGTTTAAAAAAAATGATTTCTAAAATTCATCGTAAGTTGAAGAGTAGGTCATGGAACCGAAATAGCTTTAACCGAGGGCGGGCCGAAAAATTTTGTTATCATTATTTTTAATTTTATTGATCTAAAGTATAGCAAAAAAAATTAAAAAAAAATCTTTACTTTTAAAACAATCGCTTTAAAAACGACAAATTTTAAATTTTGTCGAGGGACGGACTAGGTAAACATACCGAAACTACCTAAAGTAAAAGGAAACGAAATTTTAAAAAATTATTCATTTAAATTGTTTTAATAACTAAAGATTTTATATAAAAAAAATAATAATAAAAATAATGTGTATGTTTGTAGTTTATCTTATGTACAAAACAGGGTAAAACAGCGCACTTTCAAAAACTGACATTAAGTTCAGCAAAAGTTACTAATTTTGACGACAAGACGCAAAATATCAAATGTGATAGAAAATAATATGTTTGCAAACTCGGTATTTTTAATCACTTTTCTACACTAATCACCTTCATGAATTTATAATTATAGTCTGATTTCATGCAAATGATGGCATTGCATGATCTCAAGTGTGGGGAAGGGTTATAAATTCTCTCGGGTTTACACTTAGTTTAATTGCCAAATTTTGTGAAAATTTGAAAAATTTTCAACTAAATGAATTCAAAATCATGTTTATACATATTTATGAACGATAAAACTAGGTGTTAATGCCGAAATTATTGTTAGCTCTGAGAGAACATAAATGGAGAAACAACCCAAAACGTTAGAATTCATTTAAAATGGAATAGAGGAGAATAAAAAGGCAAAGAAAAAAATAAATAAAAACTAAGTGTGGGAAGAATTTACCAAGTTATTTAAAACACATATCACATATGCTTATACAAGATTATTACAGGTACTTTTGCTTTGGACTAAACTAATCAGTTTTACCCGATTTATTGTAATACCTTTGAAAGAATGGATGGATCTACACGATGAATCAATTCCATCATTAAAAAAAAGTAAAGTCTTCCGAAAAAGACACGCGTTCTTGATCTAGGTCAGGAAGTTGTCGTCCAGACCAGCTGTAGGTTGACGAAAAATCTAGAAAAGTCATCTCTAAAATCAGCAGGAAATCCACGGACCTCAACATCAAATAGGGTCGCCAAGTGGTCAAACTTATCCTAACCATGAGAGGATCTATCTCGTAAACTGGGGAGGGCGCCGTGCAAATTAGCTTGATAAGAATAATGAATCAGACCCCCAGAAAGGATAATCTCCTTAATGATAAAAAAATCAGCTTTTAAGCCTGATATTACTCAATCCTTGAGATTGACTTTAAAGATTGAGAATTACAAACTCATGGAATTCAATGATATCTAAACTCGAGCTTGAACGACAAAATATTTTTGATCAAATTAAAACCGATTTGTTTTCTGAAAACCTATTTTCAATGCGTTCATTACCATTGAACGTAAAATCCTAAGAATTCACCGGAATTCATTTGGTCACCTGAACCAAATCGGATGTCAACCGTCAGAACGGTGGTTGCATAGCATGGTCGAAGACAGGACCTTGTGCCAGACCGTAAAATTATAGGGTGATCTTTACTATTGATCCTACAAAGGATAGTAATTGCATCCGACACGTTTTTGACCATAATCATCTGCATGTCACGGGACATTGCCTTAACAGTTGCTTGTTCAACGCTTTCCTTTACAACCGGACGGTAGTTTACCGAAAGGTAATATACGGAATAAGTATACTGAACGTGTTGCTTTCCCAATACAAGGTTAGCAAGTGGGTGACACAAACCCATAAGTTTTTAGCTAAAATCTAGAATGAATTTTCAAAAGATCAAATGTTTTCATAAAGATCCAATTTCCTTAAAGGATCTAAATTTTCATAGTCATGTGGGACTGTAAACCACATCGTTACTATCATTGTTCATACCGTCGTATCAAAATCACTGATGTATAAAGTGTGAAAATAAAAAAGTGATTCGAGTGAAGTGTGATTTAATTTCAAATTCTGTATTGCTTGAGGACAAGCAACGTTCAAGTGTGGGGATATTTGATAATGCTAAAAAGGAACATATATTTAGTATCAATATCCTTCCAATATGTAAAGCTTTTAGTTGCAATTGTTCTATTTTTATGTATTATTCGTTTAAATAAATAAGTGCGAAGACAAAAGAAGAAAACGACGATTTGAAGATGCAAATGACCAAAAGGCTCAAATGTACAAGATATAATTCAAGTGGTTCAATTTATTGATGAGAAACGTCTCAAAATTACAAGAGTACGTGCATCAAAACGTAAAGTACAAGATATTAAATTATACGAAAGGACGTTCGAAAATCCGGAACCGGGACCTGAGCCAACTATCAATGCGCGACGCAACGGAGCTAAAATTACAAATCAACTATGCACAAGAATATAATATAATATATATATAATTAATATAAATTATATATTTATAATAATATGTCGACAAGCAAGAAAACAAAAAATATGTGAGCTGGATCTGATGGCCATGCGATCGCATGGGAAATAGGCATAAAACCCATGCGAGTGCATGAGCCCATGCGAGTGCATGAGATTTGCACTAAAATCTCATGCGACCGCATGAGTTACTGTAGCAGGTCACATTCTATAAATTCGCCAGTTTTCTGCGAGTAAAAAACACATCTTTTTCTATCTCTTACTCTCAAAATATATATTTATATCTATATTATAATTTTAATATTAAAGTTTAATAATAATAAGGTTATGTTAGCGAATGTTGTAAGTTTGTAAGTCGAAATTCTGTCCGTGTAACGCTACGCGATTAATCACCACTATAAGCTATGTTCTTCCTTTTTAATTTAATGTCTCGTAACTAAGTTATTATTATGCTTATTTGAGCCAAAGTAATCGTGATGTTAGACTAAATATTAAGACGGGTTTATTAGATTTTGTACCATAATTAAGGTTTAAACAAAAGACCGACACTTGTGGACATTGGACTATTGACTATTAATAGATAGGGGGTATTGTCTAATCGAATGACAACTCATTAGAATCTGTCGAACCTATCTTCAAATTAGTTAATCTAATAATTATTAAAATGATTATGTATGTTCTATTTAGTGACGTTTAGACGACATCTTTTACGATCATTTATTTAATTATTCGGGTTGGGTAATTGATTATTCATTCTGATCAAGTGGGTAAATTAATATTCATATCTCATTAAAACAGGGGTGGATTACATACAAGGATAATTGTTACCAGGGGTGTAATTGTTAACAAAGTAATAAAACCTTGGATTACAGGTAGTCGATAACCTGGTGTAATCATTAAACAAAGTATTAAAACCTTGTTACAGTTCGAATCCCTAATTAGTTGGAATATTTGACTTCGGGAATAAGGTTAATTTGACGAGCATTTTATAATTATGACCAATGGACTATTATGGACAAAAACCAAATAGGTATCAAATAATCCTGGACAAAGAACAATTAACCCAGGTAATAATTAATCAATACGTCAAACATCATGATTACGGAAGTTTAAATAAGCATAATACTTTATTTCATATTTCATCGTACCTTTATTTACTGTCATTTTAATTACTGCAATTTACTTTATCGCAATTTAAATTCTGTCATTTATATTATCGTCATTTATCTTTACGCTTTATTTAAAATAGACAAACCGGTCATTAAACGATAAAAACCCCCTTTTATAATAATATTACTATATATAATTATATATATTTTATATAAATATAGTTGTAAAAAAATATAGCGTTAAACTTAGCCAGCTCCCTGTGGAACGAACCGGACTTACTAAAAACTACACTACTCTACGATTAGATACACTGCCTATAAGTGTTGTAGCAAGGTTTACGTATATCCATTCTATAAATAAATAAATAACTTGTGTAAAATTGTATCGTATTTGTATCGTATTTCGTAGTAAAATAATAACTATTTCGTACCCCTCTGCTTTAAAATTATAAAGTATTTTTATTTCTATTTTAGTTTTTAAATATAAGTTTTATTTAATTTATATAAATATTTTATATAAATATAAAAACGGGAAAAAATAAAATAAATATATAATAGAATTCGGGCCGTACTGTAGCAGCCCAAATTTGGCCTGGTATCCGAATCCATGCTATCGCATGGCCCATAAACGTAGAACTCATGCGATCGCATGAGCCTGTCTGACAGGTCTGATCCCTCTGCTGGTACGGATTAGGGTTAATAATTTTAATTATTATTATTATTAAACCCTAATTAGGGTTAATTATTATATTAATTAGTTTTAGTTTTATTTATTTTGTATTTTTAAGTTATAATTAGTTTTATTAATATATAAATTAATACTTTTATAAAATAATAATATAAAAATAATATTTTTATAAAAATGTGTAATTTTATTATTTTTTATATCTTTTTATAAATTGTATATTTTAATCATTTATTTCGTAATTTGTATATTTATTATTCGTAACTAGTTTTAAACTTAGTATTTTGCAGTAGTTAATTTTTATTTCTATATTTTAAGATTTTTCCGTAAAATCACTCAAGTGCTTTTTCTTTAGATTAAGATTTAGGCGCTTTAGAATTTCGTGACGCCGTTTATATATTTTAGTGTCTTTTAAGTTATTGCCGTTTTGGATATACATTTCATTTTAAGCTTTAATACCTTTAGGCGCAACTTTTTAGATTTAGTTTTTAGACTTTTAAGTTTCGACGTTTTTCTTTCTTATTTTTATTTTTCGAACTTTTATTTTTCGACGTTTTTCGACGCGCTCTTTTTCTTTCTTATTTCTCGACGCTCTAGTTTTTAGGAAATAGAATTTTCTATTTCTTCTCTAAAATTTCAAAACGAAAAATTATTTTAAGCGGTTAAATTGATAGACATCCAAAATTTTCTGGTTTGTAGTAATAGTTGGATTTGTTAGTGGCGAGTTGTGGGCTTCCGATTTAAAGGGTCCTGGCTACCTGTTGCATCTATTGGCTATTCGAAACGTGGGCAAAATCAGAAAAGTCTATTAATTTGATAACTTATATAATTTTTATCTTTTATAACTAATAGGATATTCTGTGAATGCACCGAGCAAAACGTTCACCACCTTTCATACGTTCACCACCTGTAACTCGATCAAGACATCTAGCTAATATTGCCGCTGTTGATTTTTCTTTGGAATTATCATCTAGTCGACCAAGTACTCCAATTCAAATTTCTGATAATCCATTTTTTGAACCCGACCTCACAATTGAGAATCGGGAGGATATTCAGGGACAATTCAGAGATCCTGAACCACTAATCATTCCTCCTGAACCACAAATCACTCATCCAGAGATTGTCAAGGAAGAACCCATTAAGTCAGAATCCTCTAGTGATTCAGATTCAACAAATTCAATCATAGAAAATCTGGAACCTCTAAGTATGGAAGACCGAATGAGAGCTAAACGCACTGGCCAAGGTCATGCAATTACTCAACCAGACATTAATGCGCCAGATTATGAAATCAAAGGACAAATCCTACACATGGTAACTAATCAATGCTAATATAGTGGTACGCCAAAAGAAGATCTAAACGAACATCTTTGAACCTTTAATAGGATCTGTACACTATTTAAAATCCGAGAAGTGGAGGATGAAAAAATCTATCTCATGTTATTTCCCTGGACTTTAAAGGGAGAAGCCAAAGATTGGTTAGAATCGTTACCTGAAGGGGCGATTGATACATGGGATGTTTTAGTTGAAAAATTTCTTAAACAATTCTTTCTGGCATTCAAAGCCGTGAGACTTCAAGGAGAAATTGTTACATTCACGCAAAAGCCAAATGAAACTCTATATGAGGCGTGGACAAGATTTGGAAAGTTGTTGAGAGGATGTCCTCAACACGGTTTAGACACTTATCAAATAGTACAAATATTCTACCAAGGTTGCGATGTTACTACACGAAAAGACATCGACACAGCAGCTGGTGGTTCCATTATGAAGAAAACCGCTACCGAAGCTCACAAAATTATTGATAACACAGCCTCCCACTCACATGAGTGGCACCAGGAAAAAGATATTTTTCGTTCATCTAAAGCGGCAAGAGCCGATTCTAGCCATGACTTTCATTCCGTTTCCGCAAAAATAGATGCTTTCGAGAGACGAACGGAAAAGATGACTAAAGATATTCACGCAATACGAATCAGGTGTGAGCAATGCGGTGGACCACACTTAACGAAAGATTGTCACATTGAGCAAACAATGGAACAACGTGAGAATGTTTCCTACATGAACCAAAGGCCGATAAATATTTATCAAAATAATTATCAACCGCCAAGGCCAAACTTCAATCGAAATCAATACATTCTTTACAATCCAAATGGACCCAACAATAACTCGTATAACTAACAAATTCCGAATAACCAACCAACTCAAAACAACACTTTCAATCAACAAAGACCTAGCTTGTATAAACCACCACAACAAACTGAAGAGAAAAAGCCAAATCTAGAAGAAATGATGGCAAAGCTAATGGAATCTCAAACACAATTTATTACATCTCAAAACCAAACAAATGAGAGGTTTGATCAGTCATTAAGAACTCAACAAGCTTCCATTTTGAATCTAGAAAAACACGTAGGTACTCTTGCTAGCTTGATGAGTAAGAGGGAACAAGGGAAGCTACCGAGTGATACTTAAGTAAATCCTCGGAATGAGAATGTTAATATGGTGTCAACAAATTCTGAAAAACTAGCATCAGAAGATGGGAAGGTTTCAGATGTGAGTAACAATGAAGAAGTTACAACACCACCACCACCCGAGTATGTAAAGCCAGTGGTGGCACCATACAGACCACCCATCCCGTTTCCAAGAAAAGGAGTTGAGTATGAGCAAGTAATAGGTAATAAAGTTTGTGATACCTCTGAAAAGAAGAAAGAAGAATAAGAAAGTGCAAGAAACAAAAACCGTAAAAGTAAACCCGGTGAAGACAGTTCCACCAAAACCTCCACCCAGGTTGGGTAATCCGGGTGAATTTATTGTTCCTTGTCTACATAGTGATTGTGTCATGTATGATGCACTAGCAGATTTAGGTGTGAGTGTGAGTGTTATGCCTTTTTCATTATATAAGAGATTAGGAGTAGGTGAGTTAAGTCCAACGGAAATGAGTGTTCGACTCTTTGATCAAACCATTAGGCACCCAGTTGGAATTGCGGACAACCTACCTGTTCAAGTAGGTAATTTAACCTTTCTAGTCAAATTTATTGTCATTGACATAGAAGAGGACCCAAACATTCCTCTAATTTTAGGTCGACCATTCTTAGCGTCCACCGGGGCGTTATTTGATGTAAGAGAGGGTAGAATGACACTTAGTAATGATGAAAAATCAATCACCTTTGTGAGTCGAAAGGCTAAATCTCCACCAACCAAAACCGTTGAACCAACAAAAATGATTGGTAAGAACCATATTGTTTTACCAACTCCAACGGTAGTGCTTAACAATAATAAAACTCCTAAGTGAGGGGAAGATGAAGTAATACCTAATGATAACTTGATAACAAAGAACCCCGTTGTTGATACGAAATTAAATGACCCCGTTATTAATAGTTCAATGAAGAAACTTATTAAACGGATTCGCGATGCTAGAACCAAGGGGAACTTTAAGTTATGTAACCGGTTAGTATCCAATCTATCGCCTAAAGAAAAGGCGAAAGTAGTTGAATTTGTGGATATTACACAGGAATCCGACCAATGGTTTAAAGCAAAATTCACAGATATGCAAGTTGATTATGGTCCAAAAGAAATTGACGATGAAGTTAATCACAATTTTGACACCACAGCTACCTAAGTGTGGGGAGATTCAAATGTTCTAAAAAGAAAATGCTGTCTAGATTTAGTTGTTCTGTTCTCGTGTAGTTCCGAAAATGGAATCCGATTCGTCTTTTCCACTAGCAGACACTAAAGAACTAGTTTTCTCCCCCATTCTGAATTTTTGTTTTGTAGGTTTTGTATGAAATTAATTTGCATTTTTAAATTTAAGTTTTGTGTGAATTTAAAAACAAAAATTACTTTATTTCATTAAGTTTAAAAAATGATTTCTAAAATTCATCGTAAGTTAAAGACTAGGTCATGGAACCGAAATTGCTTTACCCGAGGGCGGGGCGAAAAATTGTGTTATCATTATTTTTAATTTTATTGATCTAAATTATACCAAAAAAATTTAAAAAACCCAAAAATCTTTGCTTTTAAAACAATCGCTTTAACGACAAATTTTAAATTTTGTCAAGGGACGGACTAGGTAAACATACCGAAACTACCTAAAGTAAAAGGAAACAAAATTTTAAAAAATTATTCATTTAAATTATTTTAATAAATAAAGGTTTTATAAAAAAAATAAAATATATATATATATATATATATACACATATATATATACATATATATATATATATATATATATACATATATATATATATACATATATATATATATACATATATATATATATATATATATATATAGATATACATTTATATATATATATATATATATATATATATATATATATATATATACATATATATGTTTGTAGTTTATCTTATGTACAAAACAGGGTAAAACATCGCACTTTCAAAGACTGACATTAAGTTCAGCAAAAGCTACTAATTTTAACGACAGGACGCAAAATATCAAATGTGATATAAAATAATATGTTTGCAAACTTGGTATTTTTAATCACTTTTCTACGCTAATCACCCTCATGAATTTATAATTATAGTCTGATTTCATGCAAATGAGGGCATTGCATGATCTCAAGTGTGGGAAAGGGTTATAAATTCTCTCGGGTTTACACTTAGTTTAATTGCCAAATTTTGTGAAAATTTGAAAAATTTTCAACTAAATGAATTCAAAATCATGTTTATACATATTTATGAATGATAAAACTAGGTTTTATTACCGAAATTATTGTTACCTCGGAGAGAACATAAATGAAGAAACAACCCAAAATGCTAGAATTCATTTAAAATGGAATAGAGGAGAATAAAAAGGCAAAGAAAAAAATAAATAAAAGCTAAGTGCAGGAAGAATTTACCAAGTTCTTTAAAACACATATCACATATTTGGTAAAGATTATTACAGGAACTTTTGTTTTGGACGATTTTAATCAGTTTTACCTAATTTACTGTAATACATTTGAAAGAAAAGATGGATCTACACGATGAATCAATTCCATCATTAAAAGGAAGTAAAGTCTTCCGAAAAAGACATGCGCTTCTTGATTTAGGTCAGGAAGTTGTCGTCATAACCAGCTGTAGGTTGACGAAAAATCTAGAAAAGTCATCTCTAAAATCAGCAGGAAATCCACGGACCTCAGCATCAAACAGGGTCGCCAGGTCGTCAGACTTATCCTAACTATGAGAAGATCTGTCTCGTAAAATGGGGAGGGCGCCGTGCAAATTAGCTTGATAAGACTAATGAATCAGACCCCCAGAAAAGATAATCTCCTTAAAGATTAAAAATCAGCTTTTAAGCCTGATATTACTCAATCCTTGAGATTGACCTTAAAGATTGAGAATTACAAACTCATGGAATTCGATGATATCTAAACTCGAGCTTGAACGAGAAAATATTTTGATCAAATTAAAACCGATTTGTTTTCTGAAAACCCATTTTCAATGCGTTCATTACCATTGAACGTAAAATCCTAAGAATTCACCGAAATTCATTAGGTCACCTGAACCAAATTGGGTGTCAACCGTAAGAATGGTGGTTGCATAGCATGGTTGAAGACAGGACCTTGTGCCAGACCAAAAAATTATAGGGTGATCTTTACTATTGCTTCTACAAAAGATAGTAATTGCATCCGACACGTTGTTGACCATAATCAAAAGCATGTCATTAGACATTGCCTTAACAGTTGCTTGTTCAACGCTTTCCTTTACAACCGGATGGTAGTTTACCGAAAGGTAATATATGGAGCAAGTAAGCTGGGTGACACAAAACCATAAGTTTTGAGCTAAAATTTTCAAATCTGAAACCCACAAAATCCACAAAAACAATTTGTAAACACTGGTGAAGGGTTATTCCGGAAAACTTATATAGGGTAAAAGCTAGATTGAATTTTCAAAAGATCAAATGTTTTCATAAAGATCCAATTTTCTTAAAGGATCTAAATTTTCATCATCATGTGGGACTGTAAACCACATCGTTATTATCATTGTTTATACCACCGTATCAAAATCACTGATGTATAAAGTGTGAGAATAAAAAAAAAAGTGATTCGAGTGAAGTATGATTTTATATTAAGTTCTGTATTGCTTGAGACAAGCAACGCTCAAGTGTGGGGATATTTGATAGTGCTCCAAATGAACATATATTTAGGTACAATATCCTTCCAATATGTAAAGCTTTTAGTTGCAATTGTTCTATTTTAATGTAATATTCGTTTAAATAAATAAGTGCGAAGACAAAAGAAGAAAACGACGAATTGAAGACGCAAATGACCAAAAAGCTCAAATGAACAAGATATAATTCAAGTGGTTCGAATTATTGATGAGAAAGGTCTAAAAATTTACAACAGTACAAGTCGCGGAACGCAAAGTACAAGATATCTCCGCGTACAAAAGGACGTTCGAAAATCCGGAACCGAGACATAAACCGAGCATCAACGCGGGAGTCAACGGTCCTAAAATTACGATTCAACTATGCACAAGAATATAATATAATATATATAACTAATATAAATTATATTATATATATATATATATATATATATATATATATATATATATATATATATATATATATATATTAATAAATATGTCGACAAACTAGAAAATAAAAAATATGTGAGCTGGATCTGACGGCCAAGCGATCTCATGGGAAATAGGCATAAAACCCATGCGAGTGCATGAGCCCATGCGAGTGCATGAGATTTGCACTAAAACCCCATGCACTCGCATGAGTTACTATAGCAGGCCAAGTATTATAAAAACGCAGTTTGCTCGACGTTTTAATTACAAAATAATTCAATCTATCTCTTACTCTCTTAAATATATATTATATTTATATTTTAATTATAATTTTAATACTAAAGTTTAATAATAATAAGGTTATGGTAGCGAATGTTGTAAGTTTGTAAGTCGAAACTCTGTCCGTGTAATGCTACGCGATAAATAATCACTGTAAGCTATGTTCTTCCTTTTTAAATTAATGTATCGTAACTAAGTTATTATTATGCTTATTTGAGCCAAAGTAATCGTGATGTTAGACTAAATATTAAGACGGGGTTATTAGATTTTGTACCATAATTAAGGTTTGGACAAAAGATCGACACTTGTGGACATTGGACTATGATTATTAATAGATAAGGGGTATTGTCTAATTGAGCGACAACTCATTAGAATCTGTCGAGCCTATCTTCAAATTAGTAAATCTAATAATTATTAAAATGAAGATGTATGTCCTATTTAGTGACGTTTATACGACATCTTTTACGATCATTTAATTAATTATTCGGGTTGGGTAATTGATTATTCATTCTAATCAAGTGGGTAAATTAATATTCATATCTCGTTAAAACAGGGGTGGATTACATACAAGGATAATTGGTGTAATTGTTAAACAAGGTATTAAAACCTTGTTACAGTTCGAATCCCTAATTAGTTGGAATATTTGACTTCGAGAATAAGGTTAATTTGACGAGCATTTTATAATTACGACCGATGGACTATGATGGACAAAAACCAGATAGGTATCAAATAAATCCAGGACAAAGGACAATTAACCCAGATAAATAAATTAAAATCAAAACGTCAAACATCATGATTATGGAAGTTTAAATAAGCATAATACTTTTATTTCATATTTCATCTTACCTTTATTTACTGTCATTTTAATTACTGCAATTTACTTTATCGCAATTTAAATTTTATCATTTATATTATCGTCATTTATCTTTACGCTTTATTTAAAATCGACAAACCGGTCATTAAACGGTAAAAACCCCTTTTATAATAAAAATAATACTACTATATTACTAATATATTACTAATATATATATATATATATATATATATATATATATATATATATATATATATATATATATATATATACAAATATAATTGTTTAAAAATATAGTGTACGCAATAAGCTGTCTCCCTGTGAAACGAACCGGACTTACTAAAAACTACACTACTCTACGATTAGGTACACTGCCTATAAGTGTTGTAGCAAGGTTTAGGTATATCCCATAAATAAATAATTAAAACTTGTGTAATTTGTATCGTATTTTGTAATAAAAATATAACTCTTTCGTATACACCTCCGCTTCACACTAGCGGACACTAAAGAACTAGTTTTCTCCCTATATTTTTCTAAACATATAATTATTAGATTAAATAATTTGAAGATAGGTTCGACAGATTCCAACGAGTTGTCATTCGTTATTAGACAATACCCACCATCTATTAATAGTTCATAGTCCAATGTTCATAAATGTCGGTCTTTTGTCCAAACCCAAATTATGGTACAAAATCCAATAACCCAATCTTAATTTTTAGTCCAATATCACGATTACTTCGGCTCAAATAAGCATAATAATAACTTAGTTACAAGACATTAATTTAAAAAGGAAGAACATAGCTTACAGTGATTATTTATCGCGTAGCGTTACCCGGACAGAGTTCCGACTTTAAAACCCGTAAAACATTTCTTACAATAATCCAATTATTATTAATTTAAATTAAAATTATAATTAAAATATAAATATAAATATAAATTGAGACATAAGAGAAAGAAAATAGAAAAAGATGTCTTAAAACTCGCAGAAAACTGGCGAATTTATAGGACGTGGCCTGCTACAGTAACTCATGCGAGTGCGTAGGGTTTTAGTGAAAATCTCATGCACTCGCATGGGTTTTATGCCTATTTCCCATGCGATCGCATGGCCGTCAGATCCTGCTCACATATTTTTTGTTTTCTTGCTTGTCGACATATTATTATATATATATATATATAATTTATATTAATTATATATATATTATATTATATTCTTGTGCATAGTTGACTTGTAATTTCCGCTCCGTTGTCTCGTACATTTACGCCCGATTTATGTCTCAGTTCCGATTTCTCGAACGTCCTTTCGTACGCGTAGATATCTTGTATTTTGCGTTCCGCGGCTTGTACTCTTGTAATTTTTAGACGTTTCTCATCAATAAATGGAACTACTTGGATTGTATCTTGTACATTTGAGCTTTTTGGTCATTTGCGTCTTCAAATCGTCGTTTTCTTCTTTTATCTTCGCACTTATTTATTTAAACGAATATTACATAAAAATAGAACAATTGCAACTAATAGCTTTACATATTGGGATGATATTGTGCCTAAATAAATGTTCATTTGGAGCACTATCAAATATCTCCACACTTGAGCGTTGCTTGTCCTCAAGCAATACAGAACTTGAAATTAAATCACACTTCACTCGAATCACTTTTTTATTCTCACACTTTATACATCAGTGATTTTGATACGGCGGTATAAACAATGATAGTAATAATATGGTTTACAGTCCCACGTGACTATGAAAATTTAGATCCTTAAGGAAATTGGATCTTTATGAAAACATTTGATCTTTTGAAAATTTCAAGCTAGATTTTACCCTAGACAAGTTTTCCGGAATAACCCTTCACCGGTGTTTGTAAAATGTTTTTGGGGGTTGTGTGGGTTTCAGATTTCAAAATTTTAGCTCAAAACTTGAGGTTTTGTGTCACCCACTTGCTAACCTTGTATTAGGAAAGTACACGTCTAGTTTACTTGCTCCGTATATTACCTTTCGGTAAACTACCGCCCGGTTGTAAAGGAAAGCTATAAACAAGCAACTGTTAAGGCAATGTCTAATGACATGTAGATGTTTATGGTCCACAACGTGTCGGATGCAATTACTATCCTTTGTAGGAGCAATAGTAAAGATCACCCTATAATTTTTCGGTCTCGCACAAGGTCCTGTCTTCGACCATGCTATGCAACCACCGTTCTTACGGTTGACACCCGATTTGGTTCAGGTGACCTAATGAATTCCGGTGAATTCTTAGGATTTTACGTTCAATGGTAATGAACGCATTGAAAATAGGTTTTCAGAAAACAAATCGGTTTTAATTTTGATCAAAATATTTTCTCGTTCAAGCTCGAGTTTAGATATCATCGAATTCCATGAGTTTGTAATTCTCAATCTTTAAGGTCAATCTCAAGGATTGAGTAATATCAGGCTTAAAAGCTGATTTTTGATCTTTAAGGAGATTATCCTTTCTGGGGTCTGATTCATTAGTCTTATCAAGCTAATTTGTACGGCGCCCTCCCCATTTTACGAGACAGATCCTCTCATGGTTAGGATAAGTCCGACCACTTGGCGACCCTGTTTGATGTTGAGGTCCGTGCATTTCCTGCTGATTTTAGAGATGACTTTTCTAGATTTTTCGTCAACCTACAGCTGGTCTGGACGATAACTTCCTGACCTAAATCAAGAAGCGCGTGTCTTTTTTAGAAGACTTTACTTCCTTTTAATGATGGAATTGATTCATCGTGCAGATCCATCTTTCTTTCAAATATATATTACAGTAAATTAGATAAAACTGATTAGTTTAGTCCAAAGCAAAAGTACCTGCAATAATCTGTACCAAATATGTGATATGTGTTTTAAAGAAATTGGTAAATTCTTCCCACGCTTAGCTTTTATTTATTCTTTTCTTTGCCTTTTTATTCTCTTATATTCCATTTTAAATGAATTCAAACATTTTGGGTTGTTTCTCCATTTATGTTCTCTCCGAGGTAACAATAATTTCGGCATTAACACCTAGTTTTATCGTTCATAAATATGTATAAACATGATTTTGAATTCATTTAGTTGAAATTTTTTTAAATTTTCACAAAATTTGGCAATTAAACTAAGTGTAAACCCGAGAGAATTTATAACCCTTCCCCACACTTGAGATCATGCAATGCCCTCATTTGCATAAAATCAGACTATATTTATAAATTCATGAGGGTGATTAGTGTAGAAAAGTGATTAAAAATACCGAGTTTGCAAACATATTATTTTATATCACATTTGATATTTTGCGTCTTCTCGTCAAAATTAGTAGCTTTTGCTGAACTTAATGTCAGTCTTTGAAAGTGCGCTGTTTTTTCTTGTTTTGTACATAAGATAAACTACAGATATAATATATATATATATATATATATATATATATATATATATATATATATATATATATATATATATATATATATATGTATATATATATATATATATATATATATATATATATATATATATATATATATATATATATATTATAAAATCTTTATTTATTAAAACAATTTAAATGAATATTTTTTTTTTAAATTTTGTTTCCTTTTACTTTAGGTAGTTTCGGTACGTTTACCTAGTCCGTCCCTCGACAAAATTTAAAATTTGTTGTTTTTAAAGCGATTGTTTTAAAAGCAAAGATTTTTGGGTTTTTTTAATTTTTTTGGTATACTTTAGATCAATAAAATTAAAAATAATGATAACAAAATTTTTCGCCCCACCCTCGGGTAAAGCAATTTCGGTTCCATGACCTAGTCTTCAACTTACGATGAATTTTAGAAATCATTTTTTAAACTTAATGAAATAAAGTAAATTTTGTTTTTAAATTCACACAAAACTTAAATTTAAAAAGCATATTAATTTCATACAAAACCTATAAAACAAAAATTCAGAATGGAGGGAGAAAACCAGTTCTTTAGTATCTGCTAGTGGAAAAGACCAATCGAATTCCATTCTCGGAACTACACGAGAACAGAACAACTAACCCTAGACAGCATTATTTCTTAGAACATTTGAATCTCCCCACACTTAGGTAGCTGTTGTGTCGAAATTGTGGTTAACTTCATTGTCAATTTCTCTTGGACCATAATCAACTTGCATATCTGTGACTTTTGCTTTAAGCCATTGGTCGGATTCCTATGTAATTTCCACAAATTCAACTAGTTTTGCCTTTTCTTTAGGAAATAGATTGGATACTAACCGGTTACATAACTTAAATTTCCCCATGGTTCTAGCATCGCGAATCCGTTTAGTAAGTTTCTTCATTGAACTGTTAATATCGGGGTCATTTAATTTCGCATCAACAATGGGGTTCTTTGTTATCAGGTCATCATTAGGTGTTACTTCATCTTCCCCACACTTAGGCGTTTTATTATTGTTAAGCACTACCGTTGGAGTTGGTAAAACAACATGGTTCTTATCAATCGTTTTTGTTGGTTCAACGGTTTTTCTTGGTGGAGATTTAGACTTTCGACTCACAAAGGTGATCGATTTTTCATCATTACTAAGTGTCATTCTACCCTCTCTTACATCAAATAACGCCCCGGTGGACGCTAAGAATGGTCCACCCAAAATTAGAGGAATGTTTGGGTCCTCTTCTATGTCAATGATAATAAATTCGACTAGAAAGGTTAAACTACCCACTTGAACAGGTAGGTTGTCAGCAATTCCAACTGGGTGCCTAATGGTTTGATCAAAGAGTAGAACACTCATTTATGTTGGACTTAGCTCACCTACTCGTAATTTCTTACATAATGAAATAGGCATAACACTTATACTTGCACCTAAATCTGCTAGTGCATCATACATGACACAATCACTAAGTAGACAAGGAACAATAAATTTACCCGGATCACCCAACCTAGGTGAAAGCTTTGGTAGAACTGTCTTCACCGGGTTTATCTTTACGGTTTTTGTTTCTTGCACTTTCTTATTCTTCTTCTTCTTTCCAGAGGTATCACAAACTTTATTACCTATTACTTGCTCATACTCAACTCTTTTTCTTGGAAACGGGATGGGTGGTCTGTATGGTGCCACCACTGGCTTTACATACTCGGGTGGTGGTGTTGTTGTAACTTCTTTATTGTTACTCACATCAAAAACCTTCTCATCTTCTGATGCTGGTTTTTCAGAATTTGTTGAAACCATATTAACATTCTCATTCCGAGGATTTACTTCAGTATTACTCGGCAGCTTTCCTTGTTCTCTCTCACTCATCATGCTAGCAAGAGTACCTACGTGTTTTTCTAGATTCAAAATGGAAGCTTGTTGAGTTCTTAATGACTGATCAAACCTTTCATTTGTTTGGGTTTGAGATGAAATAAATTGTGTTTGAGATTCCATTAACTTTGCCATCATTTCTTCCAGATTTGACTTTTTCTCTTTGGTTTGTTGTGGTGGTTTATACAAGCCAGGTCTTTGTTGATTGAAAGTGTTGTTTTGAGTTGGTTGGTTATTCAAACCTTGTTGGTTGTACGAGTTATTGTTGGGTCCATTTGGATTGTAAAGAATGTTTTGATTTCGATTGAAGTTTGGCCTTGGCAGTTGATAATTATTTTGATAATTATTTCCCGGCTTTTGGTTCATGTAGGAAACATTCTCACGTTGTTCCATCGTTTGTTCATTGTGACAATCTTTCGTTAAGTGTGGTCTACCGCATTGCTCACAACTGATTCGTATTGAGTAAATATCTTTATTCATCTTTTTCATTCGTCTCTCGAAAGCATCTATTTTTGCAGAAACGGAATCAAAGTCATGGCTAGAATTGGCTCTAGCCGCTTTAGATGAAAGAAAGATATCTTTTTCCTGGTACCACTCATGTGAGTGGGAGGCTGTGTTATCAATAATTTTGTAAGCTTCAGTTGCGGTTTTCTTCATAATGGAACCACCAGCTGTGATGTCGATGTCTTTTCGTGTAGCAACGTCGACACCTTGGTAAAATTTCTTAAACCGTGTTGAGGACATCCTCTCAACAACTTTCCGAATCTTGTCCACGCCTCATATAAAGTTTCATTTAGCTTTTGTGTGAACGTAACTATTTCTCCTTGAAGTCTCACGGCTTTAGATGCAGGAAAGAATTGTTTAAGAAATTTTTCAACTAAGACATCCCATGTATCAATTACCCCTTCAGGTAACGATTCTAACCAATCATTGGCTTCTCCCTTTAAAGTCCAGGGAAATAACATGAGATAGATTTGTTCATCCTCAACTTCTCTGATTTTGAATAGAGTACAAATCCTATTAAAGGTTCGAAGATGTTCGTTTGGATCTTCTTTTGGCGTACCACTATATTGGCATTGATTAGTTACCATGTGTAGGATTTGTCCTTTGATTTCATAATCTGGCGCATTAATATCTGGTTTAATAATGGCGTGACCTTGGCCCGTGCGTGTAGCTCTCATTCGATCTTCCATACTTTGAAGTTCCGTTACTTCCATAATTGAATTTGTTGAATCTGAATCACTAGAGGATTCTGATTTAATGGTTTGTGGTTTAGGAGGAATGATTAGTGGTTCAGGATCTTGGAATTGTCCTTGAATATCCTCCGGGTTTTCAATTTTGAAGTCGGGTTCAAAAAATGGATTATCGGAAATTTGAATTGGAGTACTTGGTCGACTAGATGACAATTCTAAAGAAAAATCAACGGCGACAATATTGGCTAGATGTCTTGATCGAGTTACAGGTGGTGAACGTATGAAAGGTGGTGAACGTTTTGCTCGGTGCATTCACTGAATATCCTATTAGTTATAAAAGATAAAAATTATATAAGTTATCAAATTAATAGACTTTTCTGATTTTGCCCACGTTTCGAATAGCTAATAGATGCAGCAGGTAGCCAGGACCCTTTAAATCGGAAACCCACAACTCGCCACTAACAAATCCAACTATTACTACGAACCAGAAAATTTTGGATGTCTATCAATTTAACCGCTTAAATTTTTTTTTTCGTTTTGAAATTTTAGAGAAGAAATAGAAAATTCTATGTCCTAAAAACTAGAGCGTAGAAATGAGAAAGAAAAAGAGTGCGTCGAAAAACGTCGAAAAATAAAAATCGAAAAACAAATGTCGAAAAATAAACAGGCGAAAAATAAAAATAAGAAAATAAAGCGTCGAAACTTAGAATTCTAAAAATTAAAACTTACGTCTAAAGGTATTAAAGCTTAAAAGAAATTCTATATCCAAAACGGCAATAACTTAAAAAGTACTAAAATCTTAAAACGGCATCGCAAAATTCTAAAGCACCTAAATCTTAGTCTAAAGAAAAAGCACTTAAGGGATTTTACGGCAAAGCCTAAAAATCTAGAGCTACTATGGCAAAATACTAAGTTTAAAACTAGTTACGAACGATAAATATACAAATTACGAAATAAACGATTAAAATATACAATTTATAAAAAGATATAAAAATAATAAAATTACTTATTTTTATAAAAATATTATTTTTATATTATTATTTTATAAAAGTATTAATTTATAATTTAATAAAACTAATTAAAACTAAAAATATAAAATTAATTAAAACTTAAACTAACTAATATTAAATGAAACCCTAACTATAATTAATTAATAATAATAATAATTAAACAAACCCTAATCCGTACCAGCTATGTTTCAGACAGGGTCATGTGGTCGCATGAATTTATAACTGAATCCTCATGAGATCGCATGAGGGTCAGGTTCAGTTCACATGTAGGTTCAAAATCGACAGGTTCAAAGTGTAATTTACTAATTTTTTTTTTCCTTTTTACTTTGTTTTCTGTTTTTGATTTAAATAAAATATTTATATAAATTAAATAAAACTTATATTTAAAAATTAAAATAAAAATACTTTATAATTTTATATATTTTAAACGAAATCTTAAAAATATTTATATTTTTATATTTTTTTTTCTTTTTATTATTTTTAACACTTATTATAAATACAAAATATTTTTATGAAATAAGAAATAATATATTTATACAAAAATATAGTTTTACTAAAATATAGCGTAAAAATATAGCGTTTCGTCGAGATCCCAGGCAGCGGTGCCAAAAACTTGATGTGCGCAGAGGTGTATACCAAATAGTTATATTTTTATTACGAAATACTATTAAATATGGTACAATTTTACACAAGTTATTTATTTATTTAAATAGTGGATATACCTAAACCTTGCTACAACACTTATAGGCAGTGTACCTAATTGTAGAGTAGTGTAGTTTTTAGTACGTCCGGTTCGTTCCACAGGGAGACGGCTTATTGCGTACACTATATTTTTAAATAATTATATTTGTATATATATATATATATATATATATATATATATATATATATATATATATATATATATATATATATATATATATATATATATATATATATTAGTAATATAGTAGTATTATTATTATTATAAAAAGGGGGTTTTACCGTTTAATGACCGGTTTGTCGATTTTAAATAAAGCGTAAAGATAAATGAGGATAATATAAATGACAGAATTTAAATTGCGATAAAGTAAATTGCAGTAATTAAAATGACAGTAAATAAAGGTACGATGAAATATGAAATAAAAATATTATGCTTATTTAAACTTCCGTAATCATGATGTTTGACGTTTTGATTTTAATTAATTGTTACCCGGGTTAATTGTCCTTTGTCCTGGTTTATTTGATACCTATCTAGTTTTTATCCACAATAGTCCATCGGTCATAATTATAAAATACTCGTCAAATTAACCTTATTTCCGAAGTCAAATATTCCAACTAATTAGGGACTTGAACTGTAACAAGGTCTTAATACTTTGTTAAAAATTACACCAGGTTATCGACTGCGTGTAATTCAAGGTTTTAATACTTTGTTAACAATTACACCAATTACCCTTGTATGTAATCCACCCCTGTTTTAATTAGTCCATGATACATTAATTTATTCACTTGGCCATAATGAATAATAAATTACCCAATCCAATTGATTAAATTAAATGATTGTAACAGATGTCGTATAAACGTCACTAAATAGGACATTCATAATCATTTAATAATTATTAGATTAACTAATTTAAAGATAGGTTCGACATATTCCAACGAGTTGTCATTCGTTATTAGACAATACCCCCCATCTATTAATAGTTCATAGTCCAATGTTCACAAGTGTCGGTCTTTTGTCCAAACCCAAATTATGGTACAAAATCCAATAACCCAATCTTAATTTTTAGTCCAACATCACGATTACTTCAGCTCAAATAAGCATAATAATAACTTAGTTACAAGACATTAATTTAAAAAGGAAGAACATAGCTTACAGTGATTATTTATCGCGTAGCGTTACTCGGACAGAGTTCCGACTTTAAAACCCGTAAAACATTTCTTACAATAACCCAATTATTATTAATTTAAATTAAAATTATAATTAAAATATAAATATAAATATAAATTGAGAGATAAGAGAAAGAAAATAGAAAAAGATGTCTTAAAACTCGCAGAAAACTGGCGAATTTATAGGATGCGGCCTGCTACAGTAACTCATGCGAGTGCATAGGGTTTTAGTGCAAATCTCATGCACTCGTATGGGTTTTATGCCTATTTCCCATGCGATCGCATGGCCGTCAGATCCAGCTCACATATTTTTTGTTTTCTTGCTTGTCGACATATTATTATATACATATATATAATATATATATAATTTATATTAATTATATATATTATATTATATTCTTGTGCATAGTTGACTTGTAATTTTCGCTCCGTTGTCTCGTACATTTACGCACAGTTTATGTCTCGGTTCTGGTTTCTTGAACGTCCTTTCGTACGCGTAGATATCTTGTATTTTGTGTTCCGCGGCTTGTACTCTTGTAATTTTTAGATGTTTCTCATCAATAAATGGAACTACTTGGATTGTATCTTGTACATTTGAGCTTTTTGGTCATTTGCGTCTTCAAATCATCGTTTTCTTCTTTTGTCTTCTCACTTATTTATTTAAACGAATATTACATAAAAATAGAACAATTGCAACTAATAGCTTTACATATTGGGATGATATTGTACCTAAATATATGTTCATTTGGAGCACTAACAAATATCCCCACACTTGAGCGTTGCTTGTCCTCAAGCAATACAGAACTTGAAATAAAATCACACTTCACTCGAATCACTTTTTTATTCTCACACTTTATACATCAGTGGAATCCGAAAATGGAATTCGATTGGTCTTTTCCACTAGCAGACACTAAAGAACTAGTTTTCTCCCCCCATTCTGAATTTTTGTTTTGTAGGTTTTGTATTAAATTAATACGCATTTTTTAAATTTAAATTTTGTGTGAATTTAAAAACAAAATTTAATTAATTTCATTAAGTTTAAAAAATGATTTCTAAAATTCATCGTAAGTTGAAGACTAGGTCATGGAATCGAAATTGCTTTACCCGAGGGCGGGGCGACAAATTTTGTTATCATTATTTTTAATATTATTAATCTAAAGTATACCAAAAAAATTAAAAAATCCAAAAATCTTTGCTTTTAAAACAATCACTTTAACAACAAATTTTAAATTTTGTCGAGGGAAGGACTAGGTAAACATACCGAAACTACCTAAAGTAAAAGGAAACAAAATTTTAAAAAATTATTCATTTAAATTTATTTATAAAGAAAAAAATAATATATATATATATATATATATATATATATATATATATATATATATATATATATATGTGTGTTTGTATTTTTTGTAATGTACAAAACAAGGTAAAACAGCGCACTTTTAAAGATTAAGTTCAGCAAAAGCTACTAATTTTGACGATAAGACGCAAAACATATGTGAAATTACAACAAAAGGAATGAACGATGAGGCGCGCCATCTATCATTCGACGACCTTAGTAATTACAAACTGGGTATTTTTCATCACTTTACTACACTAATCACCCTCAAAAATTTATTATTATAGTCTGATTTCATGCAAATGAGGGCATTGCATGATCTCAAGTGTGGGGAAGGGTTATAAATTCTCTCGGGTTTGCACTTGGTTTATTTGCCAAATTTTGTGAAAATTTGAAAAATTTTCAATTTATTGAAATCAAAATCATGCTTATACGTATTTATGAACGATAAAAACTAGGTGTTAATACCGAAATTATCGTTACCTCGGAAAGGACATAAATTGAGAAACAACCTAAAATGCTTGAATTCATTTAAAATGGAAAAAAAGGAGAATAAAAAGGCAAAAAAATAAATAAATAAAAGCCAAGTGTGGGGAGAATGTACCAAGTTATTCAATTAAAAACTATCTATCACATGTTTCAGTAAAGTTATTGCAGGTGCTTTTGTTTTGGACAAAATTAACTGTTTTACCCGGTAAATTGTAATATAAATGGAAGAATAGATGGATCTACACGATGAATCAATTCCATTATTAAAAGGAAGTAAAGTCTTCCGAAAAAGACACGCGCTTCTTGATTTTGGTCAGGAAGTTGTCGTCCAAACCATCTGTAGGTTGACGAAAAATCTAGAAAAGTCATCTCTAAAATCAGTAGAAAATCCACGGACCTCAGCATCAAACAGATTCGCCAAGTGGTCAGATTTATCCTAACCGTGAGAAGGATTTATCTCGTAAAATGGAGAGGGCGCCGTGCAAATTAGCTTGATAAGACTAATGAATCAAACCCCCAGAAAGGATAATCTCCTTAAAGATTAAAAATCAGCTTTTAAGCCTGATATTACTCAATCCTTGAGATTGACTTTAAAGATTGAGAATTACAAACTCATGGAATTCAATGATATCTAAACTCGAGCTTGAACGAGAAAATATTTTGATCAAAATTAAAACCGATTTGTTTTCTGAAAACCCATTTTCAATGCGTTCATTACCATTGAACGTAAAATCCTAGGAATTCACCTGGAATTCATTAGGTCACCTGAACCAAATCGGATGTCAACCGTAAGAATGGTGGTTGCATAGCATGGTCAAAGACAGGACCTTGTGCCAGACCAAAAAATTATAGGGTGATCTTTGCTATTGCTCCTACAAAGGATAGTAATTGCATCCGACACGTTTTTGACCACAATTAAAAGCATGTCACGGGACATTGCCTTAACAGTTACTTGTTCAACGCTTTCTTTTACAACCGGACGGTAGTTTACCAAAAGGTAATATACGAAGCAAGTATATTGGACGTGTTGCTTTCCCAATACAAGGTTAGCAAGTGGGTGACACAAAACCATAAGTTTTGAGCTAAAATTTTCAAATCTAAAACCCACCAAACCCACAAAAACAATTTACAAACACCGGTGAAGGGTTATTCCAGAAAACTTATCTAGGATAAAATCTAGAATGAATTTTCAAAAGATCAAATGTTTTCATAAAGATCCAATTTCCTTAAAGGATCTAAATTTTTATAGTTATGTGGGACTGTAAACCACATCGTTACTATCATTGTTCATACCGCCGTATCAAAATCACTGATGTATAAAGTGTGACAATAAAAAAGTGATTCGAATGAAGTGTGATTTTATTTCAAGTTCTGTATTGCTTGAGGACAAGCAAAGCTCAAGTGTGGGGATATTTGATAGTGCTCCAAATGAACATATATTTAGGCATAATATCCTTCCAATATGTAAAGCTTTTAGTTGTAATTGTTCTATTTTTAGTAATATTTGTTTAAATAAATAAGTGCGAAGACAAAATAAGAAAACGACGATTTGAAGACGCAAATGACCAAAAAGCTAAAAAGTACAAAGTACAATCCAAGTGGTTCGAAATATTGATGAGAAACGTCTCAAAATTACAAAAGTACAAGTCGTAAAACGCAAAGTACAAGATATTAAATTATACGAAAGGACGTTCGAAAAATCGGAACCGGGACCTGAGTCAACTATCAACGCGCGACGCAACGGAGCTAAAATTACAAGTCAACTATGCATAAGAATATAATATAATATTTAAATAATTATATAAATTATTTATATATTATATATTATATTAAATAACGTCGACAAACTAGCAAACAAAAAATATGTGAGCTGGATCTGACGGCCATGCGATCGCATGGGAAATAGGCATAAAACCCATGCGAGTGCATGAGCCCATGCGAGTGCATGAGATTTGCACTAAAATCTCATGCGATCGCATGAGTTACTGTAGCAGGCCACATCCTATAAATTCGCCAGTTTTCTGTGAGTTTTAGGACATCTTTTTTTATCGATCTCTCTTTCAATTTATATTTATATTTATATTTTAATTATAATTTTAATTTAAGTTAATAATAATAAGGTTATTATAAGAATATTTTACGGGTTTTAAGTCGAAACTCTGTTCGTGTAAACGCTACGCGATTAATCACCACTGTAAGCTATGTTCTTCCTTTTTAAATTAATGTATCGTAACTAAGTTATTATTATGCTTATTTGAGCCGAAGTAATCATGATGTTAGACTAAATATTAAGATGGAGTTATTGGATTTTGTACCATAATTAAGGTTTGAACAAAAGACCGACACTTGTGAACATTGGACCATTGACTATTAATAGGTAGGGGGTATTGTTTAATCTAGTGACACCTCATTGGAACCTGTCAAACCTATCTTCAAATTAGTTAATCTTATAATTATTAAAATGATTATGTATGTCCTATTTAGTGACGTTTATACGACATCTTTTACGATCATTTAATTAATTATTCGGGTTGGGTAATTGATTATTCATTCTGATTAAGTGGGTAAATTAATATTCATATCTCATTAAAACAGGGGTGGATTACATACAAGGATAATTTGTGTAATTGTTAACAAAGTAATAAAACCTTGGATTACACGCAGTCGATAACCTGGTGTAATCATTAAACAAAGTATTAAAACCTTATTACAGTTCGAATCCCTAATTAGTTGGAATATTTGACTTCGGGAATAAGGTTAATTTAACGAGCATTTTATAATTATGACCGATGGACTATTATGGACAAAAACCAGATAGGTATCAAATAAATCCAGGACAAAGGAAAATTAACCCAGATAAATAAATTAAAATCAAAACGTCAAACATCATGATTATGGAAGTTTAAATAAGCATAATACTTTTATTTCATATTTCATCGTACCTTTATTTACTGTCATTTTAATTACTGTAATTTACTTTATCGCAATTTAAATTTTATCATTTATATTATCGTCATTTATCTTTACGCTTTATTTAAGATCGACAAACCGGTCATTAAACGGTAAAACCCCCTTTTATAATAATAATAATACTACTATATTACTAATATATATATATATATATATATATATATATATATATATATATATATATATATATATATATATATATATATATATATATATATATATATATATATATATATATATATATATATATAATTGTTTAAAAATATAGTGTACGCAATAAGCCGTCTCCCTGTGGAACGAACCGGACTTACTAAAAACTACACTACCCTACGATTAGGTACACTGCCAATAATTGTTGTAGCAAGGTTTAGGTATATCCCATAAATAAATAATTAAAACTTGTGTAATTTGTATCGTATTTCGTAATAAAAATATAACTATTTCGTATACACCTCCGCTTCACACATCAAGTTTTTGGTGCCGCTGCCGGGGAAACTTAACGTTGAAGCGAAACGCTATAAAAAATATTAGTAAGTTTTAATTTCTTTCTGTAAAAATTCGTTTTAAATACAAAAATATAAAAATAAAATCAAAATATATATATTTTTAAGAGTTTGTTTAAAATTATAAAGTATTTTTATTTTTTTATTTTAGTTTTTAAATATAAGTTTTATTTATATAAATATTTTATTTAAATTAAAAATAGAAAAAAAAAATATAAGTATAAATAAGTATTCGGGCATGGTACTGCAGCAGCCCAAGACCTAGCCTGGTATCCGAAGCCATGCGATCGCATGACCCAGCAACATAAAACTCATGCCATCGCATGAGGCTGTCTGACAGGTCTGATCCCAGCAATTATTACGCATTAGCGTTTTATTATTAATTATACTTATTAATTAACCCTAATTTGGTTTTAATTAATTAATTAGTTTTTAAATTTAGTTTTAATTTATATTTAGTAATATTAAGTTTTAATATTATTAATAATTATATAAATTAATAATTTTATAAAATAAATATAAAAATAATATTTTTATAAAAATAAGTAATTTTATCACTTTTTATATCTTTTTATATTTCGTATCTTTTTAATCGTTTATTCGTAAATTGTATATTTATCGTTCGTAATTAGTTTAAGCTACAGTTTTTGCCGTAGTTATTTTTATTTCTAGATGTTTAGGCCTTGCCGTAAAATCTCTTAAGTGCTTTTTCTTTAGACTAAGATTTAGGTGCTTTAGAATTTTGCGACACCGTTTTAAGTTTTAGTTTTTTTTTGTTTTTAAGTTATTGTCGTTTTGGATATAGAATTCCTTTTAAGCTTTAATACCTTTAGACGCAACTTTTTAATATTTAGTTTTTAGACTTTTAAGTTTCGACGTTTTTCTTTCTTATTTTTATTTTTCGACCATTTATTTTTTGACGTTTTTCGACGCACTCTTTTTCTTTCTTATTTCTCGACGCTCTAGTTTTTAGGACTTAGAATTTTTTCTATTTCTTCTCTAAAATTTCAAAACGAAAAATTAGTTTAAGCGGTTAAATTGATAGGCATCCAAAATTTTCTGGTTCGTAGTAATAGTTGGATTTGTTAGTGGCGAGTTGTGGGCTTCCGATTTAAAGGGTCCTGGCTACCTGCTGCATCTATTGGCTATTCGAAATGTGGGCAAAATCAGAAAAGTCTATTAATTTGATAACTTATATAATTTTTATTTTTATAACTAATAGGATATTCAGTGAATGCACCAAGCAAAACGTTCACCACCTTTCATACGTTCACCACCTATAACTCGATCATGACATCTAGCCAATATTGTCACCGTTGATTTTTCTTTAGAATCGTCATCCAGTCGACCAAGTACTCCAATTCAAATCACTCATCCAGAAATCCTGAACCACTAATCATTCCTCCTGAACCACAAATCACTCATCCAGAAATTGTCGAGGAAAAACCATTAAATTAGAATCCTCTAGTGATTCAGATTCAACAAATTCAATTATGGAAGTAACAGAACCTCTAAGTATGGAAGACCGAATGAGAGCAACACGCACTGGCCAAGGTCACGCCATTATTAAACCAGACATTAATGCGACAAATAATGAAATCAAAGGACAATTCCTACACATGGTAACTAATCAATGCCAATATAGTAGTACGCCAAAAGAAGATCCAAACGAACATCTTCGTACCTTTAATAGGATCTGTACTCTATTTAAAATCAGGGAAGTTGAGGATGAACAGATCTATCTCATGTTATTTCCCTGGACTTTAAAGGGAGAAGCCAAAGATTGGTTAGAATCGTTACGTGAAGGGGCGATTGACACATGGGACGTTTTAGTTGAAAATTTTTTTAAACAATTCTTTTCGGCATCTAAAGCCGTGAGACTTCAAGGAGAAATAGTTACGTTCACACAAAAGCCAAATGAAACTCTATATGAGGCGTGGACAAGATTTGGAAAGTTGTTAAGAGGATGTCCGCAACATGGTTTAGACACTTATCAAATAGTACAAATATTCTACCAAGGTATCGACATTGCTACACGAAAAGGCATCGACATAGTAGCTGGTGGTTCCATTATGAAGAAAACTGTAACTGAAGCTTACAAAATCATTGATAACACAACATCCCACTCGCATGAGTGGCACCAGGAAAAAGATATCTTTCGTTCATCTAAAGCGGCTAGAGCCAATTCTAGCCATGACTTTGATTCCGTTTCCGCAAAAATAGATGCTTTTGAGAGACGAATGGAAAAGATGACTAAAGATATTCACGCAATACGAATCAGTTGTGAACAATGCGGTGGACCACACTTAACGAAAGATTGTCAAATTGAACAAACGATACAACAACGAGAGAATGTTTCCTACATGAACCAAAGGCCAGGAAATAATTATCAAAATAATTATCAACCTCCAAGGCCAAACTTCAATCGAAATCAAAACATTCTTTACAATCCAAATGGGCCAAACAATAACTCGTATAACCAACAAGGTCCGAATAACCAACCAACTCAAAACAACACTTTCAATCAACAAAGACCTAGCTTATATAAACCACCACAACAAACCGAAGAGAAAAAGTCAAATCTGGAAGAAATGATGGCAAAGCTAATGGAATCTCAAACACAATTTATTACATCTCAAACCCAAACAAATGAGAGGTTTGATCAGTCACTAAGAACTCAACAAGCTTCCATTTTGAATCTAGAAAAACACGTAGGTACTCTTGCTAGCATGATGAGTGAGAGGGAACAAAGAAAGCTACCGAGTAATACTGAAGTAAATCCTCAGAATGAGAAGGTTAATATGGTTTCAACAAATTCTGAAAAACCAGCATCAGAAGATGGGAAGGTTTTAGATATGAGTAACAATGAAGAAGTTACAACACCAACACCACCACCACCCGAGTATGTAAAGACAGTGGTGGTACCATACAGACCACCCATCCCTTTTCCAAGAAAAGGAGTTGAGTATGAGAAAGTAATATTTAATAAAGTTTGTGATACCTCTGGAAAGAAGAAGAAGAATAAGAAAGTACAAGAAACAAAAACCATAAAAGTAAACCCGGTGAAGACAGTTCCGCCAAAACATCCACCTAGGTTGGGTGATCCGGGTAAATTTATTGTTCCTTGTCTACTTAGTGATTGTGTCATGTATGATGCACTAGCAGATTTAGGTGCGAGTGTAAGTGTTATGCCTCTTTCATTATATAAAATATTAGGAGTAGGTGAGTTAAGTCCAACGGGAATGAGTGTTCGACTCTTTAATCAAACCATTAAGCACCCAATTGGAATTGCTGACAACCTACCCGTTCAAGTGGGTAATTTAACCTTTTTAGTCGAATTTATTGTCATTGACATAGAAGAGGACTCAAACATTCCTCTAATTTTAGGTCGACCATTCTTAGCGTCCACCGGGGCGTTATTTGATGTAAGAGAGGGTAGAATGACACTTAGTAATGATGAAAAATTGATCACCTTTGTGAGTCGAAAGTCTAAATCTCCACCAACCAAAACCGTTGAACCAACAAAATGATTGGTAAGAACCATATTGTTTTACCAACTCCAACGGTAGTGTTTAACAATAATAAAATGCCTAAGTGTGGGAAAGATGAAGTAAAACCTAAAGATAACCTGATAACAAAGAACCCCGTTGTTGATACGAAATTAAATGACTCCGTTATTAATAGTTCAATGAAGAAACTTATTAAACGGATTCGCGATGCTAGAACTAAGGGGAACTTTAAGTTATGTAACCGGTTAGTATCCAATCTATCGCCTAAAGAAAAGGAAAAACTAGTTGAATTTGTAGATATTACACAGGAATCCGACCAATGGCTTAAAGCAAAAGTCATAGATATGCAAGTTGATTATGGTCCAAAAGAAATTGACAATGAAGTTAATCACAAACTCGACACCACAGCTACCTAAGTGTGGGGAGATTCAGATGTTCTAAAAAGAAAATGTTGTCTAGAGTTAGTTGTTCTGTTCTCGTGTAGTTCCGAAAATGGAATCCGATTGGTCTTTTCCACTAGCAGACACTAAAGAACTAGTTTTCTCCCCCCATTCTGAATTTTTGTTTTTTAGGTTTTGTATTAAATTAATACGCATTTTTTAAATTTAAGTTTTGTGTAAATTTAAAAACAAAATTTACTTTATTTCATTAAGTTTAAAAAATGATTTCTAAAATTCATCGTAAGTTGAAGACTAGGTCATGGAATCGAAATTGCTTTACCCGAGGGCGGGGCGACAAATTTTGTTATCATTATTTTTAATATTATTGATCTAAAGTATACCAAAAAAATTAAAAAATCTAAAAATCTTTGCTTTTAAAACAATCACTTTAACGACAAATTTTAAATTTTGTCGAGGGACGGACTAGGTAAACATACCAAAACTACCTAAAGTAAAAGGAAACAAAATTTTAAAAAATTATTCATTTAAATTGTTTTATAAAGAAAATATATATATATATATATATATATATATATATATATATGTTTGTATTTTACGTTATGTACAAAACAAGGTAAAACAGCGCACTTTTAAAGATTAAGTTCAGCAAAAGCTACTAATTTTGACGATAAGACGCAAAACATATGTGAAATTACAACAAAAGGAATGAACGATGAGGCGCGCCATCTATCATTCGACGACCTTAGTAATTACAAACTGGGTATTTTTAATCACTTTACTACACTAATCACCCTCATGAATTTATTATTATAGTCTGATTTCATTCAAATGAGGGCATTGCATGATCTCAAGTGTGGGGAAGGGCTATAAATTCTCTCGGGTTTGCACTTGGTTTATTTGCCAAATTTTGTGAAAATTTGAAAAAATTTCAACTAAATGAATTCAAAATCATGTTTATACATTTTTATGAACGATAAAAACTAGGTGTTAATACCGAAATTATCGTTACCTCAGAAAGGACATAAATTGAGAAACAGCCTAAAATGTTGAATTCATTTAAAATGGAAAAAGGAGAATAAAAAGGCAAAGAAATAAATAAATAAAAGCCAAGTGTGGGGAGAATGTACCAAGTTATTCAATTGAAAATTATCTATCACATGTTTCTGTAAAGTTATTGCAGGTGCTTTTGTTTTGGACAAAATTAATTGTTTTACCCGGTAAATTGTAATATAAATGGAAGAATAGAAGGATCTACACGATGAATCAATTCCATCATTAAAAGGAAGTAAAGTCTTCCGAAAAAGACACGCGCTTCTTGATTTAGGTCAGGAAGTTGTCGTCCAGACCAGCTGTAGGTTGACGAAAAATCTAGAAAAGTCATCTCTAAAATCAGCAGGAAATCCACGGACCTCAGCATCAAACAGGGTCGCCAAGTGGTCAGATTTATCCTAACCATGAGAAGGATTTATCTCGTAAAATGGGGAGGGCGCCGTGCAAATTAGCTTGATAAGACTAATGAATCAGACCCCCAGAAAGGATAATCTCCTTAAAGATTAAAAATCAACTTTTAAGCCTGATATTACTCAATCCTTGAGATTGACTTTAAAGATTGAGAATTACAAACTCATGGAATTCAATGATATCTAAACTCGAGCTTGAATGAGAAAATATTTTGATCAAAATTAAAACTGATTTATTTTCTGAAAACCCATTTTCAATGCGTTCATTACCATTGAACGTAAAATCCTAGGAATTCACCTAGAATTCATTAGGTCACCTGAACCAAATTGGGTGTCAATCGTAAGAACGGTGGTTGCATAGCATGGTAAAAGATAGGACCTTGTGCCAGACTGAAAAATTATAGGGTGATCTTTTCTATTGCTCCTACAAAGGATAGTAATTGCATCCGACGCGTTTTTGACCACAATTAAATGCATGTCATGGGACATTGCCTTAACAGTTGGTTGTTCAATGCTTTCTTTTACAACCGGATGGTAGTTTACCAAAAGGTAATATACGGAGCAAGTATACTGGACGTGTTGCTTTCCCAATACAAGGTTAGCAAGTGGGTGACACAAAACCATAAGTTTTGAGCTAAAATTTTCAAATCTAAAACCCACCAAACCCACAAAAACAATTTGCAAATACCGATGAAGGGTTATTCCGGAAAACTTATCTAGGATAAAATCTAGAGTGAATTTTCAAAAGATCAAATGTTTTCATAAAGATCCAATTTCCTTAAAGGATCTAAATTTTTATAGTCATGTGGGACTGTAAACCACATCGTTACTATCATTGTTCATACCGCCGTATTAAAATCACTGATGTATAAAGTGTGAGAATAAAAAAGTGATTCTAGTGAAGTGTGATTTTATTTCAAGTTCTGTATTGCTTGAGGACAAGCAACGCTCAAGTGTGTGGATATTTGATAGTGCTTCAAATGAACATATATTTAGGCACAATATCCTTCCCATATGTAAAGCTTTAGTTGTAATTGATCTATTTTTATGTAATATTCGTTTAAATAAATAAGTGCGATGACAAAAGAAGAAAACGACGATTTGAAGACGCAAATGACCAAAAAGCTAAAAAGTACAAAGTACAATCCAAGTGGTTCGAAATATTGATGAGAAACGTCTCAAAATTAGAAAAGTACAAGTCGCAAACCGCAAAGTACAAGATATTAAATTATACGAAAGGACGTTCGAAAAACCGGAACCGGGACCTGAGCCAACTATCAACGCGCGACGCAACGGAGCTAAAATTACAAGTCAACTATGCACAAGAGTATAATATAATATTTAAATAATTATATAAATTATTTATATATTATATATTATATTAAATAACGTCGACAAGCTAGCAAACAAAAAATATGTGAGCTGGATCTGACGACCATGCGATCGCATGGGAAATAGGCATAAAACCCATGCGAGTGCATGAGCCCATGCGAGTGCATGAGATTTGCACTAAAATCTCATGCGATCGCATGAGTTACTGTAGCAGGCCACATCCTATAAATTCGCCAGTTTTCTGTGAGTTTTAGGACATCTTTTTCTATCTATCTCTCTTTCAATTTATATTTATATTTATATTTTAATTATAATTTTAATTTAAGTTAATAATAATAAGGTTATTATAAGAATGTTTTACGGGTTTTAAGTCGGAACTCTGTCTGTGTAACCGCTACGCGATTAATCACCACTGTAAGCTATGTTCTTCCTTTTTAAATTAATGTATCGTAACTAAGTTATTATTATGCTTATCTGAGACGAAGTAATCGTGATGTTAGACTAAATATTAAGATGGGGTTATTGGATTTTGTACCATAATTAAGGTTTGGACAAAAGACCGACACTTGTGAACATTGGACTATTGACTATTAATAGGTAGGGGATATTGTCTAATCTAATGACAACTCATTGGAACCTGTCAAACCTATCTTCAAATTAGTTAATCTAATAATTATTAAAATGATTATGTATGTCCTATTTAGTAACGTTTATACGACATCTTTTACGATCATTTAATTAATTATTCGGGTTGGGTAATTGATTATTCATTCTGATCAAGTGGGTAAATTAATATTCATATCTCATTAAAACAGGGGTGGATTACATACAAGGATAATTGGTGTAATTATTAACAAAGTAATAAAAAAAACAAAAAAAACAAAGTAATAAAACCTTGGATTACACGCAGTCGATAACCTGGTGTAATCATTAAACAATGTATTAAAACCTTGTTACAGTTCGAATCCCTAATTAGTTGGAATATTTGACTTCGGAAATAAGGTTAATTTGACGAGCATTTTATAATTATGACCGATGGACTGTTATGGACAAAAACCAGATAGGTATCAAATAAATCCCGGACAAAGGACAATTAACCCAGATAAATAAATTAAAATCAAAACGTCAAACATCATGATTATGGAAGTTTAAATAAGCATAATAATAACTTAGTTACGATACATTAATTTAAAAAGGAAGAACATAGCTTACAGTGGTGATTAATCGCGTAGCGTTTACACGGACAGAGTTCCGACTTAAAACCTGTAAAACATTCTTGTAATAACCTTATTATTATTAACTTAAATTAAAATTATAATTAAAATATAAATATAAATATAAATTGAAAGAGAGATAAATAGAAAAAGATGTCCTAAAACTCACAGAAAACTGGCGAATTTATAGGATGTGGCCTGCTACAGTAACTCATGCGATCGCATGAGATTTTAGTGCAAATCTCATGCACTCGCATGGGCTCATGCACTCGAATGGGTTTTATGCCTATTTCCAATGCGATCGCATGGCCGTCAGATCCAGCTCACATATTTTTTGTTTGCTAGTTTGTCGACGTTATTTAATATAATATATAATATAATATATAAATAATTTATATAATTATTTAAATATTATATTATATTCTTGTGCATAGTTGATTTGTAATTTTAGCTCCGTTACATCGCGCGTTGATAGTTGGCTCAGGTCCCAGTTCTGGTTTTTCGAACGTCCTTTCGTATAATTTAATAACTTGTACTTTGCGTTTTGCGACTTGTACTTTTGTAATTTTGAGACGTTTCTCATCAATATTTCGAACCACTTGAATTGTACTTTGTACTTTTTAGCTTTTTGTTCATTTGCGTCTTCAAATCGTCGTTTTCTTCTTTTGTCTTCGCACTTATTTATTTAAACGAATATTACATAAAAATAGAACAATTACAACTAAAAGCTTTACATATTGGAAGGATATTGTGCCTAAATATATGTTCATTTGGAGCACTATCAAAGTATGGGGAGATTCAGATGTTCTAAAAAGAAAATGCTGTCTAGAGTTAGTTGTTCTATTCTCGTGTAATTCCGAGAATGAAATCCGATTGGTCTTTTCCACTAGCAGACACTAAAGAACTAGTTTTCTCCCCCCATTCTAAATTTTTTTTGTTTTGTAGGTTTTGTATGAAATTAATACGCTTTTTAAAATTAATTTTTTGTATGAATTTAAAAACAAAAATTTACTTTATTTCATTAAGTTTAAAAAAAATGATTTCTAAAATTCATCGTAAATTGAAGACTAGGTCATGGAACCGAAATTGCTTTACCGGAGGGCGGGGCAAAAAATTTTGTTATCATTATTTTTAATTTTATTGATCTAAAGTATACCAAAAAAATTAAAAAACCCAAAAATCTTTGCTTTTAAAACAATCGCTTTAAAAACGACAAATTTTAAATTTTGTCGAGGAACGGACTAGGTAAACATACCGAAACTACCTAAAGTAAAAGGAAACAAAATTTAAAAAAAAATTATTCATTTAAATTGTTTTAATAAATAAAGGTTTATATATATATATATATATATATATATATATATATATATATATATATATATATATATATATATATATATATATATATATATATATATATATATATATATATATATATATATATATGTTTGTAGTTTATCTTATGTACAAAACAGGGTAAAACAGCACTTTTTCAAAGACTGACATTAAAGTTCAGCAAAAGCTACTAATTTTGACGATAAGACGCAAAACATATGTGAAATTACAACAAAAGGAATGAACGGTGAGGCGCGCCATCTATCATTCGACGACCTTAGTAATTACAAACTGGGTATTTTTAATCACTTTTCTACACTAATCACCCTCATGAATTTATAATTATAGTCTGATTTCATGCAAATGAGGGCATTGCATGATCTCAAGTGTGGGGAAGGGTTATAAATTCTCTCGGGTTTACACTTAGTTTAATTGCCAAATTTTGTGAAAATTTGAACAAATTTTCAATTAAATGAATTCAAAATCATGTTTATACATATTTATGAACGATAAAACTAGGTTGTAATACCAAAATTATTGTTACCTCAGAGAGAACATAAATGGAGAAACAACCCAAAACGTTAGAATTCATTTAAAATGGAATAGAGGAGAATAAAAAGGGAAAGAAAAAAATAAATAAAAGCTAAGTGTGGGAAGAATTTACCAATTTCTTTAAAACACATATCACATATTTGGTACAGATTATTGCAGGTACTTTTGCTTTGAACTAAAATAATCAGTTTTACCTAATTTACTGTAATATATATTTGAAAGAAAGATGGATCTGCACGATGAATCAATTCCATCATTAAAAGGAAGTAAAGTCTTCTGAAAAAGACAGGCGCTTCTTGATTTAGGTCAAGAAGTTGTCGTCCAGACCAGCTGTAGGTTGACGAAAAATCTAGAAAAGTCATCTCTAAAATCAGCAGGAAATCCACGGACCTCAGCATCAAACAGGATCGCCAAGTGGTCAAACTTATCCTAACCATGAGAGGATCTGTCTCGTAAAATAGGGAGGGTGCCGTGCAAATTAACTTGATAAGACTAATGAATCAGACCCCCGGAAAGGATAATCTCCTTAAAGATAAAAAATCAGCTTTTAAGCCTGATATTACTCAATCCTTGAGATTGACTTTAAAGATTGAGAATTACAAACTCATGGAATTCAATGATATCTAAACTCGAGCTTGAACGAGAAAATATTTTGATCAAATTACAAACCGATTTGTTTTCTAAAAACCCTATTTTTAAAGCGTTCATTACCATTGAATGTAAAATCCTAGGAATTCACCTGGAATTCATTAGGTCACCTGAACCGAATCAGGTGTCAACCGTAAGAACGGTGGTTGCATAGCATGGTCGAAGACAGGACCTTGTGCCAGACCGAAAAACTATAGGGTGATCTTTACTATTGCTCCTACAAAGGATAGTAATTGCATCCGACACGTTTTAGACCATGGACAAAAGCATGTCACGGGACATTGCCTTAACAGTTGCTTGTTCAACACTTTCCTTTACAACCGGATGGTAGTTTACCGAAAGGTAATACACGGAACAAGTATACTGGACGTGTTGCTTTCCTAATACAATGTTAGCAAGTGGGTGACACAAAACCGCAAGTTTTGAGCTAAAATTTTCAAATCTGAAACCCACAAAACCCACAAAACCCAAAAAACCCACAAAACCCACAAAAACATTTTGCAAACACCGGTGAAGGGTTATTCCGGAAAACTTATGTAGGGTAAAAGCTAGATTGAATTTTCAAAAGATAAAATGTTTTCATAAAGATCCAATTTCCTTAAAGGATCTAAATTTTCATAGTCATGTGGGACTGTAAACCACATCGTTACTATCACTGTTTATACCGCTATATCAAAATCACTAATGTATAAAGTGTGAGAATAAAAAAGTGATTCGAGTGAAGTGTGATTTTATTTTAAGTTCTGTATTGCTTGAGGACAAGCAACGTTCAAGTGTGGGGCTATTTGATAGTGCTCCAAATGAACATATATTTAGGCACAATATCCTTCCAATATGTAAAGCTTTTAGTTACTATTGTTCTATTTTTATGTAATAATCGTTTAAATAAATAAGTGCGAAGACAAAAGAAGAAAATGACGATTTGTAGACGCAAATGACCAAAAAGCTCAAAAGTACAAAGTACAATCCAAGTGGTTCAAATTATTGATAAGAAACGTCTCAAAAGTTACAAGAGTACAAGACGCAAAACGCAAAGTACAAGATATTAAATCGTACGAAAGGACGTTCGAAAATTCGGAACCGGGACCTGAGCCAACTATCAACGCGCGACACAACGGAGCTAAAATTACAAATCAACTATGCACATGAATATAATATAATATTTATAAATATATAAAATTATATATATTATATATATTAAATAAATATGTCGACAAGCTAGGAGCCAAAAAGTATGTGACCAGGAAATGACAGCCATGCGATCGCATGGCCAGAAGGCACAAATCTCATGCGACCGCATGAGTTACTATAGCAGGCCACATTCTATAAATTCAGCATTTTTCGGACGAATTTATCACATCTTTTTCTATCTCTTACTCTCAAAATATATATTCATATTTATATTATAATTTTAATATTAAAGTTTAATAATAATAAGGTTATGTTAGCGAATGTTGTAAGTGTGTAAGTCAAAATTCTGTCCGTGTAACGCTACGCGATTAATCACCACTGTAAGCTATGTTCTTCCTTTTTAAATTAATGTCTCGTAACTAAGTTATTATTATGCTTATTTGAGACAAAGTAATCATGATGTTAGACTAAATATTAAGACAGGGTTATTAGATTTTGTACCATAATTAAGGTTTGGACAAAAGACCGACACTTGTGGACATTGGACTATGACTATTAATTAATAGGGGGTATTGTCTAATTGAGCGACAACTCATTGGAACCTGTCGAACCTATCTTCAAATTAGTTAATCTAATAATTATTAAAATGATTATGTATGTCCTATTTATTGACGTTTATACGACATCTTTTACGATCATTTAATTAATTATTTGGGTTGGGTAATTGATTATTCATTCTGATTAAGTGGGTAAATTAATATTCATATCTCATTAAAACAGGGGTGGATTACATACAAGGATAATTGGTGTAATTGTTAACAAAGTAATAAAACCTTGGATTACACGCAGTCGATAACCTGGTGTAATCATTAAACAAAGTATTAAAACCTTGTTACAGTTCGAATCCCTAATTAGTTGAAATATTTGACTTCGGGAATAAGGTTAATTTGACGAGCATTTTATAATTATGACCGATGGACTATTATGGACAAAAACCAGATAGGTATCAAATAAATCCAGGACAAAGGACAATTAACCCAGATAAATAAATTAAAATCAAAACGTCAAACATCATGATTACGGAAGTTTAAATAAGCATAATTCTTTTATTGTATTTCTCATCATACTTTTAATTACTGTCATTTTATTATTCGCAATTTTATATTTCGTCATTGTTATTTATTTTACGCATTTTAATTATCGTCATTTATCTTTACGCTTTATTTAAAATCGACAAACCGGTCATTAAACGGTAAAACCCCCTTTTTATAATAATAATAATAATACGACTTATATATATATATATATATATATATATATATATATATATATATATATATATATATATATATATATATATATATATATATATATATATATATTTATACAAATATAGTTTAAAAATATAGCGTTAAATTTGGATAGCTCTCTATGGAACGAACCGGACTTACTAAAAACTACACTACTGTACGATTAGGTACACTACCTATAAGTGTTGTAGTAAGGTTTAGGTATATCCACTCTAATAATAAATAAATAACTTGTGTAAAATTGTAGCGTATTTAATAGTATTTCGCAATAAAAATATAACTATTTCGTATACGCTGCTACATACATCAAGTTTTCTATCTATCCTCTCTATCTCTCTGTAATATATATATATACATATATATATATATATATATATATATATATATATATATATATATATATATATATATATATATATATATATTATAATTATAATTATAATTTTAATTTTAATTTTAATTTTAATAATAAGGGTATGTTGGCGAATGTTGTAAGGGTGTAAGTCGAAATTCTGTCCGTGTAACGCTACGCGATTAATCACCACTGTAAGCTATGTTCTTCCTTTTTAAATTAATGTCTCGTAACTAAGTTATTATTATGCTTATTTGAGCCAATGCAATCGTGATGTTAGACTAAATATTAAGACGGGGTTATTAGATTTTGTACCATAATTAAGGTTTGGACAAAATCGTACAATTTTACATAAGTTATTTATTTATTATTAGAGTGGATATACCTAAACCTTGCTACAACACTTATAGGCAGTGTACCTAATCGTACAGTAGTGTAGTTTTTAGTAAGTCCGGTTCGTTCCACAGGGAGCTATCCAAGTTTAACGCTATATTTTTAAACTATATTTGTATAAAGATATATATATATATATATATATATATATATATATATATATATATATATATATATATATATATATATATATATATATATATATATATATATATATATATATATATATATATATATATATATAAGTCGTATTATTATTATTATTATTATTATAAAAAGGGGGTTTTACCGTTTAATGACCGGTTTGTCAATTTTAAATAAAGCGTAAAGATAAATGACGATAATTAAAATGCGTAAAATAAATAACAATGACGAAATATAAAATTGTGAATAATAAAATGACAGTAATTAAAAGTATGATGAGAAATACAATAAAAGAATTATGCTTATTTAAACTTCCGTAATCTTGATGTTTGACGTTTTGATTTTAATTTATTTATCTGGGTTAATTGTCCTTTGTCCTGGATTTATTTGATACCTATCTGGTTTTTGTCCATAATAGTCCATCGGTCATAATTATAAAATGCTCGTCAAATTAACCTTATTCCTGAAGTCAAATATTCCAACTAATTAGGGATTCGAACTGTAACAAGGTTTTAATACTTTTTTTAATGATTACACCAGGTTATCGACAGCGTGTAATCCAAGGTTTTATTACTTTGTTTACAATTACACCAATTATCCTTGTATGTAATCCACCCCTGTTTTAATGAGATATGAATATTAATTTACCCACTTGATTAGAATGAATAATCAATTACCCAATCCAAATAATTAATTAAATGATCGTAAAAGATGTCGTATAAACGTCACTAAATAGGACATACATAATCATTTTAATAATTATTAGATTAACTAATTTGAAGATAGGTTCGACAGGTTCCAATGAGTTGTCGCTCAATTAGACAATACCCCCTATTTATTAATAGTCATAGTCCAATGTCCACAAGTGTCGGTCTTTTGTCCAAACCTTAGTTATGGTACAAAATCTAATAACCCTGTCTTAATATTTAGTCTAACATCACGATTACTTTGGCTCAAATAAGCATAATAATAACTTAGTTACGAGCCATTAATTTAAAAAGGAAGAACATAGCTTATAGTGGTGATTAATTGCATAGCGTTACACGGACAGAATTTCGACTTACATACTTACAACATTCGCTAACATAACCTTATTATTATTAAACTTTAATATTAAAATTATAATATAAATATAAATATATATTTTGAGAGTAAGGGATAGAAAAAGATGTGTTTTTTACTCGCAAAAAAGTGGCGAATTTATAGAATGTGGCCTGCTACAGTAACTCATGCTGTCGCATGAGATTTTAGTGCAAATATCATGCACTCGCATGGGTTTTATGCCTATTTCCCATGCGATCGCATGGCCGTCAGATCCAGCTCACATATTTTTTGTTTTCTTGCTTGTCGACATTTTATTATAAATATAATATATATATATATATAATTTATATTAATTATATATATTATATTATATTCTTGTGCATAGTTGATTTGTAATTTTAGCTCCGTTACGTCGCGCGTTGATAGTTGGCTCAGGTCCCGGTTCCGGATTTTCGAACGTCCTTTCGTATAATTTAAAATCTTGTACTTTGCGTTTTGAGGCTCGTGCTCTTGTAATTTTGAGACGTTTCTCATCAATAAATTGAACCACTTAAATTATATCTTATACATTTAAGCTTTTTGATCATTTGCGTCTTCAAATCATCGTTTTCTTCTTTTGTCTTCGCACTTATTTATTTAAACGAATATTACATAAAAATAGAACAATTGCAACCAAAAGATTTACATATTGGAAGGATATTGATACTAAATATATGTTCCTTTTTAGCATTATCAAATATCCCCACACTTGAACGTTGCTTGTCCTCAAGCAATACAGACTTTGAAATTAAATCACACTTCACTCGAATGACTTTTTTATTTTCACACTTTATACATCAGTGATTTTGATACAATGGTATGAACAATGATAGTAACGATGTGGTTTACAGTCCCACATGACTATAAAAATTTAGATCCTTTAAGGAAATTGGATCTTTATGAAAACATTTGATCTTTTGAAAATTCATTCTAGATTTTACCCTAGATAAGTTTTCCGGAATAACCCTTCACCGGTGTTTGCAAAATGTTTTTGTGGGTTTGGTGGGTTTCAGATTTGAAAATTTTAGCTCAAAACTTATGGTTTTGTGTCACCCACTTGCTAACCTTGTATTGGGAAAGCAATACGTCCAGTATACTTGTTCCATATATTTCCTTTCGGTAAACTACCATCCTGTTGTAAAGGAAAGCGTTGAACAAGCAACTGTTAAGGCAATGTCTAATGACATGCAGATGTTCATGGTCTAAAATGTGTCGGATGCAATTACTATCCTTTGTAGGAGCAATAGTAAAGATCACCCTATAGTTTTTCGGTCTGGCACAAGGTCCTGTCTTCGACCATGCTATGCAACCACCGTTCTTACGGTTGACACCCGAATTGGTTCAGGTGACCTAATCAATTTCGGTGAATTTTTAGGATTTTACGTTCAATGGTAATGAACGCATTGAAAATAGGTTTTCAGAAAATAAATCGGTTTTAATTTGATCAAAAATATTTTCTCGTTCAAGCTCGAGTTTAGATATCATTGAATTCCATGAGTTTGTAATTCTCAATCTTTAAAGTCAATCTCAAGGATTGAGTAATATCAGGCTTAAAAGCTGTTTTTTTTTATCTTTAAGGAGATTATCCTTTCTGGGGGTCTGATTCATTAGTCTTATCAAGCTAATTTGCACGGCGCCCTCTCCATTTTACGAGACAGATCCTCTCATGGTTAGGATAAGTCTGACCACTTGGCGACCCTGTTTGATGTTGAGGTCCGTCGATTTCCTGCTGATTTTAGAGATGACTTTTCTAGATTTTTCGTCAACCTACAGCTGGTCTGGACGACAACTTCCTGACCTAAATCAAGAAGTGCGTGTCTTTTTCGGAAGACTTTACTTCCTTTTAATGATGGAATTGATTCATCGTGCAGATCCATCTTTCTTTCAAATATATTACAGTAAATTAGGTAAAACTGATTAAAATCGTCCAAAACAAAAGTACCTGCAATAATCTTGTACAAAATATGTGATTTATGTTTTAAAGAACTTGGTAAATTCTTCCCACACTTAGTTTTTATTTATTTATTTTGCCTTTTTATTCTCCTCTATTCCATTTTAAATGAATTCAAGCGTTTTTGGTTGTTTCTCAATTTATGTCCTTTCCGAGGTAACAATAATTTCAGTAATAAAACCTAGTTTTATCGTTCATAAATATGTATAAACATGATTTTGAATTCATTTTATTGAAAATTTTTTAAATTTTCACAAAATTTGGCAAATAAACTAAGTGTAAACCCGAGAGAATTTATAACCCTTCCCCACACTTGAGATCATGCAATGCCCTCATTTGCATGAAATCAAACTATAATTATAAATTTATGAGGGTGGTTAGTTTAGAAAAGTGATTAAAAATACCGAGTTTGCAAACATATTATTTTATATCACATTTGATATTTAGCGTCTTGTCGTCAAAATTAGTAGCTTTTGCTGAACATGTCAGTCTTTGAAAATGCGATGTTTTCCCCTGTTTTGTACATAAGATAAACTACAAACATACACAATATTTTTATTATTATTTTTTTATAAAATCTTTAGTTATTAAAATAATTTAAATGAATAATTTTTTAAAATTTCGTTTCATTTTACTTTAGGTAGTTTCGGTATGTTTACCTAGTCCGTCCCTCGACAAAATTTAAAATTTGTCGTTTTTAAAGCGATTGTTTTAAAAGTAAAGATTTTTTATTTTTTAATTTTTTTTTTTTTTGGTATACTTTAGATCAATAAAATTAAAAATAATGATAACAAAATTTTTCTCCCCGCCCTCGGTTAAAGCAATTTCGGTTCCATGACCTAGTCTTCAACTTACGATGAATTTTAGAAATTATTTTTTTAAACTTAATGAAATAAAGTAAATTTTGTTTTTAAATTCACACAAAACTTAAATTGAAAAAGCGTATTAATTTCATACAAAACCTACAAAACAAAAATTCAAAATGGGGGAAGAAAACTAGTTCTTTAGTATCTGCTAGTGGAAAAGACCAATCGGATTCCATTCTCGAAACTACACGAGAACAGAATAACTAACTCTAGAAAACGTTTTCTCTTTAGAACATTTGAATCTCCCCACACTTAGGTAGTTGTGGTGTCAAAATTGTGATTAACTTCATCGTCAATTTCTTTTAGACCATAATCAACTTGCATATCTGTGACTTTTGCTTTAAGCCATTGGTCTGATTCCTGTGTAACATCCACAAATTCAACTAGTTTCGCCTTTTCTTTAGGCGATAGATTGGATACTAACCGGTTACATAACTTAAAGTTCCCCTTAGTTCTAGCATCGCGAATCCGTTTAATAAGTTTCTTCATTGAACTGTTAATAACGGAGTCATTTACTTTCGTATCAACAATGGGGTTCTTTGTTATCAAGTCATCATTAGGTGTTACTTCATCTTCCCCACACTTAGGCGTTTACCAATCATTTTTGTTGGTTCAACGGTTTTGGTTGGTGGAGATTTAGACTTTCGACTTACAAAGGTGATCGATTTTTTTATCATTACTAAGTGTCATTCTACCCTCTCGTACATCAAATAACGCCCTGGTGGATGCTAAGAATGGTCGACCTAAGATTTGAGGAATGTTTGGGTCCTCTTCTATGTCAATGACAATAAATTCGACTAAAAAGGTTAAATTACCTACTTGAACGGGTATGTTGTCAGCAATTCCAACTGGGTGCCTAATGGTTTGATCAAAGAGTCGAACACTCATTTCTGTTGGACTTAACTCACCAACTCCTAATCTCTTATATAATGAAAGAGGCATGACACTCACACTCGCACCTAAATCTGCTAGTGCATCATACATGACACAATCACTAAGTAGACAAGGAACAATAAATTCACCCGGATCACCCAATTTGGGTGGAGGTTTTGGTGGAACTATCTTCACCGGGTTTACTTTTACGATTTTTGTTTCTTGTACTTTCTTATTCTTCATTTTCTTTCCAGAGGTATCACAAACTTTATTACCTATTACTTGCTCATACTCAACTCCTTTTCTTGGAAACAGAATGGGTGGTCTGTATGGTGCCACCACTGGCTTTACATACTAGGGTGGTGGTGGTGGTGTTGTAACTTCTTCATTGTTACTCACATCGAAAACCTTCCCATCTTCTGATGCTGGTTTTTCAGAATTTGTTGAAACCATATTAACATTCTCATTCCGAGGATTTACTTCAGTATTACTTGGTACCTTTCCTTGTTCCCTCTCACTCATCATGCTAGCAAGAGTACCTGCGTGTTTTTCTAGATTCAAAATGGAAGCTTGTTGAGTTCTTAATGACTGATCGAACCTCTCATATGTTTGGGTTTGAGATGAAATAAATTGTGTTTGAGATTCCATTAACTTTGCCATCATTTCTTCCAGATTTAACTTTTTCTCTTCGATTTGTTGTGGTGGTTTATACAAGCCAGGTCTTTGTTGATTGAAAGTGTTGTTTTGAGTTGGTTGGTTATTCGGACCTTGTTGGTTATACGAGTTATTGTTGGGTCCATTTGGATTGTAAAGAATGTTTTGATTTCGATTGAAGTTTGGCCTTGGCGGTTGATAATTATTTTGATAATTATTTCCCGGCCTTTGTTTCATGTAGGAAACATTCTCACGTTGTTCCATCGTTTGCTCGATGTGACAATCTTTTGTTAAGTGTGGTCCATCGCATTGATCACAACTGATTCGTATTGCGTGAATATCTTTAGTCATCTTTTCCATTCATCTCTCGAAAGCATCTATTTTTGCGTAAACAGAATCAAAGTCATGGCTAGAATCGGCTCTAGCCGCTTTAGATGAACGAAATATATCTTTTTCTTGATGCCACTCATGCGAGTGGGATGCTGTGTTATCAATGATTTTGTGAGCTTCGATTGCGGTTTTCTTCATAATGGAACCACCAACTATTATGTCAATGTCTTTTCGTGTAGCAACGTCGCATCCTTGGTAGAATATTTGTACTATTTGATAAGTATCTAAACCGTGTTGCGGACATCCTCTCAATAACTTTCCAAATCTTGTCCACGCCTCATATAGAGTTTCATTTGGCTTTTGTGTGAACGTAACAATTTCTCCTTGAAGTCTCACAGCTTTAGATGCTGGAAAGAATTGTTTAAGAAATTTCTCAACTAAAACATCCCATGTGTCAATCGCCCCTTCAGGTAACGATTCTAACCAATCTTTGGCTTCTCCTTTTAAAGTCCAGGGAAATAACATGAGATAGATCTATTCATCCTCCACTTCTCTGATTTTAAATAGAGTACATATCCTATTAAAGGTACGAAGATGTTCGTTTGGATCTTCTTTTGGCGTACCACTATATTGGCATTGATTAGTTACCATGTGTAGGATTTGTCCCTTGATTTCATAATCTGGCGCATTAATATCTATCTTAATAATGGCGTAACCTTGGCCCGTGCGTGTGGCTCTCATTCGATCCTCCATACTTAGGGGTTCCGTTACTTCCATAATTGAAATTATTGAATACGAATCACTAGAGGATTCTGATTTAATGGTTTCTTCCTCGACAATCTCTGGATGAGTAATCTGTGGTTCAGGAGGAATGATTAGTGGTTCAGGATCTCTGAATTGTCCTTGAATATCCTCCGGGTTTTCAATTTTGAAGTCGGGTTCAAAATATGGATTATCGGAAATTTGAGTTGGAGTACTTGGATTACTAGATGATAATTCTAAAGAAAAATCAACAGCGGCAATATTAGTTAGATGTCTTGATCGAGTTACAGGTGGTGAACGTATGAAAGGTGGTGAGCGTTTTGCTCGGGGCATTCACTGAATATCGTATTAGTTATAAAAATAAAAATTATATAAGTTATCAAATTAATAGACTTTTCTGATTTTGCCCACGTTTCGAATAGCCAATAGATTCAGCAGGTAGCCAGGACCCTTTAAATCGGAAGCCCACAACTCGCCACTAACAAATTCAACTATTACTACGAACCAGAAAATTTTGGATGTCTATCAATTTAACCGCTTAAAATAATTTTTCGTTTTGAAATTTTAGAGAAGAAATAGAAAATTCTATATCCTAAAAACTAGAGCGTCGAGAAATAAGAAATAAAAAGAGTGCGTCGAAAAACGTTGAAAAATAAAAGGTCGAAAAATAAAAATAAGAAAGTAGAGCGTCGAAACTTAAAAGTCTAAAAACAAATTCTAAAAAGTTACCCCTATAGGGTATTAAAACTTAAATGCAATTCTATTTTGAAAACAGCAATTACTTAAAAGGCACTAAAATTTATAACGGCGTCGCAAAATTCTAAAGCGCCTATATCTTAATTCTAAAGAAAAAGCACTTAAGGAATTTTACGGCAAAGCCTAAAAATCTAGAAATATAAAATACTACGGCAAAAGCTAAATTACGAACGAAAATTATACAATTACGCTTTAACTAATAAAAAATACAAAATATAAACTAAGTTTAAAGTTATAAAAATACAATTTTATAAAAATATTATTTTTATATTATTTATTTTATAAAAGTATCAATTTATAATTAATAACACTAATTTAAACTAAATATTACAAATTAAATATTAAAACTAGAATTAAAAATTAATTAAATAAGTAAAACCCTAATTAATAATTAATTAATAATAATAATAAATAATAAAACCTAACCCTAATCCGTACGGCTAAGGTATTCAGAGATGTCTTTTCACCTCATGCGACCGCATGAGGTTTCTTTGGTCTGACCATGCGACCGCATGGACTCGAATACCAGGCTGAAGGTTTTGGGCTACAACAGTGATCGGCCCATTTCAGTTTTAAATTTTTTACGTTTTACTTTTTTTTGTGCCTTTTTTACTTATTTGATTTCAAACTCTTTTAATTTATATAAAATATAATTTAAATAAAACTTATATTTTAAAAATTACCTATTAGTTTTTTTTAACTAAAAAAATACAAACTTTTTAATTTTAAAAACGTAAAAATATAGTAATAAATATATATATTTATTTTTTCTTTTCTTTTTTTATGTTTTTATATTTAAAACTTACTATATTTTTACAAAAATAGATTAAAAATAAATATATATTTTTTTTATTTATAAAAATAGCGTTTTGTTTCGGCGTTTAAGATGTTCCCCGGCAGCGGTGCCAAAAAATTGATGTGTGCAGCAGTGTATACGAAATAGATTATATTTTACTACGAAATATGATATAAGTTACACAAGTTTTATTTACTTATTTAGATTGGGGTATACCTAAACCTTGCTACAACACTTATAGGCAGTGTACCTAATCGTAGAGTAGTGTAGTTTTTAGTAAGTCCAGTTCGTTCCACAGGGAGCTAGCTGAGTTTAACGCTATATTTTTATTAACTATTTTTATATAAAAATATATATAATTAAATATAGTAATATTATTATAAAAGGGGGTTTTTACCGTTTAATGACCGGTTTGTCGATTTTAAATAAAGCGTAAAGATAAATGACGATAATGACAGAATTTAAATTGCGATAAAGTAAATTGCAGTAATTAAAATGGCGGTAAATAAAGGTACGATGAAATATAAAATAAAAGTATTATGCTGATTTAAACTTCCGTAATCATGATGTTCGACGTGTTGATTTTAATTTATTACCCGGGTTAATTGTCCTTTGTCCTGGATTATTTGATACCTATTTGGTTTTTGTCCATAATAGTTCATCGATCATAATTATAAAATGCTCGTCAAATTAACCTTATTCCCGAAGTCAAATATTCCAACTAATTAGGGATTCGAACTGTAACAAGGTTTTAATACTTTGTTTAATGATCACACTAGGTTATCCTTGTATGTAATCCACCCCTGTTTTAATGAGATATGAATATTAATTTAGCCACTTGATCAGAATTAATAATCAATTACCCAACCCAAATAATTAATTAAATGATCGTAAAAGATGTCGTATAAACGTCACTAAATAGGACATACATAATCATTTTAATAAATATTAGATTAACTAATTTGAAGATAGGTTCGACAGGTTCTAATGAGTTGTCACTCAATTAGACAATACCCCCTATCTATTAATAGTCATAGTCCAATGTCCACAAGTGTCGGTCTTTTGTCCAAACCTTAATTATGGTACAAAATCTAATAACCCCGTCTTAATATTTAGTCTAACATCATGATTACTTTGGTTCAAATAAGCATAATAATAACTTAGTTACGAGACATTAATTCAAAAAGGAAGAACATAGCTTACAGTGGTGATTAATCGCGTAGCGTTACACGGACAGAATTTCGACTTACACCCTTACAACATTCGCCAACATACCCTTATTATTAAAATTAAAATTAAAATTAAAATTATATATATATATATATATATATATATATATATATGTATATATATATATATATATATATATATATATATATATATATATTACAGAGAGATAGAGAGGATAGATAGAAAAAGATGTGTTTTTTACTCGCAGAAAACTGGCGAATTTATAGAATGTGGCCTGCTACACTAACTCATGCGGTTGCATGAGATTTTAGTGCGAATCTCATGCACTCGCATGGGTTTTATGCCTATTTCCCTTGCGATCGCATGGCCGTCAGATCCAGCTCACATATTTTTTGTTTACTAGTTTGTCGACGTAATTTAATATAATATATAATATATAAATAATTTATATAATTATTTAAATATTATATTATATTCTTGTGCATAGTTGACTTGTAATTTTAGCTCCGTTGCGTCGCGCGTTGATAGTTGGCTCAAGTCCCGGTTCCGGTTTTTCGAACGTCCTTTCGTATAATTTAATATCTTGTACTTTGCGTTTTTTGGCTCGTACTCTTGTAATTTTGAGACGTTTCTCATCAATAAATTGAACCACTTGAATTATATCTTGTACATTTGAGCTTTTTGGTCATTTGCATCTTCAAATCATCGTTTTCTTCTTTTGTCTTCGCACTTATTTATTTAAACGAATATTACATAAAAATAGAACAATTGCAACTAAAAGCTTTACATATTGGAAGGATATTGATACTAAATATATGCCCTCATATGCATGAAATCAGACTATAATTATAAATTCACGAGGGTGATTAGTGTAGAAAAGTGATTAAAAATACCCAGTTTGTAATTACTAAGGTCGCGCGTTGATAGTTAGCTCAGGTCCCGGTTTCGGATTTTCGAACGTCCTTGCGTACTATTTAATATCTTGTACTTTGCGTTTTGCGGCTTGTACTCTTATCATTTTTGGACGTTTCTCATCAATAAATTGAACCACTTGAATTATATCTTGTACATTTGAGCTTTTTGGTCATTTGCGTCTTCAAATCGTCGTTTTCTTCTTTTGTCTTCGCACTTATTTATTTAAACGAATATTACATAAAAATAGAACAATTACAACTAAAAGCATTACATATTAGAAGGATATTGTGCCTAAATATATGTTCATTTGGAGCACTATCAAATATCCCCACACTTGAGCGTTGCTTGTCATCAAGCAATACAGAACTTAAAATAAAATTATACTTCACTCGAATCACTTTTTTTTTATTCTCACACTTTATACATCAGGGATTTTGATACGGAGGTATGTACAATGATAGTAACGATGTGGTTTACAGTACCACATGACTATAAAAATTTAGATCCTTTAAGGAAATTGGATCTTTATGAAAACATTTGATCTTTTAAAAATTCATTCTAGATTTTATCCTAGATAAGTTTTCCTGAATAACCCTTCACCGGTGTTTGCAAAATATTTTTGTGGGTTTTGTGGGTTTTAGATTTTAAAATTTTAGCTCAAAACTTGCGGTTTTGTGTCACCCACTTGCTAACCTTGTATTAGGAAAGCAACACGTCCAGTATACTTGTTCCGTATATTACCTTTCGGTAAACTACCGTCCGGTTATAAAGGAAAGCGTTGAATAAGCAACTGTTAAGGCAATGTCCCGTGATATGCAGATAATTATGGTTAAAAATGTGTCGGATGCAATTACTATCCTTTGTAGGAGAAATAGTAAAGATCACCCTATAATTTTTCGGTCTGGCACAAGGTCCTGTCTTCGACCATGCTATTCAACCACCATTCTTACGGTTGACACCCGATTTGGTTTAGGTGACCTACTGAATTCCAGGTGAATTCCTAGGATTTTACGTTCATTGGTAATGAACGCATTAAAAATAGGTTTTCAGAAAACAAATCGGTTTATAATTTTGATCAAAATATTTTCTCATTCAAGCTCGAGTTTAGATATCATTGAATTCCATGAGTTTGTAATTCTCAATCTTTAAGGTTAATCTCAAGGATTGAGTAATATCAGGCTTAAAAGCTGATTTTTTTATCTTTAAGGAGATTATCCTTTCTGGGGGTCTGATTCATTAGTCTTATCAAGCTAATTTGGGTAAAACTGATTAGTATCGTCCAAAACTGATTAGTGTCTTTTTCGGAAGACTTTACTTCCGTTTAATGATGGAATTGATTCATCGTGTAGATCCATCTTTCTTTCATATATATTACAGTAATTCGGGTAAAACTGATTAGTATCGTTCAAAACAAAAGTACCTGCAATAATCTTGTACAAAAACATGTGATATATGTCTTTCTTTGCCTTTTTATTCTCCTCTATTCCATTTTAAATGAATTCTAACGTTTTCGGTTGTTTATCCATTTATGTTCTCTTCGAGGTAACAATAATTTCGGTATTATCACCTAGTTTTATCGTTCATAAATATGTATAAACATGATTTTGAATTCATTTAGTTGAAAATTTTTCAAATTTTTACAAAATTTGGCAATTATACTAAGTGTAAACCCGAGAGAATTTATAACCCTTCCCCACACTTGAGATCATGCAATGCCCTCATATGCATGAAATCAGAATATAATTATAAATTCACGAGGGTGATTAGTGTAGAAAAGTGATTAAAAATACCCAGTTTGTAATTACTAAGGTCGTCGAATGATAGATGGCGCGCCTCATCGTTCATTCCTTTTGTTGTAATTTCACATATGTTTTGCGTCTTATCGTCAAAATTAGTAGCTTTTGCTGAACTTTAATGTCAGTCTTTGAAAAATGCGCTGTTTTACCCTGTTTTGTACATAAGATAAACTACAAACATATATATATATATATATATATATATATATATATATATATATATATATATATATATATATATATATATATATATATTATAAAAACCTTTATTAATTAAAACAATTTAAATGAATGATTTTTTAAAATTTTGTTTCCTTTTACTTTAGGTAGTTTCGGTATGTTTACCTAGTCCATCCCTCGACAAAATTTAAAATTTGTTGTTTTTAAAGCGATTGTTTTAAAAGTAAAGATTTTTGGGTTTTTTAATTTTTTTGGTATACTTTAGATCAATAATATTAAAAATAATGATAACAAAATTTGTCGCCCCGCCCTCGGGTAAAGCAATTTCGGTTCCATGACCTAGTCTTCAACTTACGATGAATTTTAGAAATCATTTTTTAAACTTAATGAAATAAAGTAAATTTTGTTTTTAAATTCACACAAAACTTAAATTTAAAAAATGCGAATTAATTTAATACAAAACTTACAAAACAAAAATTCAGAATGGGGGAAGAAAACTAGTTCTTTAGTGTCTGCTAGTGGAAAAGACCAATCGGATTCCATTCTCGGAACTACACGAGAACAGAACAACTAACTCTAGACAACGTTTTCTTTTTAGAACATTTGAATCTCCACACACTTAGGTAGCTGTGGTGTAGAATTTGTGATTAACTTCATTGTCAATTTCTTTTGGACCATAATCAATTTGCATATCTGTGACTTTTGCTTTAAGCCATTGGTCGGATTCCTGTGTAATATCCACAAATTCAACTAGTTTTTCGTTTTCTTTAGGCGATAGATTGGATACTAACCGGTTACATAACTTAAAGTTTCCCTTGGTTCTAGCATCGCGAATTTGTTTAATAAGTTTCTTCATTGAACTATTAATAACGGAGTCATTTAATTTCGTATCAACAATGGGGTTCTTTGTTATCAGGTCATTATTAGTTGTTACTTCATTTTCCCCACACTTAGGCATTTTATTATTGTTAAGCACTACCGTTGGAGTTGGTAAATCAATATGGTTCTTACCAATCGTTTTTGTTAGTTCAACGGTTTTGGTTGGTGGAGATTTAGACTTTCGACTCACAAAGGTGATCGATTTTTCATCATTACTAAGTGTCATTCTACCTTTTCTTACATCAAATAACGCCCCGGTGGATGCTAAGAATGGTCGACCTAAAATTAGAGGAATGTTTGGGTCCTCTTCTATGTCAATGACAATAAATTCGACTAGAAATGTTAAATTACCCACTTGAATGGGTAGGTCGTCAGCAATTCCAACTGGGTGCTTAATGGTTTGATCAAAGAATCGAACACTCATTTCCGTTGGACTTAACTCACCTACTCCTAATCTCTTATATAATGAAAGAGGCATAACATTCACACTCGCACCTAAATCTGCTAGTGCATCAAACATGACACAATCACTAAGTAGACAAGGAACAATAAATTCACCCGGATCACCCAATCTGGGTGGAGGTTTTGGTGGAACTGTCTTCACCGGGTTTACTTTAACGATTTTTGTTTCTTTTACTTTCTTATTCTTCTTCTTCTTTTCAGAGGTATCACAAACTTTATTACCTATTACTTGCTCATACTCAACTCCTTTTCTTGGAAATGGGATGGGTAGTCTGTATGGTGTTACCACTGGCTTTACATACTCGGGTGGTGGTAGTGGTGTAACTTCTTCATTGTTACTCACATCAAAAACCTTCCCATCTTCTGATGCTGGCTTTTCAGAATTCGTTGACACCATATTCACATTCTCATTCCGAGGATTTACTTCAGTATTACTCGGTAGCTTTCCTTGTTCCCTCTCACTCATCATGCTAGCAAGAGTACCTAAGTGTTTTTCTAGATTCAAAATGGAAGCTTATTGAGTTCTTAATGACTGATCAAACATCTCATTTGTTTGGGTTTGAGATGTAATAAATTGTGTTTGAGATTCCATTAGCTTCGCCATCATTTCTTCCAGATTTGACTTTTTCTCTTCGGTTTGTTGTGGTGGTTTATACAAGCTAGGTCTTTGTTGATTGAAAGTGTTGTTTTGAGTTGGTTGGTTATTCGGACCTTGTTGGTTATACGAGTTATTGTTGGGTCCATTTGGATTGTAAAGAATGTTTTGATTTTGATTGAAGTTTGGCCTTGGCGGTTGATAATTATTATTTTGATAATTATTTCCCGGCCTTTGGTTCATGTAGGAAACATTCTCACGTTGTTCCATCGTTTGCTCGATGTGACAATCTTTTGTTAAGTGTGGTCCACCGCATTGATCACAACTGATTCGTATTGCGTGAATATCTTTAGTCATCTTTTCCATTAGTCTCTCGAAAGCATCTATTTTTGCGGAAACGGAATCAAAGTCATGGCTAGAATAGGCTCTAGCCGCTTTAGATGAACGAAAGATATCTTTTTCTTGATGCCACTCATGCGAGTGGGATGCTGTGTTATCAATGATTTTGTGAGCTTCGATTGCGGTTTTCTTCATAATGGAACCACCAGCTGTTATGTCGATGTCTTTTCGTGTAGCAACGTCGCATCCTTGGTAGAATATTTGTACTATTTGATAAGTGTCTAAACCATGTTGCGGACATCCTCTTAACAACTTTCCAAATCTTGTCCACGCCTCATATAGAGTTTCATTTGGCTTCTGCATGAATGTAACAATTTCTCCTTGAAGTCTCACGGCTTTAGATGCCGGAAAGAATTGTTTAAGAAATTTTTCAACTAAAATGTCTCATGTGTCAATCGCCCCTTCAGGTAACGATTCTAACCAATCTTTGGCTTCTCCCTTTAAAGTCCAGGGAAACAACATAAGATAGATCTGTTCATCCTCAACTTCTCTGATTTTGAATAGAGTACAAATCCTATTAAAGGTTCGAAGATGTTCGTTTGGATCTTCTTTTGGCGTACCACTATATTGGCATTGATTAGTTGCCATGTGTAGGATTTGTCCTTTGATTTCATAATCTGTCGCATTAATGTCTGGTTTAATAATGGCGTGACCTTGGCCCATGCGTGTGGCTCTCATTGGGTCTTCCATACTTAGAGGTTCCGTTACTTCCATAATTGAATTTGTTGAATCTGAATCACTAGAGGATTCTGATTTAATGGTTTTCTTCCTTGACAATCTCTGGATGAGTAATTTGTGGTTCCAGAGGAATGATTAGTGGTTCAGGATCTCTGAATTATCCTTGAATATCCTCCGGATTCTCAATTGTGAGGTCGGGTTCAAAAAATGGATTATCGGAAATTTGAATTGGAGTACTTAGTCGACTGGATGACGATTCTAAAGAATAATCAACGGCGATAATATTGGCTAGATGTCTTGATCGAGTTACAGGTGTTGAACGTATGAAAGGTAGTGAACGTTTTGCTCAGTGCATTCACTGAATATCCTATTAGTTATAAAAATAAATAAAAAATTATATAAGTTATCAAATTAATAGACTTTTCTGATTTTGCCCACGTTTCGAATAGCCAACAGATGCAGCAGGTAGCAGGACCCTTTAAATCGGAAGCCCACAACTCGCCAATAACAAATCCAACTATTACTACGAACCAGAAAATTTTGGATGTCTATCAATTTAACCACTTAAAATAATTTTTCGTTTTGAAATTTTAGAGAAGAAATAGAAAATTCTATGTCCTAAAAACTAGAGCGTCGAGAAATAAGAAAGAAAAAGAGAAGAAAATTCTATGTCCTAAAAACTAGTGCGTCGAAAAATGTCAAAAAATAAATGGTCGAAAAAAAATGATAAAATTACTTATTTTTATAAAAATATTATTTTTATATTATTATTTTATAAAAGTATTAATTTATAAATTAATAAAACTAATTATAACTTAAAAATACAATTTAATTAAAAAATTAAAACTAATTATTATTAAATTAAACCCTAATTCTAATTAATTAATAATAATAATTATTAAACTGAACCCTAGTTCTGTCTACTCAGACCTGTCACTTCAACTCATGCGATCGCATGAGTTTTATGTGGCTGGGCCATGCGATTGCATGGCTTCGGATACCAGGCCAGGTCTTGGGCTGCTACAGTACCAGGCCCGAATACTTATTTATACTTATATTTTTTTCCTGTTTTTAATTTAAATAAAATATTTATATAAATAAAACTTATATTTAAAAACTAAAATAGAAAAATAAAAATACTTTATAATTTTAAACAAACTCTTAAAAATATATATATATTTTGTTTTTCTTTTTATATTTTTATATTTAAAACGTATTTTTACAAAAAGAAATTAAAACTTAATAAAAAAAATTTTATAGTGTTTCGCTTCGGCGTTAAGTTTCCCCGGCAGCGGCGCCAAAAACTTGATGTTAAAGCAGAGGGGTACGAAATAGTTATTATTTTACTACGAAATACGATACAAATACGATACAATTTTACACAAGTTATTTATTTATTTATAGAATGGATATACGTAAACCTTGCTACAACACTTATAGGCAGTGTACCTAATCGTAGAGTAGTGTAGTTTTTAGTAAGTCCGGTTCGTTCCACAGGGAGCTGGCTAAGTTTAACGCTATATTTTGTTACAACTATATTTATATAAAATATATATAATTATATATAGTAATATTATTATAAAAGGGGGTTTTTATCGTTTAATGACCGGTTTTTCGATTTTAAATAAAGCGTAAAGATAAATGACGATAATATAAATGACAGAATTTAAATTGCAGTAATTAAAATGACAGTAAATAAAGGTACGATGAAATATGAAATAAAGTATTATGCTTATTTAAACTTCAGTAATCATGATGTTTGACGTATTGATTAATTGTTACCCGGGTTAATTGTCCTTTGTCCTGGATTATTTGATACCTATTTGTTTTTTGTCCATAATAGTCCATCAGTCATAATTATAAAATGCTCGTCAAATTAACCTTATTCCCGAAGTCAAATATTCCAACTAATTAGGGATTCGAACTGTAACAAGGTTTTAATACTTTGTTTAATGATTACACCAGGTTATCGACTGCGTGTAATCCAAGGTTTTATTACTTTGTTAACAATTACACCAATTATCCTTGTATGTAATCCACCCCTATTTTAATGAGATATGAATATTAATTTACCCACTTGATCAGAATGAATAATCAATTACCCAACCCGAATAATTAAATAAATGATCGTAAAAGATGTCGTATAAACGTCACTAAATAGAACATACATAATCATTTTAATAATTATTAGATTAACTAATTTGAAGATAGGTTCGACAGATTCTAATGAGTTGTCATTCGATTAGACAATACCCCCTATCTATTAATAGTCAATAGTCCAATGTCCACAAGTGTCGGTCTTTTGTCCAAACCTTAAGTATGGTACAAAATCTAATAACCTCGTCTTAATATTTAGTCTAACATCACGATTACTTTAGCTCAAATAAGCATAATAATAACTTAGTTACGAGACATTAAATTAAAAAGGAAGAACATAGCTTACAGTGGTGATTAATAGCGTAGCGTTACACGGACAGAATTTCGACTTACAAACTTACAACATTCGTTAACATAACCTTATTATTATTAAACTTTAATATTAAAATTATAATATAGATATAAATATATATTTTGAGAGTAAGAGATAGAAAAAGATGTATATAAAACTCGCAGAAAACTGGCGAATTTATAGGATGTGGCCTGCTACAGTAACTCATGCGGTCGCATGAGATTTTAGTGCAAATCTCATGCACTCGCATGGGCTCATGTACTCGCATGAGTTTTTTGCCTATTTCCCATGCGATCGCATGGCCGTCAGATCCAGCTCACTTATTTTTTGTTTGCTAGTTTGTCGACATTATTTAATATAATATATAATATATAAATAATTTATATAATTATTTAAATTAATATCAACTTTATTTTTATTTTAGTTTGTAAAAATATAAGTTTTTATTTAGTTTATATAAATATTTTATATAAATATTAAAACAAAAAACAGAAAAGAAAAAAAAAACAATCGGGCCACTACACTGCAGCAGCCCAATATCTGGCCCGAATTCGCAGACCATGCGATCGCATGGTAAAACAACTAACACCTCATGCGATCGCATGAGGTGAGTTGACAGGTCTGAAACCTTTGACTGTCGATTAGGATTAGGGTTACTTAATAATTATTATTAATTAATTAGTTAATTAGGGTTTGGTTATTTTAATTAATTTTTAGTTTATTTTGTATTTTTAGTTTTATTTAGTTTTATAAATATATAAAATTTAATACTTTTATAAAATAAATAATATAAACATAATATTTTTATAAAAATTGTACTTTTTACAACTTTAAGTTTAGTTTTATATTTTGTATCTTTTTATTTGTTTTAGCGTAATATTAGTATTTGTCGTAGTTATTTTTATTTCTACATTTTTAGGCTTTGCCGTAAAATCCCTTAAGTGCTTTTTCTTTAGACTAAGATTTAGGTGCTTTAGAATTTTGCGACGCCATTTTTAGATTTTAGTACCTTTTTAAGTTATTGCCGTTTTGGATATAGTATTTCTTTTAAGCTTTAATACCTTTAGACGTAACTTTTAATTCTTAGTTTTTAGACTTTTAAGTTTCGACGCACTACGTTCTTTTTATTATTTTTCGACCTTTTATTTTTCGACGTTTTCCGACGCGATCTTTTTCTTCCTTATTTTTCGCCGCTCTAGTTTTTAGGACATAGAATTTTCTATTTCTTCTCTAAAATTTCTTTAAACTTCAACGAAAAATTATTTTAAGTGGTTAAATTGATAGACATCCAAAATTTTCTGGTTCGTAGTAATAGTTGGATTTGTTAGTGGCGAGTTGTGGGCTTCCGATTTAAAGGGTCCTGGCTACCTGCTGCATCTATTGGCTATTCGAAACGTGGGCAAAATCAAAAAAGTCTATTAATTTGATAACTTATATAATTTTTATTTTTATAACTAATAGGATATTCAGTGAATGCACCGAGCAAAACGTTCACCACCTTTTATACGTTCACCACCTGTAACTCGATCAAGACATCTAGCCAATATTGCCACCATTGATTTTTCTTTAGAATCGTCATCTAGTCGACCAAGTACTCCAATTCAAATTTCCGATAATCCATTTTTTGAACCCGACCTCACAATTGAGAACCCGAAGGATATTCAGGGACAATTCAGAGATCCTGAACCACTAATCTTTCCTCCGGAACCACCAACCATTCAAACAAAGATTGTTAAGGAACAAACCATTACATCAGAATCCTCTAGTGATTCAGATTCAACAAATTCAATCATGGAAAATCTGGAACATCTAAGTATGGAAGACCGAATGAGAGCTAAACGCACTGGCCAAGGTCACGCAATTACTCAACCAGACATTAATGCGCCATATTATGAAATCAAAGGACAAATCCTACACATGGTGACTAATCAATGCCAATTTAGTGGTGCGCCGAAGGAAGATCCAAATGAACATCTTCGTACCTTTAATAGGTACTGTACTCTATTTAAAATCCGAGAAGTGGAGGATGAACAGATCTATCTCATGTTATTTCCCTGGACTTTAAAGGGAGAAGCCAAAGATTGGTTAGAATCGTTATCTGAAGGGGCGATTGATACATGAGACGTTTTAGTTGAAAATTTTCTTAAACAATTTTTTCCGGCATCTAAAGCCGTGAGACTTCAAGGAGAAATTGTTACGTTCACACAAAAGCCAAATGAAAATCTATATGAAGTGTGGACAAGATTTGGAAAATTATTAATAGGATGTCCGCAACATGGTTTAGACACTTGTCAAATAGTACAAATATTCTACCAAGGATGCGACATCACTACAAGAAAAGACATTGATATAGCACCTGGTGGTTCCATTATGAAGAAAACCGCAACTGAAGCTTACAAAATTATTGATAACACTGCTTCCCACTCACATGAGTGGCACCAAGAAAAAGATATCGTTAGATCATCTAAAGCGGCTAGAGCCGATTCTAGCCATGACTTCGATTCCATTTCCGCAAAGATAGATGCTGTTGAGAGACGAATGGAAAAGATGACTAAGGATATTCACTCAATACGAATTAGTTGTGAGCAGTGTGGAGGACCACATTTGAAAAATGATTGTCTCAGTATTGAACAAACAATGGAACAAAGAGAGAATGTTTCATACATGAACCAAAGGCCTGGAAATAATTATCAGAATAATTATCAACCGCCAAGACCAATCTACAATCAAAATCAAAATTGAAACCGAAATGTTCCATACAACAACCAACAAGGTCCTAGCAATCAACAAGTATCCAACAATACTTACAATCAGCAAAGACCTATTTTTCAAAATAAACCACCACAAACCGATGATAAAAAGCCAAATTTTGAAGACATGATGTCGAAGCTAGTTGAATCTCAAACTCAGTTTTTCACATCTCAGAAACAAATGAATGAACAAAATGATCAAGCATTTAGAAATCAACAAGCTTCTATTCAAAATCTGGAACAAGAAGTAAGTAACCTAGCAAGGTTAATAGGTGAAAGAAAACCGGGAAGTTTACCTAGCGATACAAATGCTAACCCCCGGAATGAAACAGCTAAAGCCATTACCACAAGAAGTGGTATTACACTTAAACCACCTGAAATGCCTGTTATTTCTGATAACTCTATTCCTACTCCACAAGTACCACAATCTGAGCAAGATAAGGAAACAGAACCGGTAGTTGAAAAGGTTAATGAAGATAACACAGTTAAGGCTAAATCTTATGTTAAACCATACCAACCACCACTTCCTTACCCGAGTAAAATGAGAAAAGAAAGACTTGAAGCCGAGCAATCCAAATTCTTGGATATGTTTAAATAAATAAATGTAAATCTTCCTTTCATTGATGTGATTTCAGGAATGCCAAGGTATGCCAAATTCTTGAAAGATCTAATCACAAATAGAAAGAAAATGGAAGAACTCTCGGCTGTTACTATGAATGCTAATTGTTCTGCAGTGCTATTGAATAAGATACCAGAAAAATTATCAGATCCAGGAAGTTTCACAATTCCATGTTTTTTGGGTAGTCTTAGTTCAATAGAAGCATTGGTAGACTTAGGTGCTAGTATAAATTTAATGCCGTATTCACTATACGCTAAACTAGACCTTGGAGAATTGAAACCAACACGAATAAGTATACAACTAGCCGATCGATCAGTAAAATATCCTAGAGGGATAATGGAGAACATGCTAGTTAAAGTTGGTACTTTAGTATTTCCAGTAGATATTGTTATTCTGGACATGGAAGAAGATTCTCGAGTTCCTCTTATATTAGGAAGACCATTCTTAAACACGGCTAAAGCAATAATAGACGTGTTTGGTAAGAAACTGACCCTAAGTATAGAGGATGAGAGTGTTACCTTTTCTGTGGATAGAGCTATGCAACAACCGCAATCCGCAGATGATTCATGTTGTTATATTCAAACTATAGATTCACATGCAGAATTGTTAGAAGAATTTCCAGATTTACAAGGAATAGGAGAATGTTCTTTAGGAGAAGGAACTGAACCAATTGATGAAACTGAAATGTTAGCTACACTTATGGCTAATGGATATGAACCAACAACAGAAGAAATTCAAATGCTAAAAGAAGAAGACAGATATCGATACAAATCATCGATAGAAGAACCACTGACATTAGAGTTAAAGCCACTTCCAAACCATTTGGAATACGCTTATTTACACGGTGAATCTGAATTATCTGTAATAATATCGCCTTCTCTTACTGAAAATGAAAAATCTCAACTTATTTCTGTGCTAAAAGCTCATAAACCAGCTATTGCATGGAAGATTCATGACATTAAAGGAATAAGTCCTTCGTATTGCACACATAAAATCCTTATGGAAGAAGGTCATAAAACGTATGTACAACGCCAACGAAGACTAAATCCTAATATGCAAGATGTTGTTAAGAAAGAAATTATTAAACTGCTAGATGCAGGTTTAATTTATCCAATCTCTGATAGTCCATGGGTAAGCCCAGTTCAATGCGTACCTAAGAAGGGTGGCATGACTGTCATCACAAATGAGAAAAAATGAGCTTATTCCTACTATGACTGTAACAGGATGGCGTGTTTGTATTGATTATATAAAATTAAATGACGCCACCAGAAAAGATCACTTTCCCTTACCTTTCATTGATCAAATGTTGGAAAGATTAGCCGGAAATAGTTACTATTGTTTTCTTGACAGTTTTTCCGGATATTTTCAAATTTCAATAGCACCCGAGGACCAAGAGAAAACCACATTCACGTGCCCTTATGGTACTTTTGCTTACAAATGCATGCCATTTGGACTTTGCAACGCCTCTACAACCTTTCAAAGGTGCATGATGGTGATTTTTCACTACATGATAGAAGAATGCATGGAAGTTTTAATGGATGACTTTTAAGTCTTCGGTGATACTTTTGAAACATGTCTAGTTAATTATGAACGAATGCTTATTAGATGTGAACAATCAAATCTAGTACTTAATTGGGAGAAATGCCATTTCATGGTTAAAGAAGGCATCGTTCTTGGACATAAAATCTCAAAGGAAGGAATTGAAGTGGATAGAGCTAAAGTAGATGTAATTGCTAAACTTCCACATCCCACCAATGTTAGAGGAGTTAGGAGTTTTCTAGGGCATGCCGGTTTTTACCGACGTTTCATAAAAGATTTTTCTAAAATTGCCACTCCTATGAATAAACTCCTAGAAAATGATGCTCCATTCATCTTTTCAGATGAATGTATCAAATATTTTAATATTCTTAAAGAAAAACTCACTAATGCACCGATCATGATAACGCCAAATTGGAATCTACCGTTTGAACTTATGTGCGATGCAAGTGATTTTGCAATGGGAGCCGTTTTAGGACAACAGATTGAAAAAAGATTTCAACCTATTTATTATGCTAGTAAGACATTACAAGGAGCACAAATGAACTACACAACTACTGAAAAAGAACTCCATGCTATTGTCTTTGCTTTTGAAAAATTTTGTTCATATCTCGTTCTAGCTAAAACGGTGGTCTATACCGACCATTCTGCTCTTAGATTCCTATTTTCGAAACAAGATGCCAAACCAAGATTAATCCGTTGGATCTTACTCTTACAAGAGTTCGATATTGAGATCCGAGATAAAAAGGGAGCAGAAAATCTCGTCGCTGATCATCTTTCTCGTCTTGAAAATCCTGAATTAGAAGTTCTGAATGAATCGGCCATACAAGACAACTTTCCTGATGAATATCTATTGAAGATAGATTATAATGAAATTCCATGGTTTGCAGACTATGCAAACTATTTAGTATGTGGATTCCTTGAAAAAGGATTATCGTACCAAAAACGAAAGAAATTCTTTAGTGATATAAAACACTATTTCTGGGAAGATCCACATTTGTTTAAAAGTTGTCCCGATGGAATAATACGCCGATGTGTATTTGGAGATGAAGCTAGTCAAATCTTAAACCATTGTCACACAGGACCAACAGGAGGGCATTATGGGCCTCAACTCACAGCAAGAAAAGTTTACGATGCTGGATTCTATTGGCCTACAATTTTCAAAGACGCACACCTTCTTTGCAAATCATGTGATGCTTGTCAAAGGGCCGGAAAAATAAGTCAACGTGATGAAATGCCACAAAATGTCATTCAAGTATGTGAAGTATTTGACATTTGGGGTATTGACTTTATGGGTCCATTTCCAAAATCTCATAATAATCTCTACATTCTCGATGCCATTGATTATGTATCTAAATGGGCGGAAGCACAAGCTCTCCCAACTAACGATGCACGAGTTGTATTCAACTTTTTAAAACATCTTTTTGCAAGGTTTTGAACACCGAAAGCTTTAATAAGTGATCGGGGTACTCATTTTTGTAACAATCAACTTGAGAAAGTTCTCAAAAGATATGGAGTAACTCATAAAATCTCAACCGCTTATCATCCACAAACAAGTGGACAAGTTGAAAATACCAACCGAGCTTTAAAACGTATTCTAGAGAAAACCGTAGGATCAAATCTGAAGGAATGGTCCATGAAATTGGAGGATGCACTCTGGGCTTTTAGAACAGCCTACAAAACTCCAATTGGAACCATACCTTTCAGATTCATTTACAGAAAAGCATGTCACCTTCCAGTAGAAATTGAACACAAAGCATTTTAGGCTTTGAAGACATGTAATCTTGATTTACATGAAGCCGGACGTCTACGGTTAAGCCAACTAAACGAATTAGAAGAATTAAGACATGAAGCATACGAAAATTCGTTAATCTATAAGGAAAGAACGAAGAAATGGCATGATAAAAGAATCAGACGTTCAAAAGAATTTAAAAAAGGAGCCAGAGTTCTTCTTTTCAATTCACGATTCAAGCTATTTCCTGGAAAATTGAAATTAAGATGGTCTGGACCATTCATAGTCAAAAGAGTTTTCCCGTACGGAACAGTAGAATTAATAAATTCAAATGGGATTGAATTTAAGGTTAATGGTCACAGAGTTAAACATTACATAGGTAATCCAATGGAAGTTGAAGATGAAGTAAATCACAATTTCGACACCACAGCTAACTAAGTGTGGGAAGGTTCGAATCTTTTTAGGGTAATATATATTTCTGTTAGAGTTAGATATTCTGTTTTCGTGTAGTTCTCGAGAATGGAATCCGAATGGTCTTTCCCTAGCAGACCCTAAAGAACTAGTCTTCTCCCCCCATTCTAAATTTTTATTTTTTTTAAGTTTTACGAGATGAAGAATTCCTTTGATTTGAACCATGGTCTAATGCTACACGCTATGATTACTAAACGTAATAATGACACACTTCCGAGAGACTTGGTGTCAGTAATAAGAGCCAAAATGGACGGAGTAAGAAAAGAACTAAGAAAAGATCATCATAAGATACATTTTGGTAAAGGAAAATCAAAATCCGCAACAAAGAGAAGAGCACGACACCTTGAAAGATGATATAAATGCGTAAAATGGTCACACGAAGGTAAATGTTCAAATAATCAAACATATTCAAATACAGAATTTGTTACTCTATGCGGTCGCATCGTGTCAAAAAACTGGACAGGATCAAATACCCATCGAGCTGTATTCTCTGTCTTCATAACAACACCCACACATACACGAGCATATACACACATAAACTCAAAAATTCGCCATTTTTAACCATAATTCGTCAAATTTCTCGCTCTAATCATGAAATTGTTCAGAAGCTTTTCAAAGAAGGTAAAGATTTCACCCCTAAACCTCTTTAAATTTGATTTTTAATGTTCTTGAGCTATATTTTACCTAATTTGATTTTGTTAATTTCTAGTGTAATTAGAGTTAAATTATTAATATTTTATGCATGTATAACCTAGATTGATGCTATTTAACATGATTTGAAGCCAAAAACTTCAAAATTTTTAGGAATCTAGGGTTTGTGTTCTTGAACAATTTGGGGCTTTTTGATATAAACAGGTTATGGCCGATTTTTTTCATGAATTATTGCTAAATTAAGTAGTGTAACATGTTTAGGTAGCTAAATGATCCAAACCTTGATCCTAAACATGATTTTTGAGAATTAAAGTGGAATTTTTAGGTCTAAATTTCATGAACTTGATTAAATTGATGTAAATGCCATTTAAAACTTGTTTAATTGCTAGTAATGGTTGTTTTAACATGTTATTTGAGTTGAATGCTTATGAACTTTGTAAACATTTTCATATATGCTTATTTGAAAAAGTGTAGAATTGTTAAAATTGTGAAAATGCGTATAAGTTTAATTTTGATTTAACATGTTATTGTAATTGTTTCAAGTTGTTATTTTGCAAACACTAATGCATATTTGGATGCACAAATTTTGTGTTTAATGTGTTTTGCAGAGATTTACCGATACTGATGGTGCATCATCATCATTTAGGCAACCTGCTCCAGAACCTGAACCAGAAATGCAATATGAACCGGAGCAACAACAGGAACAACAACCACAACCTGATCAACACGCACCTTATTATGATCTGCAATAAGAATATGTTAATGCCTACGTAGTATTTCCGATGCATTCGATAGTACAACACCCATATGAAGAACAGTTGCATCCCAATTTCAGATTTGATCAGAGTTGGAGAGATTACCCAACGTATCAAAGTAATAAATTTAAACTAATAACGAAAAATGTAGAAGTGCCGAGGGTAATCGATTGGGAGCCTTTGGAAAGGGTCCAACTAGTTAACTCAGTTAGACAGCATTTGATCTAAAGGTATGGCAGCTCTTCTTTTCCCGATTGAGAACGTTTATTCACCATTCGTAGGCCTGTATATAAGGAATGGTGCGTTGAGCTTATGAGTACTATTTCACTTATTGCGGATGTAGTTAGGTTAGATGATAGAAGTTTTCTTAGATTTATACTTGGCCGTAGGATGTACAGGATGTCCATGCTGGACATGGCCAGGGCTTTACAGATATATACGCCCACTGAATTACTATTACCCGAGTGTACAAATTTGATTTATCATGGTGAAAGGGTAGATAGGAATTTTGATGCTAACGCCGTCTGGAGGCGTATGTCAGATTATAATGTTTTTGGGCTGGCAGGAACACACTCCTACTTACATATTAACAGAGCCAAGCTTCGTATAATTCATAGATTTCTGGCTAACTCGATTACACAGAGAGGTCACAACAAGGAGAAAATAACCTTACATGATTTATTTTACCTTAAGTGTATTCGAGACCCAAGAGGCTTTGTTAATATCCCTTACTATGTTGGTTTTTATTTGTCTAAGATAGTGGAAGGAATACAGGAAGAGGGAATAATAGGAGGAGGTATTTTTGTTACTCTCATTGGAGAGTATTTGGGTGTAGATAGGGAACAAGGGGGTCCACTTATGGTATGTAGGGAACAGGATGATACTTTAGGATTGAAGGTCTATTAGGGTGCTAAGGTATTGAAGAGTAGACGCAATCAGGCAGTACCATATGTTGGTCATCATCCACAGGTAGAGAGAGGTTCAGATGAGGAAATGGAGGAAGCGGATGACATTAGGGATGTCATTAGGGAGGCTATGACTGATGTCTACCAGCGTATAGATAAGGTAGAAATGACAAACCAGGATAGACATAGTCGATACGAGCAGTGGCAAGCCCGGAATGAGTACGAGCATTCTAGGCAACGACAGCATGATAGATGGCACTATCATCAGCATCAGATCATGAGCCAGCTATCACCTCAGGATCACTACTGTAAGACCCGAATAATTATCTTACTTACTTGTGTATTATGGTGTTCAAGGGTGTGGGTTTTATTGTATATAAATTAAAATGCAAAATAAACTGTTTCAGTAGGATCGCGCGCCGCGCGGGTTTGGGGCGCGCCGCGCCATTTGGCGCTGACAGAATCCTTTGTTTTAAATTGGTTTAAATGAAGGGTATTTGGGTAATTTCACTTGAGGCTGGATTTGTGAGCCACATTAGCTGGTTTGGATCAGTTTTGGATCATTTTCACATCCATTCATCACTCCCAACTATCTAGAGAGAGAGAGAGAGATTCTAGAGAGAGATTTAGGGTTTTGGTGAAGAAGGAGGCCGAATTGATCAAAAGCTCGAGTTCTAAAGTTGTTCCTTTCGTTCCTAGCTACGTTGTGGTGGTATTGGTAAGCTCAAACTCCGAATTTCATCTATTTGATTTGATATTCAAGTTAGGGTTTGAGTTAGTTTGATGAAAAACCCTTTTAGATGATGAAATGGGTTTAGTGATGCTAGTAATTGGGTTTATTGTTAATTGTTGGTGGATTTTGGGTTGGTGAACTAATTGGCCATGTTTAGGACTTGAAATTGAGTTTAATCACTTAAGTTAGTGATTATGGAAGTATTGAAACCCATTTAAGGTTATTTGGTTGACTAATTGTGACTTTGGGTCAAATTAGGGTTTGGTGGTGATTATGACCCATTTGGCGATTTAATGAGGTTTATAAACTTGAAATGGATTAAGTTGAAGTATAAAACCAAGTTAAAAGTGTTTTGGTGTCAAAACTTGTAAATGGTGAGATTTTGACCTTATGGGTCAAAATTAGGGTTTAAGTGTCAAAATGGGTATGACACGTGTTTAACACTTGAGTTCGGGTTTAATTGGCGTATTAGGACCATTCTCACTTGTGTTAGTGATTATTGGTTAGTTTTGGGCACGGTTTGTGCTTGGAAGTGCATTTGGGTCGAAATTGCACTAAGTGACGAATTGGGTTGATTTGTAAATCCACTCTAAGTGTATTGTTGTAATTGTGATAATGGAATAGGTATTTTCCATTTGCGAGTTGCGGTTTACTTGGAAGCATTCTTCAAGACTTCAAGGTGAGTGATAATATCCTATGTGCATATGTATGTGTAGGATGGGTGCGGGTCGGGTGAAGTGGTTCTCGGTTATAGAGCTCACTTCACATATAGGTGGATTTGATAGACTTGCGTTTAGATCCAATTGGCACGGTTGTGCGTTTTGGTTGACCATATTTGGCGAGGTACACGTTTTGTGTGTACACTATCACACGTGATTGTGATGTGGATGATATAACCCCAATGGCGAAGGGTTTTGAGTTGGAGAAGTGAATCGCGTATAGTTCGGATTCACGATGACGCGTGTAGTTCGGTCATCTTATCAAATGAATCTCGTGTAGTTCGGATTCATGGTGACTCGTGTAGTTCGGTCATCTTATCAAAATGAGTCTCGTGTAGTTCGGATTCATGGTGACTCGTGTAGTTCGGTCATCTTATTAAGGTAGTAATCTTGTGTGGTTTCGGATTACTAAGGCTCGTGTAGTTCGGCCAACCTCGATGTTGTGAAGATAGTAATCTCGTGTGGTTTCGGATTACCAAGGCTCGTGTAGTTCGGCCAAATCTTCATTGTGGTATTTGGTTCTCGGTATTGGGTTAAGGTGTTAACCTTGTTCGTTTATATTGTTATATATTAATGTATTGTTGTGTTGTAGCTAACCCTCCGGGTGTAGCTATTTGGCGTTGTTCACATCGTCGTTTGTGAACTTATATTGTTGTTGCATCTTTAGATCGTTGCTTAGAGATCGTACGGTATGCTTAGTGTAGTACCTTATATATGGATGCCTCGGTATGCGGTATTTGTTATTTTGTGGCGTGTCCATTTTACACATATATATGTATGTAGTATATTATCATTCACTAAGCGTTAGCTTACCCTCTCGTTGTTGACTCTTTTTTATAGATTGCATGCGGATGGTGGCTCGGGTAAGCGCGAGGATTAGAGGACTTGCATAGTTTGCATAGAAGGCTTGCTTTTGGATTTATTAGGATTGGGTAGCGTATCCCCAATCGCCATGCTCGGCTTTGTTTGTATTAAAAGTCTTATGGTCGAAAATTGTATTTTGATACTTAAAGGGTAATTTGGTTCGATGTGGGCCCCGCTTCGTAAACTAAATTTTATTAATGGAACGCGCTAGTTTTCATATATTGAACATGCGGTTAAAAGCCTTTTGTCTAAATACGTCGGGAACTAGTCAAACATTTTCGCATTTAAAGACTTTCCGGACAGTCAGGTTTGGCGCGCCGCGCCAGGTGGCAGTTCAGCAAATTTTTTTTTATTGTTGTAATTTTACATGGTTTAATCGCGGGTTGGTTTGGGTTGTTACAAGTGGTATCATAGCATGGTCTAAGGGATTTAGGTGACTTGAGATAGGTGCCTAGACTTAGACTTGTGTGTGTGCTTAATTGTTGCGGGACTTGTAGGATTACGGGTCGGAATGGGTTTGGTTAGTGCCTTGGCTATAGGTTGACTAACGTTTATATTAGTAATGCGGATATTATTAATATGTTGTTGTGTTGTGATAATAATTCTCGCGTGTGTTTGTACTGCGTAGAATTTTGGTTGTCTTTGTGTATATCATCGAGCGAGACGGTCGTTGTACTAACGAGTCGATGCGGCATGTGTGCGTAATAAGAACTTGCAAACCTTATTACGGGTGCAAATCGTGTCTAACAAGTGATGTACGATGAGTGTTTAGCAAGATGGGGCTGTGTCGTGCGTACGGTTTTACACGTTCGTGGACTAATCGTTTTGCATTCTTTAGAATGACGACGCGAAACGAGACTGAGGCAATTGACGTGGAGTTTAACGCTAGGGTTGCGGCCGCCGTTGCGGAGCAAATGGGTGCGTTAGAAGAAAGAATGGAAAGGAGGTATTCCGAACTTCAAAGTAGTGGTGAAATGGAGCGTTATCTTAAGAGCTTCATGAGGACTAAACCCCCGATGTATGACGGAAAGCCGGATCCTTTGGTAAGCACAACTTGGATTTCGGACGTCGAAGGGTGTTTCCGTACTATTGATTGCCCTCCCGAGAGAAAGACGAGACTCGCTACGAGTTTGTTGCGGGGTAGGGCAAGGGATTGGTTGGATGGTAAGATTGATCTTGTCGGTGGCGAGACGTTTATGGCTTTATCGTGGGACAACTTTAAGGAGGAATTCTTCGAGGAGTTCCGGACTTCGGCCGATTTGTGGGAATTGAGTAATGAGTTGCGAAATTTGCGACAAGGATCTATGGATTTGAGTACTCTCAAGACGACCTTTATGGCGAAGGCTCGTTTTTGTCCGGAGTATTTGGGGAATGATCGTTTGTTGATGGGAGATTTCTATCGGACCTTGAATGATGACTTGAAAAGTAAAATTAGCCGGGGTCAAGCGAAATCATTTTCGGAATTATTCGACTTGGCTAGAGGTTTCGAGTCGTATTCACGATCGAAAAAGGGTGAACCTTCAAGTGAGCGAAGGGTCGTTTCTTATGGTGCTCCGAGTAAGAGGGCTAAGGGTCCGAGTGTGAGCACGGGTGGTACGCGAACGGGTATGTCGGATTCTAGTGCGGCTAGATGTTACAATTGTGGCGTGAGGGGTCACAAGTCTTGGGAATGTTCGGTACCAAAGGGTGATGGTATGGTGTGCTTCAATTGCCAAAAAGAAGGACATCGTAAGTCAGAATGTCCCAAGTTAGCGGGGACGGGTGCGGCCAGGAGACGTTAAGGTACGTTTAATTTTGATAAATATGTCTTTTGATTATTTATTAAATGCCGTTTGAGTTTGAGTTGCGTGCCTTTATTGTGCATGTTATGCTATGGGTGACGTTCCTAATGGAAGTACCCTATGTTGATGTTTGATTGAAGGGCGAAGGGCGTAAGACTTGGTGCAACCAAGCATTCCTTAGTATTTGGGAAACGTTTCTACCAAGCCACGGAAATGGTTTTGGTGTTTGGTTGTTAAACGTGTGTTCGTTTTGATGTTGAAGTGACGAATCATGAGGTTCGTCGGTTGGTTGGAACCCTTGAGTTCGAGTGTTTTAAATCTCGATGTGTGTTGGTAATGGAGTCTTTATGACGCGACATTAGGTGCCTCTTTTATACCTACTAGCGTGGTGTTCGACTCCGATTGTGTTGCGGTACACTTTTCGTACAAAGTGTTTAAGGGTTGGTTAAAATCCTTCGTGTGCTCAAGGTTGGAGCAAGATGTGGTAATGGGTCGTGTGAGCCCAATTGTTGGTAAAGTCTACCTGTGGTAGCATTGTGCGGTTGTACAAGTTGTGGATATGGAACGTGGTTCTAAGTGGGGGAGTTACACTCCCGCACGAGGAAGTTTTAGTGTGAGATTTCGGATGATGCTTTTGGTAGATCCGGAAAGTGTTGTCGAGACCTGGTTGGGTCGATCTGTGGTAGAGTACAATTTCGGATAAATTGTACTTATGGTTTGGATTTGAATTATCACCGAGGTGGTAATATGGTAAATCTCGTTGAGAGATAATGGACGTGTTTGGTAAGCAAGGTGAAATCCCTAGGTTAAGGGATGTGTGTGTCGGATTCTCTTTTAGAGAATTATTGTTTTGTACCTATGTTTGGTATAGGTGGTTCTTGCTCGATTATGGTATGGTTGTTTGATGAAGCATGATCTTTAGGGTCCGCTGACTTCATCATGGGAATACGTGATTGGTGGAGCATGACCTTCGGGGTAGCTGACTTCATCATGAGCGTGGTGTTATATCGGTGAAGCATGATCTTCGGGTCCGCTGACTTCATCCGGTGTTGTGATTGGTGGAGCATGACCTTCGGGGTCCGCTGACTTCATCAAGGGAGTAGTGTTATGTCGGTATGGTGTAACACTATCGCGAAATGCGAGTACCGGTGGGAAATGCGAGTACCATTCCTATGTTGAGATTGTGAATCGCGTGTGGTTTCGGATTCACGATGACGCGTGTAGTTCGGTCATCTTATCAAAATGAATCTCGTGTAGTTCGGATTCATGGTGACTCGTGTAGTTCGGTCATCTTATTAAGGTAGTAATCTCGTGTGGTTTCAGATTACTAAGGCTCGTGTAGTTCGGCCAACCTCGATGTTGTAGAAGTGAATCTCGTGTAGTTCAGATTCACAAATGACTCGTGTGGTTTCGGTCATTGTATGGAGGAATGAGTCTCGTGTAGTTCGGATTCACAAATGACTCGTGTAGTTCGGTCATTCCTCCGGGATAGTGACTCTCGTGTAGTTCGGCTTCACTATGGCGCGTGTAGTTCGGCCATTCCCGATTGTTGTTGTGGTGAAGGTAGTGAGTCGCGTGTAGTTCGGATTCACTAGGGCGCGTGTGTTTTCGGCCAGCCTTCGTGTCGTGTGATCTATTGGTTGTTTGATACACCAATGGTAGGGTCGTAAGGACCATGTTGCGGGAACTATCGGTCGTTTTATACGTCGATGGTGGGGTTGTGAGGACCATGTTGTGGGATTAGTGAGGCGATAGCCGTGTTTCGCTCACATGTTTGTTACGGGTGTGACGATGGTTGATTTCGTACACCTTGGGTTTTGCGTTTTCATAGTCGTTTTGGGCGCTATCGGTTCTAGCCGTTGGATTATGATGTTACGGTAGTTGCGTATTGGTCGTATTGCGCACTACAATGGATGTTTAGTGATTGGTGTAATCCGTAAGGGTTCGTTTGGTTCGGTCTTCATCGTTTCGGATTGTTGACTTTAGGATTTAAACTTGGTTGCTTTTAGCATTGTACTTGGTAATGATACGCTAGAGGGTTGATATCTCGGTTCGAGATTGATTGAGTTTCCCGATGTGAGGGATTGAGCATGGTTTTAGTGCTCGGATTGTGATTTGTTAAATCGCGTGTGACGATTTTGGTTGTTAGAGGTGATTCATTGGGAAGAGTTGCCTAGGAAAGTCGGATTGGGATGTATGTTTGAGGACCGTGGAGTGTGGTCCGTTTGGTTAAGTGACAAGGATCACGAGGACGTGATCGAGTTTAAGTGGGGGAGAGTTGTAAGACCCGAATAATTATCTTACTTACTTGTGTATTATGGTGTTCAAGGGTGTGGATTTTATTGTATATAAATTAAAATGCAAAATAAACTGTTTCAGTAGGATCGCGCGCCGCGCGGGTTTGGGGCGCGCCGCGCCATTTGGCGCTGACAGAATCCTTTGTTTTAAATTGGTTTAAATGAAGGGTATTTGGGTAATTTCACTTGGGGCTGGATTTGTGAGCCACATTAGCTGGTTTGGATCAGTTTTGGATCATTTTCACATCCATTCATCACTCCCAACTATCTAGAGAGAGAGAGAGAGAGATTCTAGAGAGAGATTTAGGGTTTTGGTGAAGAAGGAGGCCGAATTGATCAAAAGCTCGAGTTCTAAAGTTGTTCCTTTCGTTCCTAGCTACGTTGTGGTGGTATTGGTAAGCTCAAACTCCGAATTTCATCTATTTGATTTGATATTCAAGTTAGGGTTTGAGTTAGTTTGATGAAAAACCCTTTTAGATGATGAAATGGGTTTAGTGATGCTAGTAATTGGGTTTATTGTTAATTGTTGGTGGATTTTGGGTTGGTGAACTAATTGGACATGTTTAGGACTTGAAATTGAGTTTAATCACTTAAGTTAGTGATTATGGAAGTATTGAAACCCATTTAAGGTTATTTGGTTGACTAATTGTGACTTTGGGTCAAATTAGGGTTTGGTGGTGATTATGACCCATTTGGCGATTTAATGAGATTTATAAACTTGAAATGGATTAAGTTGAAGTATAAAACCAAGTTAAAAGTGTTTTGGTGTCAAAACTTGTAAATGGTGAGATTTTGACCTTATGGGTCAAAATTAGGGTTTAAGTGTCAAAATGGGTATGACACGTGTTTAACACTTGAGTTCGGGTTTAATTGGCGTATTAGGACCATTCTCACTTGTGTTAGTGATTATTGGTTAGTTTTGGGCACGGTTTGTGCTTGGAAGTGCATTTGGGTCGAAATTGCACTAAGTGACGAATTGGGTTGATTTGTAAATCCACTCTAAGTGTATTGTTGTAATTGTGATAATGGAATAGGTATTTTCCATTGGCGAGTTGCGGTTTACTTGGAAGCATTCTTCAAGACTTCAAGGTGAGTGATAATATCCTATGTGCATATGTATGTGTAGGATGGGTGCGGGTCGGGTGAAGTGGTTCTCGGTTATAGAGCTCACTTCACATATAGGTGGATTTGATAGACTTGCGTTTAGATCCAATTGGCACGGTTGTGCGTTTTGGTTGACCATATTTGGCGAGGTACACGTTTTGTGTGAACACTATCACACGTGATTGTGATGTGGATGATATAACCCCAATGGCGAAGGGTTTTGAGTTGGAGAAGTGAATCGCGTGTAGTTCGGATTCACGATGACGCGTGTAGTTCGGTCATCTTATCAAATGAATCTCGTGTAGTTCGGATTCATGGTGACTCGTGTAGTTCGGTCATCTTATCAAAATGAATCTCGTGTAGTTCGGATTCATGGTGACTCGTGTAGTTCGGTCATCTTATTGAGGTAGTAATCTCGTGTGGTTTCGGATTACTAAGGCTCGTGTAGTTCGGCCAACCTCGATGTTGTGAAGATAGTAATCTCGTGTGGTTTCAGATTACCAAGGCTCGTGTAGTTCGGCCAAATCTTCATTGTGGTATTTGGTTCTCGGTATTGGGTTAAGGTGTTAACCTTGTTCGTTTATATTGTTATATATTAATGTATTGTTGTGTTGTAGCTAACCCTCCGGGTGTAGCTATTTGGCGTTGTTCACATCGTCGTTGGTGAACTTATATTGTTGTTGCATCTTTAGATCGTTGCTTAGAGATCGTACGGTATGCTTAGTGTAGTACCTTATATATGGATGCCTCGGTATGCGGTATTTGTTATTTTGTGGCGTGTCCATTTTATACATATATATGTATGTAGTATATTATCATTCACTAAGCGTTAGCTTTCCCTCTCGTTGTTGACTCTTTTTTATAGATTGCATGCGGATGGTGGCTCGGGTAAGCGCGAGGATTAGAGGACTTGCATAGTTTGCGTAGAAGGCTTGCTTTTGGATTTATTAGGATTGGGTAGCGTATCCCCAATCGCCATGCTCGGCTTTGTTTGTATTAAAAGTCTTATGGTCGAAAATTGTATTTTGATACTTAAAGGGTAATTTGGTTCGATGTGGGCCCCGCTTCGTAAACTAAATTTTATTAATGGAACGCGCTAGTTTTAATATATTGAACATGCGGTTAAAAGCGTTTTGTCTAAATACGTCGGGAACTAGTCAAACATTTTCGCATTTAAAGACTTTCCGGACAGTCAGGTTTGGCGCGCCGCGCGGCCTCTATGGCGCGCAGCGCCAGGTGGCAGTTCAGCAAAAAAAATTTTATTGTTGTAATTTTACATGGTTTAATCGCGGGTTGGTTTGGGTTGTTACAACTACGTACCGACTCGACCTTCTTACTATCGTCCACACCAGCCCAATATGCGACCACCATTTACTCTATACGACCCTAACCAGGCCTATCAGTACACCTATAACCAACCATGGAACCCGCCCGAAGACATGAAATGGAACCCCTATCCAGATTGATATAGTTCTGTTGGTTATTTCTATGATTTTTATCTTTTTATTATTTCTATTTATTTATGTTTAAACATATAATATTGTGATACTTTTATTGTAATGTTTAATATTTTTATTATGTTGTACTAATATTTCATATTTGATTTGAAAGTGGGATTTTAAGTTCCACTTCAAATTACCATACATGTTTATATTTGTATTGTATGTATTTTATTTCATGTACACAACAGGGTAAAACAGAGCATTTTCAAAGACTGTCTTTAAGTTCAGCAAAAGCTACTAATTTTGACGACAAAACGAAAAACAAATGTGATGTAACAACAAGACGGAATGAACAAATGATGTGCACCATTTATCATTCAACAAACAAACGCCAATATGTTGGAAACTTTGGTAAAATTTAATCATTTTTCTACGCTAATCACCCTCAATAATGTAAATTGTTACTAATTACTTGCAAATGAGGGCATTGCAAGATCTTAAGTGTGGGAAGGGGTTAAATTCTTTCGGATTTTTAAAATTTTAATTTATACACTTGGTTACCATTAAAAATACTAGTAACGCAGTAGTTGTATTAGAATCTAGTGCTCTCTGATAATAAAGAACAGCCCTAGTCTTATATACTGACTACCCAATTCTAGTAAAATTTTTCAAAATTTTCAAATAAATGAATTCAAAATCATGTTGATACATATTTATGAACGATAAAACTAGGTGTTAACACCGAAATTATTGTTACCTCGGAAAGGACATAATTTGAGAAACAACCCAAAATGTTAGTATTCATTTAAAATGGAATAGAGGACAATAAAAAGGCAAAGAAATGAAAATAAAAGCCAAGTGTGGAAAAATTTACCAAGTTATTTAAAACATATATCACATATTTTTGTACAAATAATTGAAGATACTTTTGTTTTGGACAAAATTAACCGTTTTACCCGGTAAATTGTAAGATATTTGAAAGAAAAGATGGATCTACATGATGAATCAATTCCATCATTAAAAGGAAGTTAAGTCTTCCGAAAAAGACACGCGCTTCTTGATTTAGGTCAGGAAGTTGTCGTCCAGACCAGCTGTAGGTTGACGAAAAATCTAGAAAAGTCATCTCTAAAATCAGCAGGAAATCCACGGACCTCAGCATCAAACAGGGTCGTCAAGTGGTCAGACTTATCTTAACTATGAGAGGATCTGTCTCGTAAAATGGGGAGGGCACCGTCAAAAATTAGCTTGATAAGACTAGTGAATCAGATCCCCAGAAAGGATAATCTCCTTAAAAGATCAAAAATCATCTTTTAAGCCTGATATTACTCAATCCTTGAGATTGACCTTAAAGATTGAGAATTACAAACTCATGGAATTCGATGATATCTAAACTCGAGCTTGAACGAGAAAATATTTTGATCAAAATTAAAACCGATTTGTTTTCTGAAAACCTATTTTCAATGCGTTCATTACCATTGAACGTAAAATCCTAAGAATTCACCGGAATTCATTAGGTCACCTGAACCAAATCGGGTGTCAACCGTAAGAACGGTGGTTGCATAGCATGGTCGAAGACAGAACCTTGTGCGAGACCGAAAAATTATAGGGTGATCTTTACTATTGCTCCTACAAAGGATAGTAATTGCATCCGACACGTTATAGACCATAATTAAAAGCATGTCACGGGACATTACCTTAACAGTTGCTTGTCCATCGCTTTCCTTTACAACCGGACGGTAGTTTACGGAAAGGTAATATACGGAGCAAGTAAACTGGACATGTTGCTTTCCCAATACAAGGTTAGCAAGTGGGTGATACAAAACCGCAAGTTTTGAACTAAAATTTTCAAATCTGAAACCCACCAAACCTACAAAAACAATTTGCAAACACCGGTGAAGGGTTATTCCGGAAAACTTATCTAGGGTAAAAGCTAGATTTAATTTTCAAAAGATCAAATGTTTTCATAAAGATCCAATTTCCTTAAGGATCTAAATTTTTATAGTCATGTGGGACTGTAAACCACATCGTTACTACCATTGTTCATACCACCGTATAGAAATCACTGATGTACAAAGTGTGAAGAATAAAGAAGTGATTCTAGTATTTTTATTTCAAGACTATATTGCTTGAGGACAAGTAACGCTCAAGTGTGGGAATATTTGATAATGTTAAAAACGAACATATATTTCATAGCATTATCCCTCAAGAAAGACAAGCTTTTGGTTGCAATTGTTCTATTTACAAGTGATATTCGTTTAAATAATAAAAGGTGAAGACAAAAGACAGATTCGACAAATTGAAGAAGCAAACGACCAAAAAGCTCAAAAGTACAAAGTACAATCAAAGTGGTTCAAATTATTGATGAGAAACATCTCAAAATTACAAGAGTACAAGACGCGAAACACAAAATAAAAAGATATTAAATTGTACGAAAGGACGTTCGAAAATCCGGAACCGGGGCCAAAGTCAACTCTCAACGCTCGATGCAACGGACTAAAAATTACAAGTCAACTATGCACATGAATATAATATAATATATAATTAATTCTTAAAATTATTTATATATTATATTATTTTATAAAACCGTCGGCAAGAAGCAAACAAATCTGTGTGAGCTGGAAAAGCAGGCCATGCGATCGCATGGCCAGGAAGTGCAATTTCCATGCGATTGCATGGCCCCAATATGTTGGCCACATCTATAAATTTCGCAGTTTTGATCGAACAAAAACACATCTTTTTCTTTCTCTATCTCTCACGTAAATATATATATATATATATATATATATATATATATATATATATATATATATATATATATATATATATATATATATATATATATATATATATATATATATATATATATATATATATATTATAATTATAATTTTAATTTTAATTTTAATAATAAGGGTATGTTAGCGAATGTTGTAAGGGTGTAAGTCAAAATTCTGTCCGTGTAACGCTACGCTATTATTAATCATTGTAAGTTATGTTCAACCTTTTTAAATTAATGTCTCGTCGCTAAGTTATTATTATGCTTATTTAAGCCGAAGTAATCGTGATGTTGGGCTAAAATATTAAAGATTGGGTAATTGGGCTTTGTACCATTATTGGGGTTTGGACAAAAGAATGACACTTGTGGAAATTAGACTATGGGCTATTAATGGGCTTTATATTTGTTTAATTAAATGATAGTTTGTTAATTTAATATAAAGATTTACAATTGGACGTACCTATAAATAACCATATACACTCGATCGGACACGATGGGCGGGATATTTATAAGTACTAATAATCGTTCATTTAACCGGACACGGGAATGGATTAATAGTCAATGGACTTATTAAAACAGGGGTGAATTATATACAAGGACACTTGGTGTAATTATAGTTTAAGTCCCCAATTAGTTGGAATATTTGACTTCGGATATAAGGATAATTTGACGAGAACACTCGCACTTTATATTTATGACTGATGGACTGTTATGGACAAAAACCAGATGGACATATTGAATAATCCAAGAAAAAGGAAAATTAACCCATGGTAATAAACTAAAATCAACACGTCAAACATCATGATTACGGAAGTTTAAATAAGCATAATTCCTTTATTTCATATTTAATTGCACTTTTAATTATCGCAATTTTATTTATTGTCAAATTTATCGCACTTTAATTTATCGCACTTTAATTATTGTCATTTACTTTACGCTTTAAATTAAGTCTTTTATATTTTTAATATTTTACATTAGGTTTTAACTGCGACTAATGTTTTAAAATCGACAAACCGGTCATTAAACAGTAAAATCCCCTTTTATAATAATAATACTACTTATATTTATATATTTATTTTTACAAATATAGTTTTAAAAATATAGCGTTAAACTTGGCTAGCTCCCTGTGGAACGAACCGGAATTACTAAAAACTACACTACTGTACGATTAGGTACACTGCCTATAAGTGTTATAGCAAGGTTTAGGTATATCCACTCTATAAATAAATAAATAACTTGGATAAAAATGTATCGTATTTAATAGTATTTCGTAGCAAAAATACTACTATTTTGTATCCCTTCGCTTTAACATCAAGTATTTTTGTGCCTAAACAGTTACAAAGGATAGTAATTGCATCCGACACGATGTAGACCATAATTAAAAGCATGTCATGGGACATTGCCTTAACAGTTGCTTGTTCAACGCTTTCCTTTACAACCGGACGGTAGTTTACCGAAAGGTAATATACGGAGCAAGTAAACTAGATGTGTTGCTTTCCTAATACAAGGTTAACAAGTGGGTGACACAAAACCGCAAGTTTTGAGCTAAATTTTTTAAATCTGAAACCCACAAAACCCACAAAAACAATTTGCAAACACCAGTGAAGGGTTATTCCGGAAAACTTATCTAGGGTAAAAGCTAGAATGAATTTTCAAAAGATCAAATGTTTTTATAAAGATTCAATTTCCTTAAGGATCTAAATTTTATAAGTCATGTGGGATTGTAAAACACATCATTACTATCATTGTTTATACCGCCGTATCAAAATCACTGATGTATAAAGTGTGAGAATAAAAAAGTGATTCGAGTGAAGTGTGATTTTAATTTCAAATTCTGTATTGCTTGAGGACAAGCAACGCTCAAGTGTGGGAATATTTGATAGTGCTCCAAATGAACATATATTTAGGCACAATATCCTTCCAATATGTAAAGCTTTTAGTTGCACTTGTTCTATTTTTATGTAATATTCGTTTAAATAAATAAGTGCGAAGACAAAAGAAGAAAATGACGATTTGAAGACGCAAATGACCAAAAAGCTCAAATGTACAAGATATAATTCAAGTGGTTCAATTTATTGATGAGAAACATCCAAAAATGATAAGATTACAAGCCGCAAAACGCAAAGTACACAATATTAAATAGTACACAAGGACGTTCGAAAAACCGAAACCGGGACCTGAGCCAACTATCAACGCGCGACGCAACGGAGCTAAAATTACAAGTAAACTATGCACAAGAATATAATATAATATTTAAATAATTATATAAATTATTTATATATTATATATTATATTAAATAACATCGACAAACTAGCAAACAAAAAATATGTGAGCTGGATCTGACGGCCATGCGATCGCATGGGAAATAGGCATAAAACTCATGCCAGTGCATGAGCCCATGCGAGTGCATGAGATTTGCACTAAAATCTCATGCGACCGCATGAGTTACTGTAGCAGGCCACATTCTATAAATTCTGCATTTTTCGGACGAGTTATACACCTTTTTTAATCTCTCTTTATCTCTATGTAATATATAATTATAATTATAATTTTAATTATAATTAAGATTAATAATAAATTATGGTTTAGTTGGGTTAATGTAAGAAATGTTTTACGGGTTTTAAAGTCGGAACTCTGTCCGTGCAACGCTACGCGATTAATCACCACTGTAAGCTATGTTCTTCCTTTTTAAATTAATGTCTCGTAACTAAGTTATTATTATGCTTATTTGAGCCAAAGTAATCATGATGTTAGACTAAATATTAAGACGGGGTTATTAGATTTTGTACCATAATTAAGGTTTGGACAAAAGACCGACACTTGGGGACATTGGACTATGACTATTAATAGATAAGGGGTATTTTCTAATTGAGCGACAACTCATCGGAACCTGTCTAACCTATCTTCAAATTAGTTAATCTAATAATTCTTAAAATGATTATGTATGTCCTATTTAGTGACGTTTATACGACATCTTTTACGATCATTTAATTAATTATTCGGGTTGGGTAATTGATTATTCATTCTGATCAAGTGGGTAAATTAATATTCATATCTCATTAAAACAGGGGTGGATTACATACAAGGATAATTGGTGTAATTGTTAACAAAGTATTAAAACCTTGGATTACGCGCATTCGATAACCTGTTGTAATAATTAACAAAGTATTAAAACCTTGTTACAGTTCGAATCCCTAATTAGTTGGAATATTTGACTTTGGGAATAAGGTTAATTTGACGAGCATTTTATAATTATGAACAATGGACTATTATGGACAAAAACCAAATAGGTATCAAATAATCCAGGACAAAGGACAATTAACCCGGGTAATAAATTAAAATCAACACGTCGAACATCATGATTACGGAAGTTTAAATAAGCATAATACTTTTATTTCATATTTCATCGTACCTTTATTTACTGTCATTTTAATTACTGCAATTTACTTTATTGCAATTTAAATTCTGTCATTTATATTATCGTCATTTATCTTTAAGCTTAAAATATAAAATCGACAAACCGGTCATTAAACGGTAAAAACCCCCTTTTATAATAATATTACTATATATATAATTATATATATTTTATATAAATATATTTGTTAAAAATATAGCGTTAAACTCAGCTAGCTCCCTGTGGAACGAACCAGACTTACTAAAAAAATTACACTACTCTACGATTAGGTACACTGTCTATAAGTGTTGTAGCAAGGTTTAGGTATATCCCATCCGTAAATTAATAAAACTTGTGTAATATTTCGTAGTATTTCGTAGTAAAAATAATAGTATTTCGAATACACCTATATGCACATCAAGTTTTTGGGCCGCTGCCGGGGATCGAACCCGGGTCACCCACGTGACAGGCGGGAATACTTACCAATAATAGTCCATCGGTCATAATTATAAAATGCTCGTGAAATTAACCTTATTCCCGAATTCAAATATTCCAACTAATTAGGGATTTGAACTATAACAATGTTTTAATACTTTGTTTAATGATTACACCAGGTTATCGACTGCGTGTAATTCAAGGTTTTATTACTTTGTTAACAATTACACCAATTATCCTTGTATGTAATCCACCCCTATTTTAATGAGATATGAATATTAATTTACCCATTTGATCAGAATGAATAATCAATTACCCAACCCGAATAATTAATTAAATGATCGTAAAAGATGTCGTATAAACGTCACTAAATAGGACATACATAATAATTTTAATAATTATTAGATTAACTAATTTGAAGATAGGTTTGACAGGTTTCAATGAGTTGTCATTAGATTAGACAATACCCCCTACCTATTAATAGTCAATAGTCCAATGTTCACAAGTGTCGGTCTTTTGTCCAAACTTTAATTATGGTACAAAATCCAATAACCCCATCTTAATATTTAGTCTAACATCATGATTACTTCGGCTCAAATAAGCATAATAATAACTTAGTTACGATACATTAATTTAAAAAGGAAGAACATAGCTTACAGAGGTGATTAATCGCGTAGCGCTTACACGGACAGAGTTCCGACTTAAAACCCGTAAAACATTCTTATAATAACCTTATTATTATTAACTTAAATTAAATTTATAATTAAAATATAAATATAAATATAAATATAAATTGAAAGAGAGATAGATAGAAAAAGATGTCCTAAAACTCACAGAAAACTGGCGAATTTATAGGATGTGGCCTGCTACAGTAACTCATGCGATCGCATGAGATTTTAGTGCAAATCTCATGCACTCGCATGGGCTCATGCACTCGCATGGGTTTTATGCCTATTTCCCATGCGATCGCATGGCCGTCAGATCCTGCTCACATATTTTTTGTTTGCTAGTTTGTCGACGTTATTTAATATAATATATAATATATAAATAATTTATATAATTATTTAAATATTATATTATATTCTTGTGCATAGTTGACTTGTAATTTTAGCTTCTTTGCGTCGCGCGTTGATAGTTGGCTCAGGTTCCGGTTCCGGTTTTTCGAACGTCCTTTCGTATAATTTAATATCTTGTACTTTGCGTTTTGCGACTTGTACTTTTGTAATTTTGAGACGTTTCTCATCAATATTACGAACCACTTGGATTGTACTTTGTACTTTTTATCTTTTTGGTCATTTGCGTCTTCAAATCGTCATTTTCTTCTTTTGTCTTCGCACTTATTTATTTAAAGGAATATTACATAAAAATAGAACAATTATAACTAAAAGCTTTACATATTGGAAGGATATTGTGCCTAAATATATGTTCATTTGGAGCACTATCAAATATCCTCACACTTGAGCTTTGCTTGTCCTCAAGCAATACAGAACTTGAAATAAAATCACACTTCACTCGAATCACTTTTTTATTCTCACACTTTATACATCAGTGATTTTGATACGGCGGTATGAACAATGATAGTAACGATGTGGTTTACAGTCCCACATGACTATAAAAATTTAGATCCTTTAAGGAAATTGGATCTTTATGAAAACATTTGATCTTTTGAAAATTCATTCTAGATTTTATCCGAGATAAGTTTTCCGGAATAACCCTTCACCGGTGTTTGCAAATTGTCTTTGTGGGTTTGGTGGGTTTTAGGTTTGAAAATTGTAGCTCAAAACTTATGGTTTTCTGTCACCCACTTGCTAACCTTGTATTGGGAAAGCAACACGTCCAGTATACTTGCTCCGTATATTAAATTTTTGGTAAACTACCGTCCGGTTGTAAAAGCAAGCGTTGAACAAGCAACTATTAAGGCAATGTCCCGTGACATGCTTTTAATTGTGGTCAAAAACGTGTCAGATGCAATTACTATCCTTTGTAGGAGCAATAGCAAAGATCACCCTATAATTTTTCGGTTTGGCACAAGGTCCTATCTTTGACCATGCTATGCAACCACCGTTCTTACGGTTGACACCCGATTTAGTTCAGGTGACCTAATGAATTCCAGGTGAATTCCTAGGATTTTACGTTCAATGGTAATGAACGTATTGAAAATGGGTTTTCAGAAAACAAATCGGTTTTAATTTTGATCAAAATATTTTCTCGTTCAAGCTCGAGTTTAGATATCATTGAATTCTATGACTTTGTAATTCTCAATCTTTAAAGTCAATCTCAAGGATTGAGTAAGATCAGGCTTAAAAGCTGATTTTTAATCTTTAAGGAGATTATCCTTTCTGGGGGTCTGATTCATTAGTCTTATCAAGCTAATTTGCACGGCACCCTCCCCATTTTACGAGATAAATCCTACTCATGGTTAGGATAAATCTGACCAGTTGGCGACCCTGTTTGATGCTGAGGTCCGTGGATTTCCTGCTGATTTTAGAGATGACTTTTCTAGATTTTTCGTCAACCTACTGCTGGTCAGGACGACAACTTCCTGACCTAAATCAAGAAGTGCGTGTCTTTTTCGGAAGACTTTACTTTCTTTTAATGATGGAATTGATTCATCGTGTAGATCCATCTATTCTTCCATTTATATTACAATTTACCGGGTAAAACAGTTAATTTTGTCCAAAATAAAAGCACCTACAATAACTTTACAGAAACATGTGATAGATAGTTTTTAATTGAATAACTTGGTACATTCTCCCCACACTTGGCTTTTATTTATTTATTTCTTTGCCTTTTTATTCTCCTTTTTTCCATTTTAAATGAATTCAAGCATTTTAGGTTGTTTCTCAATTTATGTCCTTTCCGAGATAACGATCATTTCGGTATTAACACCTAGTTTTTATCGTGCATAAATATGTATAAACATGATTTTGAATTCATTTAGTTGAAATTTTTTCAAATTTTCACAAAATTTGGCAAATAAACCAAGTGCAAACCCGAGAGAATTTATAACCCTTCCCCACACTTGAGATCATGCAATGCCCTCATTTGCATGAAATCAGACTATAATAATAAATTCATGAGGGTGATTAGTATAGTAAAGTGATTAAAAATACCCAGTTTGTAATTACTAAGGTCGACGAATGATAGATGGCGCATCTCATCGTTCATTCCTTTTATTGTAATTTCACATATGTCTTGCGTCTTATCGTCAAAATTAGTAGCTTTTGCTGAACTTAATCTTTAAAAGTGCGCTGTTTTACCTTGTTTTGTACGTAACATAAAATATAAACATATATATATATATATATATATATATATATATATATATATATATATATATATATATATATATATATATATTCCTTATAAAACAATTTAAATGAATAATTTTTTAAAATTTTGTTTCCTTTTACTTTAGGTAGTTTCGGTATGTTTACCTAGTCCGTCCTTTGACAAAATTTAAAATTTGTCGTTAAAGTGATTGTTTTAAAAGCAAATATTTTTGGGTTTTTTAATTTTTTTGGTATACTTTAGATCAATAATATTAAAAATAATGATAACAAAATTTGTCGTCCCGCCCTCGGGTAAAGCAATTTCGGTTCCATGACCTAGTCTTCAACTTACGATGAATTTTAGAAATAATTTTTTAAACTTAATGAAATAAAGTAATTTTTGTTTTTTAAATTCACACAAAACTTAAATTTAAAAAATGCATATTAATTTAATACAAAACCTACAAAACAAAAATTCAGAATGGGGGGAGAAAACTAGTTCTTTAGTGTCTGCTAGTGGAAAAGACCAATCGGATTCCATTTTCGGAACTACACGAGAACAGAACAACTAACTCTAGACAGCATTTTCTTTTTAGAACATCTGAATCTCCCCGCACTTAGGTAGCTATGGTGTCGAATTTGTGATTAACTTCATTGTCAATTTCTTTTGGACCATAATCAACTTGCATATCTGTGACTTTTGCTTTAAGCCATTGGTCGGATTCCTGTGTAATATCCACAAATTCAACTAGTTTTGCCTTTTCTTTAGGCGATAGATTGGATACTAACCGGTTACATAACTTAAAGTTCCCCTTGGTTCTAGCATCGCGAATCCGTTTAATAAGTTTCTTCATTGAACTATTAATAACGGAGTCATTTAATTTCGTATCAACAACGGGGTTCTTTGTTATCAGGTTATCATTAGGTTTTACTTCATCTTCCCCACACTTAGGCGTTTTATTATTGTTAAGAACTACCGTTGGAGTTGGTAAAATAATATGGTTCTTACCAATCATTTTTGTTGGTTCAATGGTTTTGGGTGGTGGAGATTTAGACTTTCGACTCACAAAGGTGATCGATTTTTCATCATTACTAAGTGTCATTCTACCCTCTCTTACATCAAATAACGCCCCGGTGGACGCTAAGAATGGTCGACCTAAAATTAGAGGAATGTTTGAGTCCTCTTCTATGTCATTGACAATAAATTCGACTAAAAATGTTAAATTACCCACTTGAACGGGTAGGTTGTCAGCAATTCTAACTGGGTGCTTAATGGTTTGATCAAAGAGTCGAATACTCATTTTCTTTGAACTTAACTCACCTACTCCTAATCTTTTATATAATGAAAGAGGCATAACACTTACACTCGCACCTAAATCTGCTAGTGCATCATACATGACACAATCACTAAGTAGACAAGGAACAATAAATTCACCCGGATCACCCAACCTAGGTGGAAGTTTTGGTGGAACTGTCTTCACCGGGTTTACTTTTATGGTTTTTTTTTCTTGTACTTTCTTATTCTTCTTCTTCTTTCCAGAGGTATCACAAACTTTATTACCTATTACTTTCTCATACTCAACTCCTTTTTCTTGGAAAATGGATGGGTGGTTTGTATGGTGCCACCACTGGCTTTACATACTCGGGTGGTGGTGGTGTTGGTATTGTAACTTCTTCATTGTTACTCATATATAAAACCTTCCCATCTTCTGATGCTGTTTTTCAGAATTTGTTGAAACCATATTAACATTCTCATTCCGAGGATTTACTTCAGTATTACTCGGTAGCTTTCTTTGTTCCCTCTCACTCATCATGCTAGCAAGAGTACCTACGTGTTTTTCTAGATTCAAAATGGAAGCTTGTTGAGTTCTTAGTGACTGATCAAACCTCTCATTTGTTTGGGTTTGAGATGTAATAAATTGTGTTTGAGATTCCATTAGCTTTGCCATCATTTCTTCCAGATTTGACTTTTTCTCTTCGGTTTGTTGTGGTGGTTTATATAATCTAGGTCTTTGTTGATTGAAAGTGTTATTTTAAGTTGGTTGGTTATTCGGACCTTGTTGGTTATATGAGTTATTGTTTGACCCATTTGGATTGTAAAGAATGTTTTGATTTCGATTGAAGTTTGGCCTTGGAGGTTGATAATTATTTTGATAATTATTTCCCGGCCTTTGGTTCATGTAGGAAACATTCTCTCGTTGTTCCATCGTTTATTCAATGTGACAATCTTTCGTTAAGTGTGGTCCACCGCATTGTTCACAACTGATTCGTATTGTGTGAATATCTTTAGTCATCTTTTCAATTCGTCTCTCGAAAGCATCTATTTTTGCGGAAATGGAATCAAAGTCATGGTTAGAATCGGCTCTAGCCGCTTTAGATGAACGAAAGATATCTTTTTCCTGGTGCCACTCATGCGAGTGGGATGCTGTGTTATCAATGATTTTGTAAGCTTTAGTTGCGATTTTCTTCATAATGGAACCACCAGCTGCTATGTCGATGTCTTTTCGTGTAGCAATTTCGATACCTTGGTAGAATATTTGTACTATTTGATAAGTGTCTAAACCATGTTGCGGACATCCCCTTAACAACTTTCTAAATCTTGTCCACGCCTCATATAGAGTTTCATTTGGCTTTTGTGTGAACGTAACTATTTCTCCTTGAAGTCTCACGGCTTTAGATGCCGGAAAGAATTATTTAAGAAATTTTTCAACTAAAACGTCCCATGTGTCAATCGCCCCTTCAGGTAACGATTCTAACCAATCTTTGGCTTCTCCCTTTAAAGTCCAGGGAAATAACATGAGATAGATCTATTCATCCTCAACTTCTCTGATTTTAAATAGAGTACAGATCCTATTAAAGGTACGAAGATGTTCATTTGGATCTTCTTTTAGCGTACCACTATATTGGCATTGATTAGTTACCATGTGTAGGATTTGTCCTTTGATTTCATAATCTGTCGCATTAATGTCTGGTTTAATAATGGTGTGACCTTAGCCCGTGCGTGTGGCTCTCATTCGGTCTTCCATACTTAGAGTTTCCGTTACTTCCATAATTGAATTTGTTGAATCTGAATCACTAGAGGATTCTGATTTAATGGTTTCTTCCTCGACAATTTCTGGATGAGTGATTTGTGGTTCAGGAGGAATGATTAGTGGTTCAGGATCTCTGAATTGTCCTTGAATATCCTCCGAATTCTCAATTGTGAGGTCGGGTTCAAAAAATGGATTATCGGAAATTTGAATTGGAGTACTTGGTCGACTGGATGACGATTCTAAAGAAAAATCAACGGCGACTGAAGTGACCCGTCCTAATCCATCCGGACGAAGTCCTTATCGATTATAAATGACTCACAATAGTTGGTTACATCGCGAGGTACTTGACCTCTATATGATACATTTTATAAACATTGCATTCGTTTTTAAAAGGCAAAATTTCTTCACATCAAAAGTTGACAGACATGCATATCCTTTCATAATATATCCAACTATAATTGACTTAATAATAATCTTGATGAACTCAACGACTCGAATGCAACGTCTTTTGAAATATGTCACGAATGACTCCAAGTAGTATCTCTAAAGTGAGCAAATGCACAGCGGAAGATTTCTTTAATACCTGAGAATAATCATGCTTTAAAGTGTCAACCAAAAGGTTGGTGAGTTCATTAGTTTAACATAAATAATCATTTCCATCATTTTAATAGACCACAAGATTTTCATTTCTCATAAATATACGTCCCATGCATAGAGACAGAAATAGCATTCATATGGATTGAACACCTGGTAACCGACATTCAAAATATGTATATAAGAATATCCCCATCATTCCGGGATCCTCCATCGGACATGATATAAATTTCGAAGTACTAAAGCATCCGGTACTTTGGATGAGGCTTGTTGGGCCCGATAGATCTATCTTTAGGATTCGCATCAATTAGGGTGTCTGTTCCCTAATTCTTATATTGCCAGACTTAATACAAAGGGGCATATTCGATTTCGATAATTCAACCATATAATGCAGTTTCACGTACTTTTATCTATTTCGTAAAACAATTATAAAAACAGCGCATGTATTCTCAATCCCAAAAATATATATTGCAAAAGCATTTAAAAAGGGATTAATGAAACTCACCTATTGTATTTTGTAGTAAAAATACATAAGACGACACGGAACAATGCAGGGTTGGCCTTGAATTCACGAACCTATATCATTGGTGTATTTATTAATATTCATATTTGTAATTGAACACATTTATATGTATATATATAAAAGTATTAGTTATATCATTATTATGTTAATAATATATACATGTTTTATATGTTCATTTTATATATATAAAAAGATATTAAGTTTTGTTATGTTATATGTGTTAAATATACATATATTTATGTATGTATTTAATTTATTTATCAAAACAGTAGTTCTATTATACTAAGTTAATATTAGTAAAAATAAATAATGGTAATAACATTAATAATATACATATGTTAATAATAATCCTATTAGTGATAATAACAATGATATTAATAATAGTACTTGTAATAATATTAATTTTATGGTTTTTGGTAGTTATGATATTAATGATTTACTTATAATAATAATAATAATAATAATAATAATTACTTTGTTAAAAATGATAATATTAATAAAGATATTGTTAATAATAATACCTTTGTTTAATAATAATACTAATACTAATAGTTACAAAAGTAATACTAGTACTAATATTTTTTTTTTTATTAATGAGAAAAATGATAACTTGTATTATATTCCATAATAATAATAATAATCCTTAATGATATAAATTATAACACTTATACTAATAATAATAGGATTCTTATTAAAAATGATACTATTAATAATTATACTACTTAAGATTAATACTTATAATAATAATAATTATAACAAATGTAATGATCATAATAATAAAAATAATAACAATAACAATAGTAATAATAATAATAATAATTATAATAGATGACAAATAAACTACCTTATAAGCTCATTTTAAAAAGAGTTGCACCCAACCAGGATTGAACTCGAGACCACTCATAAACCCATCCTTCCATCAAACCAGCTGGGCTAGCTTACTTATCTAATATGATACTGATTTCATTTAAATTTAAGCCGTAAATTCCTTGTTCCCTATCTCCCTCATCTGCTTCAATTTTTATTCGAAGTAATCCATAAATCAATTAATTTGTCAAAAATAGTTTTAGGATTTAATAAACAAACTGAAACGAGTTTACTATTTTTTTTTTTTAAATTGTATTATCAGAAGATGAAATAACTAAATAAAAAAAATAAAAAATTAAAATAGAACAGACCTGAAAACGTTTTTTGCAAACTCGATTTCAATTTCGAATATGGAGAGTGTTTTAAGCCACGATTCCTTCATGAAAGATGTTCCAAATCATCATTAAAATCTTGTTGTAACCTCAATTTAATCTAAAACATCGAATTTCACTCAAATTTTATGATGAACAACACGTTTGACTATTTTAGGATTGAACTTTGACTCCATAATTCAGACACGATATTAAGAATTGGAAATTGAAAGTTTGCAGAAAGATTACATATCCAATTCCTAACAAAACCACATTTAAGGATTTTAAAATAGCATTCTAATTCAAATTATTTGTAAAATTGATCAAGAACAGAGGTGCGTTCTATTTTTCTTTATTATTATTATTATTATTTTTTTTAATTGTTAAATTGAAAGCTATAAAGGTTTTGGAAAGAATGATAGTTGATAAAGTAAGAGGGAAAGGATTCCTTAACACTAGTATTAATCAATTTACATACTGAATAGGGTGTTGACACTTTTTAATCAGTGAATAAGAAAAAAATAAAAACAAATAAATCAGATTAAGACATTCAACTAATTTTTGTTTCTGTATTGGCAAAGGAATTCGATGTATTATTTTTAGCAGACAACAAGGACGATCGAATATATAATCTGATGTTGATTGAAAACAAATTCCATAACTTTATTATTTTTATACTTAATTAAAACTAATAATTAATAATAATAATATTGATATTCATAAATAATAATAATAATACATAAATATTATTGTTAATAATAAGATAATAATTCTGTTAATAATTACTATAATAAAAATAATACTTAGGATAATGAGATTAGTAGTAATCATAATGATTATAATGATATTATTAATGATATTATTAATAAATTGTATTATTCTCATAATAATAATACTGATCATATAATAATAATAATAATAATAATAATAATAATGATTCTAGTAATAACAAGTTACATATCGTATTTTTCATATCCATATATTATACATTATAATAATATTAATAATTCAAATAATAAAATTAATATTAATAATAATGAGGGTAATAATAATAATATTGATATATTACTATATCTAAACTTGTAATTATTTTTAATATATTAATTTTTACATATGTCATTTTTAATATATGTATATATATAATAATGTATCCTGAATATTTAATATTTATATATTATATATATTATGATTTACATACAATATTAATTATGTATAGAAATTATATCTATATATAAATATTCATTTTAACAGTAACTAAATTATTAATTTACATTTTTAATTCTACTAATGAATTTGTATTTTATGATTTCAAATTATTATGTATTCCTATATTTATATTTATATATCTATATATATATACATATTTATTTACAAACAATTATTCGTGAATCATTGGGCTTAGTCAATGGTCAAATGGTTTCATGAAACAGTTCAAAAATTTTTGAGACTTCAACATTACAGACTTTACTTATCATGTCGAATTTCATATAAAGATTAAGTTTAAATTTAGTCGGAAATTCCCGGGTCGTCACAGTACCTACCCGTTAAAGAAATTTCGTCCCGAAATTTGAGTAAGGTGGTCATGGCTAACAATAAAAATGTTTTCATGACGAATATGAGTTGATAACTAGAGTTTTATCATCGCTAAGTAACAGAATAGAATAATTAAATTACTCGGAGCGTATGAGAGAAGTAATCACAAAAGATATGAATAGAGATTCGCCTTAGCTTTTGACCTAGTCAGGGTTGAATTCCGGAATTCAAAAGATTAAAGAAAATCTTGGAAATCTATAAGATCTGATTCTTCGAGATTTAAGGAAATTAGGATCTCTTTAAGTAAATAAAATGATCTGTTCCGATTACTACGTCTGATATTTCCATTATAGATTAAACTCTTCCGTTCCATTATTCTCACCATTCCCATACTTTCCTTCTTGTTTCATACATCCAAAAGATTCTGAAAATGCTTAATCTAGTTCTGATCCTTGTCCTCATCCTTACTATCACAACAATCATTCTCCTTTTCCAACTTCCACCAGAGGAATCTGCTTTCTTCTACTTCGCCCTTGGGATTATAATGTTTTTAATTCTCCCGTGTCTTTATATTGCGATAAATATTGATATACACGGTTTGTAATTTATGTGTTGTTATCGGGCTTTATATTCTCCCTTATATTTCAAAGCTCTATGCTTTTGTTTTTTTTTTCCGACTTCAAGTCAAGCGAATAATAGTCCGGAATTCGTAGATATAGAGTTTCGAATGATTATAATGTTCTAAGCAGGAAGGAACGTGATAGTACGATTTGATTTTCAAATTTATCAAAATCACTGAGGATAGAACTATCAAGAATTTACTTTCTTGATTTGCTCAAAAATTAAGCAGAATGACAGAATTATGTAACATGGCACATGATGACGTTATGATCTGTGAATCATCACGTTCCATTAGAAACTCAGCATGACTTACTGTAATATAATCACGTTGATCAAGTGTTATTATATTATACTAACTCATGCATCAGTTCCCAACATTACTTCAATAACATTCATATTCTAAACTCGAAAGTTTACAGAATATAGAAACTAATAGTTTCTATATGATGTAATACTGATTACACGAAGAGATTTATGATTTCAGATAAGAATAGTTATGAAAATATCTTCATAAATATGGAGGATATTTATAATGAAAGATACGATAATATCTTTGAATATCTAAGATTAAAGGATAATGGAGACTTTTGTCCGTAAGGGTTTAGAGTAAGGAGCAAGATATTCGATAAAGACTTCAGCAGGCGTTGAATCTTTTGGATTCTTTGAAGTCAAACTTATTCTTTGTGATTTGTCCACGGTTTCCTTCATAGTTTCACATAATCCGCCTTTCGGTACTAAATTTTTCTATTGAATGTTTCCAATATAATGATACACGGGAAGCACGAAGAGGTATATAATTTTGAACGAGAATATTTATGAAAATATCCTCAGAAATATCGAAGATATTGATGATGATATTTTAGACTTTCTAAGTTCGATGGTTGATGGAGAAAGATTTTCCGCAAGATTTTAACATGACTTCAGAGCAAGATATTCTCTAAAGATTTCAACGGATCCAGAATTATCAGGATTCTTTGAATACAGGGTATGGTCCTTGTATTTGTCCTTGGTCTTCTTCGTGGTTAGCTCGATCCGTTTTCCAGTTCCAACTTTTCTGAGCTTTTCCAACATACTATTCTTTATCATCAAACTTTCGATGATTAAGGTCGTTTTACGGTTGTCTATGGTTTCTGCTGCTTCATTCAGCTTTTTCAACATTCAGAATATTGATTTGTGACTGAGTGCTTTTCAGAATTTCAGAATAAGAGATCATAATTCTAAGAGATAAATGTCATACATATAACTATTGATGTAGATATGCTGTGAGTTTTCAAAGTACTGATTGCTGATTCACGGTAACTGTTATGGCAGTTCTCGTTACAAGATGCGGATGAGTATATGATAGGGTTTCAACAAATAAATATAATGATTTGTCAGAGAGATTTAAGCCAAAAAAAAAACAACGAGGTTGCTGGTACGTCTTCTGGTAATATGGTGAAATATAAAAGAATTCTCCGTTATCAAAAGGGTAATTGTATATATCAGGATTATAGTAAGGCTACTTCAAATGAAAAGTCGAAGTTGACTTGCTGGAGCTCTGACAAAATTGGCTACTTTGAAAAGGGATCGCAAAGTTATTTTTGCTAATAAATGCCAAAGGATCTGACGCGACTACGTGTTAAACTTTTACTCAGTTGCCGAGAGTTTCTCAGGTGCATAACTATATGCATAAATCTTTCCTTCCGTAGATGAAGTGCGGTTGATTCATCCTATCGATTGAGGTGTTTTCAAGAATCATGAAAGGTTTGAACGCAGATTGTAATCGTCAAGATACAGATGAGGTTTAAGATGAGATCAAGTGGAAAACTTGAAGAAATGTTTAGTTTCATATGTTATAATCAATATTTTAATTCATTTTAATTGTCCAATGTCGACAGTCCATATTTGATAGTCCACAATTAACAGTCCGATAATACATATATAGCTTAATATATAATATTCGAATTAATTAATACGTATCGGGACCCGTGTACATGTCTCAGACTCGATCACAACTCAAAGTATATATATTATTATAGAATCAACCTCAACCATGTATAGAGAACTCGATCATTACTGCATATAGAGTGTCTATGGTGATTCCAAATAATATATATAGATGCGTCGATATGATATGTCAAAACCTTGTATACGTGTCCCGATATTTAAAGTGCGTAAAATAAATAACAGGAATTAAATAACTATAAATAAAGTGCGTAAAGTAAATAATAGAAATTAGATGACAATAAATAAAATTGCGGGAATGTAAATTGCGATAATTAAATTGCGATAAATAAAATGCGATAAATAGAATGTAATCAGATAGCTAGGAACAGTTAGCTGGAACAGTTAACGTGGTTTCTTAATAAACGTCCATATTGTTAATTAGTCTGTTTCTAATCAATTTTTATTGTGTCCATTATTTCTTCATTATGCCACTTGTTGGATTCTGGTAAGTAAAAATCCAAATATGAAATTGAATTTGAATGAAAATGGTTATTCTTTGGTGAACGAGTTCGTATATCGATAGATGTAGGTAGGATGGTAATTGACCGTTGAATCAGATTCGAAGAATGTACAATGTAACTTATTAATGTGAAATCTTAAATATTTCTCGGGTATTACCTACCCGTTAAAATATTTTTACCATTAACAGTTTGTACGAAAGAATTTTTAATCGCAATCTTTATGAAAATATATTTACATATATATTTTCTTCATATGTAATTATGGATTTAATGAGTCAATGTGATATTAAACTCATCAGATATACGATTAAAATTATGATACATAATCTCTAAAACATTAGAGTTTACATAATCGTCATGTAGAACGAAGATAAATGATGTAGAATGATTCGTGGAACGATAATTATACTCGAGGTACAGAATGAGATGTTGAGGCATGGATTGTCTAAACTTGGGTTGTTGGTGGTACTGGTGCCATTGGTGCTGAGGCTGGTGATGTTACTGGTGTTGGTGATACTGTTGATGATTGCAAATTGTATACCGTGCTCTCTAAAGTTAATATTCGAGCTCGGAGTTCTCTAACTTCTTCTACTAACCCTGGTTGTTTATCAATGTGAGGTAGAGGTCGGATATCTTCTCTAGTTCCGTTAATGGTAGTTTCAAGACGAAAAATTCTTGCAAATAGGGTATAAACGGTATTGCGAATGGGTTCGCCGGTGAGCGGGTCAAGTACTCCAAGGTTAGGTGGTAGATTTGATTCATGATATGGAGTACCTTCTTCCTTTCTCCATAGGGTGAGTATGTCGCGAACCCACCCCCATTTTCTCCAGTAATCACGGTAGTTGATTGGTTGGTGTGCTCCTGTCACGCTGTCTTCAGAGTCAGAGGAACTTGGTCGATTCGTAGAGGCCATCTTACGCGATCTCAGAAAAGATTTTTTTTTTTTTTTTTTTTTTTTTTGGTATGAAGAGTTTAGTGACAGCAATTGATAGTTAGATGGTATTTTCAATGCATAATTTGCATAGATATATATAGTACCAGGATCCCTTAAATTATGGAGAAATTTACGAGAGATATCAGGCAAGGTCTACAGTAACAGATACGCTAAGATATGAATTTTGTCTATACACTATTCATGCAGTCAATGCAGTAAAACGTGTCTAGCCTAAGAATGATAAGCAGGTAATTTCCAAAGGATGATAAACTGATGATTTCCGACAAAAATGATAAGCAAAACTTATGACATGCAGACACGGTCGAAGTCCAGACTCACTAATGCCTCCTAACGACTTATCAGTTAGACACACTAATGCAGACCTGGTTCGCTAAGACCTCCGCTCTGATACCAACTGAAGCAACCCGTCCTAATCCATCTGGACGAAGTCCATATCGATTATAAATGACTCACAATAGTTGGTTACATCGCAAGGTACTTGACCTCTATATGATACATTTTACAAACATTGCATTCGTTTTTAAAAGACAAACTTTCTTCACATCAAAAGTTGACAGGCATGCACATCCTTTCATAATATATTCAACTATAATTGACTTAATAATAATCTTGATGAACTCAATGACTCGAATGCAACGTCTTTTGAAATATGTCATGAATGACTCCAAGTAGTATCTCTAAAGTGAGCAAATGCACAGCGGAAGATTTCTTTAATACCTGAGAATAATCATGCTTTAAAGTGTCAACCAAAAGGTTGGTGAGTTCATTAGTTTAACATAAATAATCATTTCCATCATTTTAATAGACCACAAGATTTTCATTTCTCATAAATATACGTCCCATGCATAGAGACAGAAATAGCATTCATATGGATTGAACACCTGGTAACCGACATTCAAAATATGTATATAAGAATATCCCCATCATTCCGGGATCCTCCATCGGACATGATATAAATTTCGAAGTACTAAAGCATCCGGTACTTTGGATGGGGCTTGTTGGGCCCAATAGATCTATCTTTAGGATTCACATCAATTAGGGTGTCTGTTCCCTAATTCTTAGATTACCAGACTTAATACAAATGGGCATATTCGATTTTGATAATTCAACCATATAATGCAGTTTCACGTCCTTTTGTCTATTTCGTAAAACAATTATAAAAACAGCGCATGTATTCTCAATCCCAAAAATATATATTGCAAAAGCATTTAAAAATGGATTAATGAAACTCACCTATTGTATTTTGTAGTAAAAATACATAAGACGACACGGAACAATGCAGGGTTGGCCTTGAATTCACGAACCTATATCATTGGTGTATTTATTAATATTCATATTTGTAATTGAACACATTTATATGTATATATATAAAAGTATTAGTTATATCATTATTATGTTAATAATATATACATGTTTTATATGTTCATTTTATATATATAAAAAGATATTAAGTTTTGTTATGTTATATGTGTTAAATATACATATATTTATGTATGTATTTAATTTATTTATCAAAACAGTAGTTCTATTATACTAAGTTAATATTAGTAAAAATAAATAATGGTAATAACATTAATAATATACATATGTTAATAATAATCCTATTAGTGATAATAACAATGATATTAATAATAGTACTTGTAATAATATTAATTTTATGGTTTTTGGTAGTTATGATATTAATGATTTACTTATAATAATAATAATAATTACTTTATTAAAAATGATAATATTAATAAAGATATTGTTAATAATAATACCTTTGTTTAATAATAATACTAATACTAATAGTTACAAAAGTAATACTAGTACTAATATTAATGAGAAAAATGATAACTTGTATTATATTCTATAATAATAATAATAATCCTTAATGATAACAATTATAACACTTATACTAATAATAATAGGATTCTTATTAAAAATGATACTATTAATAATTATACTACTTAAGATTAATACTTATAATAATAATAATTATAACAAATGTAATGATCATAATAATAAAAATAATAACAATAACAATAGTAATAATAATAATAATTATAATTATAATAGATGACAAATAAACTACCTTATAAGCTCATTTTAAAAAGAGTTGAACCCAACCAGGATTGAACCCGAGACCACTCATAAACCCATCCTTCCATTAAACCAGCTGGGCTAGCTTACTTATCTAATATGATACTGATTTCATTTAAATTTAAGCCGTAAATTCCTTGTTCCCTATCTCCCTCATCTGCTTCAATTTTTATTCGAACTAATCCATAAATCAATTAATTTATCAAAAATAGTTTTAGGATTTAATAAACAAACTGAAACGAGTTTATAATTTTTTTTTAAATTGTATTATCAGAAGATGAAATAACTAAATAAAAAAAAATTTAATAGAACAGACCTGAAAACGTTTTTTGCAAACTCGATTTCAATTTCGATTATGGAGAGTGTTTTAAGCCACGATTCCTTCATGAAAGATGTTCCAAATCATCATTAAAATCTTGCTGTAACCTCAATTTAATCTAAAACATCGAATTTCATTCAAATTTTATGATGAACAACACGTTTGACTATTTTAGGATTGAACTTTGACTCCATAATTCAGACACGATATTAAGAATTGGAAATTGAAAGTTTGCAGAAAGATTACATATCCAATTCCTAACAAAACCACATTTAAGGATTTTAAAATAGCATTCTAATTCAAATTATTTGAAAAATTGATCAAGAACAGAGGTGCGTTCTATTTTTCTTTATTATTATTATTATTATTGTTTTTAATCGTTAAATTAAAAGCTGTAAAGGTTATGGAAAGAATGATAGTTGATAAAGTAAGAGGGAAAGGATTCCTTAACACTAGTATTAATCAATTTACATACTGAATAGGGTGTTGACAATTTTTAATCTGTGAATAAGAAGAAAATAAAAACAAATAAATCAGATTAAGACATTCAACTAATTTTTGTTTCTGTATTGGCAAAGGAATTCGATGTATTATTTTTAGCAGACAACAAGGATGATCGAATATATAATCTGATGTTGATTGAAAACAAATTCCATAACTTTATTATTTTTATACTTAATTAAAACTAATAATTAATAATAATATTGATATTGATATTTATAAATAATAATAATAATACAGAAATATTATTGTTAATAATAAGATAATAATTCTGTTAATAATTACTATCATAAAAATAATACTTAGGATAATGAGATTAGTAGTTATCACAATGATTATAATGATATTATTAATGATATTATTAATAAATTGTATTATTCTCATAATAATAATACTGATCATATAATAATAATAATAATGATTCTAGTAATAACAAGTTACATATCATATTTTTCATATCCATATATTATACATTATAATAATATTAATAATTCAAATAATAAAATTAATATTAATAATAATGAGGGTACTAATAATAATATTGATATATTACTATATCTAAACTTGTAATTATTTTTAATATATTAATTTTTACATATGTCATTTTTAATATATGTATATATATATAATAATGTATCCTGAATATTTAATATTTATATATTATATATATTATGATTTACATACAATATTAATTATGTATAGAAATTATATCTATATATAAATATTCATTTTAACAGTAACTAAATTATTAATTTACATTTTTAATTCTACTAGTGAATTTGTATTTTATGATTTCAAATTATTATGTATTCCTATATTTATATTTATATATCTATATATATACATATTTATTTACAAACAATTATTCGTGAATCATTGGGCTTAGTCAATGGTCAAATGGTTTCATGAAACAGTTCAAAAATTTTTGAGACTTTAACATTACAGACTTTACTTATCATGTCGAATTTCATATAAAGATTAAGTTTAAATTTAGTCGAAAATTCCCGGGTCGTCACAGCGACAATATTAGCTAGATGTCTTGATCGAGTTACAGGTGGTGAACGTATGAAAGGTGGTGAACGTTTTGCTCGGTACATTCACTGAATATCCTATTAGTTATAAAAATAAAAAATTATATAAGTTATTAAATTAATAGACTTTTCTGATTTTGCCTACGTTTCGAATAGCCAATAGATGCAGCAGGTAGCCAGGACCCTTTAAATCGGAAGCCCACAACTCACCACTAACAAATTCAACTATTACAACGAACCAGAAAATTTTGAATGTCTATCAATTTAACCGCTTAAAATAATTTTTCGTTTTGAAATTTTAGAGAAGAAATAGAAAATATTCTAAGTCCTAAAAACTAGAGCGTCGAGAAATAAAAAAGAAAAAGAGTGCGTCGAAAAACGTCAAAAACTAAATGGTCGAAAAATAAAAATAAGAAAGAAAAACATCGAAACTTAAAAGTCTAAAAACTAAATATTAAAAAGTTGCGTCTAAAGGTATTAAAGCTTAAAAGGAATTCTATATCTAAAACGGCAATAACTTAAAAACAAAAAAAAAAACTAAAACTTAAAACGGCGTCGCAAAATTCTAAAGCACCTAAATCTTAGTCTAAAGAAAAAGCACTTAAGAGATTTTACGGCAAGGCCTAAAAATATAGAAATAAAAATAACTACGGCAAAAACTATAGCTTAATCTAATTACGAACGATAAATATACAATTTACGAATAAACGATTAAAAAGATACGAAATATAAAAAGATATAAAAAGTGATAAAATTACTTATTTTTATAAAAATATTATTTTTATATTTATTTTATAAAAGTATTAATTTATATAATTAATAATAATATTAAAACTTAATATTACTAAATATAAATTAAAACTAAATTTAAAAACTAATTAATTAATTAAAACCTAATTAGGGTTAATTAATAAATATAATTAATAATAAAACCCTACTGCGTAATAATTGCTGGGATCAGACCTGTCAGACTGCCTCATGTGATCGCATGAGTTTTATGTGGTTAGGCCATGTGATCGCATGGCTTCGGATACCAGGCCAGGTCTTGGGCTGCTACAGTACCAGGCCCGAATACTGAAGTGACCCGTCCTAATCCATCCGGACGAAGTCCATATCGATTGCAAACGATTCACAATAGTTGGTTACATTGCGAGGTACTTGACCTCTATATGATACAATTTTACAAACATTGCATTCGTTTTTAAAAGACAAATTTTCATCACCCCGAAAGTTGACGGCATGCATACCATTTCATAATACATCCAACTATAATTGACCTAGTAATGATCTTGATGAACTCGACGACTCGAATGCAACGTCTTTTGAAATAGGTTATGAATGACTCCAAGTAATATCTATAAAATGAGCAAATGCACAGCGGAAGATTTCTTTCGTACCTGAGAATAAACATGCTTTTAAGTGTCAACCAAAAGGTTGGTGAGTTCATTAGTTTAACATAAATAATCATTTCCATCATTTTAATAGACCACAAGATTTTCATTTCTCATAAATATACGTCCCATGCATAGAGACAAAAATTTTATTCATATGGATTGAACACCTGGTAACCGACATTAACAAAATGCATATAAGAATATCCCCATCATTCCGGGATCCTCCTTCGGACATGATATAAATTTTGAAGTACTAAAGCATCCGATACTTTAGATGGGGTTTGTTAGGCCTAATAGATCTATCTTTAGGATTCGCGTCAATTAGGGTGTCTGTTCCCTAATTCTTAAATTATCAGACTTAATAAAAAGGGGCATATTCGATTTCGATAATTCAACCATATAATGTAGTTTCGATTACTTGTGTCTCTTTCATAAAACATTTATAAAAATTGCGCATGTATTCTCAGCCCCAAAAATATAAAGAGTAAAAGGGAGCAAATGAAACTCACCTAATGTATTTGGTAGTAAAAATACATAGAACGACATTGAACAAGTATAGGGTTGGCCTTGGATTCACGAACCTATATCATTTGTATATTTATTAATATTCATAGTTGTAATTGAACACACACACACACACACATATATATATATATATATATATATATATATATATATATATATATATATATATATATATGTGTGTGTGTATAAATGTATTAGTTATATCATTTTCATGTTAGTAATATATATATATATATATATATATATATATATATATATATATGTGTGTGTTTTATATGTTCATTATGTGTGTGTGTGTATATATATATATATATATATATATATATATATATATATATATATATATATATATATATAAATATTAAATTTTGTTATGTTATATGTGTTAAATATGTATATTTATGTATGTATTTAGTTTGTTTAACAAACAGTAGTTTTATTATACTAAGCGAATATTAGTAAAGATAAATGATGATAATATCATTAATAATATACATATGTTAATAATAACCCTATTAGTGATAATACAATGATATTAATAATAGTACTTGTAACAATATTAATTTTACTGTTTATGGTGGTTATGATATTAATGATTTACTAATAATAATAATAACTTTGTAAAAAAAATGCTAATATTAATAAAGATATTGTTAAAATTTGATACCTTTGTTTAATAATAATAATAATAATAATAATAATAATAATAATAATAATAATACTTATTCTCTTTATAATAGTTAAGTTAATATTAATGATAATAATAATACTAATAACTAATAAAAAAATGGCACTAATACTAGTATTTAAGGAAAATAATAATAAATTTTATTATTTTCAAACTACACATAATAATAACAATAACATTCCTAATTATGTTAATAATAATAATAGTTATATTTAGTAACAACCATAATGATATTACTTTTAATTATCCTAATAAGCATATTACTAGTATTAATAATAATAACAACTAATAATAACAATAATTGGTAATAATAATAATAATAATACAAATAACAATAATAGTAAATATAAAAGGCCAACAACCTTTGATGAGAAGTCTAAAAAAAATATCGCAGCTGCTGGGACTCGAACCTCAGACCTCTCGATAACTCGAACACACACTAAACCACTCCTCCGTTCTAACCTTTCTGATTAAACCCCAGACTATATTTGTTTAACCAAACAGTTCTTTATTCTTATATCTTCTCCTTCACAACCAATTTCAATCCACCACAATCAAATTAAACAAATCAATCAACTTTCATTCTATAACAGAAAACGATTTAACTGAGAATATAAATTAAGAGACTCAACAAAAAAAAAATAATAAAAAGCTGCTGCTGTGTTACGGTTTAAAAAAAATAATGATTTTGATTTCTACAATGTTATAGACCAAGATCACAACATGAATTGTGTTTCAAATCACTCCTAGAAACTATTGGATTCGTCAATTGAACGTAAAATATCAAAACGAACTCGAATTTCTCCAAGAACGATTCGGTTGACTTTTGTGCATAAAACTTTGACTTGTAAATTCGATTTCGTTTGAAGGAATTGAAAGCTGAAATTTTACAGATAGATTGAGTGAAAGATTTCAAGCAAGACTACGTTATTACATTTTGTAATTGATTTCAAAATCGATCTTTTCAAAAAAAACACACACGGACAGAGTATATAACTATGTTCTTCATTTTCTTTTCTGTTTAATTCAATTGAAAACCAGTTGCAATCGTTTTTAATTGATAAAGATAAAGTATAAATGAAAGACTTCACCAATTTAAGTGTGAAATTCATTGTTTTTGTAGCAGGAGAAAACCTACTGGATGCTTCACTCAGATACAGAGATTAAATAAAATAAATATGGAGTATAATGGATATGTTTGATAAAGGGACTAATTTTCAAAGGTTCGTACCAATTAATAGATGGAACCAAAGATCACACATAGGTTTGATGTTAGCAGGTAACTAATTCATACTATGGTTTGCTGTAAACATCTAACAAATCAGATAGAAAACAAAACAGAATCACCTTTAATAGATTTCATAGATATATAAATATATAATTAATACTAATAATTAATAATTATATTAATAGTTAATAATGATAGTAATAATAAATAATAATACTAATTTCCTAATATAAATATGTATATAACGGCATATATATGTATATATGTATATATATATCTATATAACTATTTGTATTTTTATATGTATATTTCTTATATTTATATATCTACTTTTTATAGATTATAATTAATATTATTATTAAATATAACTATAATAATAACGTTCTTAATATTATACTTAATAATAATGAAATTTTATAATAACATAATAGTAATAATAATATTACTAATGATAATGATAATAATTATTATAAAAGTATCAATAATGATATTCTTAGTGATAAAATAATGATTTGTATTATTTATAATAATACTAATAATAATAATTTTAATGATAATGGTAATTATAAATAATAATAATAATCTTAATCAGAATGTTACTACTCATTATAATCTACTAATGATATTAACAATGGTAATAATAATCATAATATTTATAATTCCTAATAATAACTAAACTAACAATAATTATGCTATAATACAGAATAATAACAATTATATTATCTGATAATATATATACATAAACTAATATTGAAATTGTTATTAGTATTAGTATTAATAATGAAAGTAATAATAAGGTTAATATAATGACTATATTCTTAACTTGTATTTTCATTTAATATATACAATTTATTATTTATAAAATTTTTAATGATTATATATATAGTACTTACATTAAGTATTAACTTGGATTTAGCGTAGAATGAAAGGTTAACCATCTGCTGTTGCTGGGCGAGGTTCCTAGTCCACTATATATATATATATATATATATATATATATATATATATATCACAATATAAAAATTATAATAATTATCTATAGAAATCCTATATATATATATATATATATATATATATATATATATATATATATATATATATATATATTCATTTTAAATACAACTTAGTTATTTTATATCTTATCTTACATATTTAGTTTTGAATGTTTAAATTATATTTTATAAATTTCAAATTATTATATATATACTACTTATGTATATATACATATTTATTTACACACAATTGTTCGTGAATCATCGGGCATAGTCAAAGGTCAAATGAATCATAAAACAGTTCAAAAATTTTGAGGCTCAACATTACAGACTTTGCTTATTGTGTCGAAATCATATAAAGATTAAGTTTAAATTTGGTCGGAAATTCCCGGGTCATCACAAATACTTATTTATACTTATATTTTTTTTTCTATTTTTAATTTAAATAAAATATTTATATAAAGAAAACTTATATTTAAAAACTAAAATAGAAAAGTAAAAATACTTTATAATTTTCACTATTGTATATAATTTGTAAGCTATTGTATATTTCATATGTATGTCCTATTTAGTGACGTTTATACGACATCTTTTACGATCATTTAATTAATTATTCGGGTTGGGTAATTGATTATTCATTCTGATCAAGTGGGTAAATTAATATTCATATCTCATTAAAACAGGGGTGGATTACATACAAGGATAGTTGGTGTAATTGTTAACAAAGTAATAAAACCTTGGATTACAATTTTAAAAGTCAGTAATATTTGACGCTATATTTTTAAAACTATATTTGTATAAATATAAATATAAATATAAGTAGTATTGTTATTATAAAAGGGGGTTTTTACCGTTTAATGACCGGTTTGTCGATTTTAAAACTTAAGTCGCAATTAAAACCTAATGTAAAATATTAAAAATAAATATAACTTAATTTTTAAGCGTAAAGTAAATAACGATAATGAAATTGCGATAAATAAAAGTGCGATAAATAAAATGACGATAAATAAAATTGCGATAATTAAAAAGTACGATAATTAAAATGAAAATAAATTAAAGTGCGATAATTAAAAGTGCAATTAAATATGAAATAAAGGAATTATGCTTATTTAAACTTCCATAATCATGATGTTTGACGTGTTGATTTTAGTTTATTACCATGGGTTAATTGTCTTTTGTCCTGGATTATTCGATATGTCCATCTGGTTTTTGTCTATAGCAGTCCATCAGTCATAAATATAAAGTGCGAGTGTCCTCGTCAAATTATTCTTATATCCGAAATCAAATATTCCAACTAATTGGGGACTTAAACTATAATTACACCAATTTTTCTTGTACATAATTCACCCCTGTTTTAATAAGTCCATTGACTATTAATCCATTCCCGTGTCCGGTTAAATGAACGATTATTAGTACTTATAAATATCCCGCCCATCGTGTCCGATCGAGTGTATGTGGTTATTTATAGGTACGTCCAATTGTAAATCTTTATATTAAATTAACGAACTATCATTCAATTAAATAAATATAAAGCCCATTAATAGCTCATAGTCCAATTTCCACAAGTGTAGTTCTTTTGTCCAAACCTCAATTATGGTACAAAGCTCAATTACCCCGTCTTTAATATTTAGCCCAACATCATGATTACTTCAATTTAAATAAGCATAATAATAACTTAGCTACGAGACATTAATTTAAAAAGGTTGAACATAGCTTATAATGATTAATAATAGCGTAGCGTTACACGGACAGAATTTCGACTTACACCCTTACAACATTCGCTAACATACCCTTATTATTAAAATTAAAATTAAAATTAAAATTATAATATATATATATATATATATATATATATATATATATATATATATATATATATATATATATATATATATATATATATATATATATATATATATATATATTTATATATATATTACGTTGAGAGATAGAGAAGAGAAAAGGATGTGTTTTTGTTCGACCAAAACCGCAAAATTTATAGGACCTGACCATCAAATTGGGACCATGCGATCGCATGGTTTTTCTACTTCATGGCCATGCGATCGCATGGCCTGGGATTCCAGCTCACATATTATTGTTTGCTTCTTGCCGATGGTTTTAAATAAATATAAATAATATATAAATAATTTTAAGAATTATTTATATATTATATTATATTTATGTACATAGTTGACTTGTAATTTTCGCTCAGTTCCGTCACGCGTTGAAAGTTGACTTCGGTCCCGGTTCCAGATTTTCGAACGTCCTTGCGTACAATTTAATATCTTGTATTTTGCGTTTTGCGTCTTGTACTTTTGTAATTTTGAGACGTTTCTCATAAATAATTTGGATCACTTTGATTGTACTTTGTACTTTTTAGCTTTCTGATCGTTTGCGTCTTCAAATTGTCGAATCTGTCTTTTGTCTTCACCTTTTATTATTTAAACGAATATCACTTGTGAATAGAACAATTGCAACTAAAAGCTTGTCTTTCTTGAGGGATAATGCTATGAAATATATGTTCATTTTTAGCATTATTAAATATTCCCACACTTGAGCGTAACTTGTCCTCAAGCAATATAGTCTTGAAATAAAAATACTAGAATCACTTCTTTATTCTTCACACTTTGTACATCAGTGATTTTTATATGGCGGTATGAACAATGATAGTAACGTTGTGGTTTACAGTCCCACATGACTATGAAAATTTAGATCCTTAAGGAAATTGGATCTTTATGAAAACATTTGATCTTTTGAAAATTAAATCTAGCTTTTACCCTAGATAAGTTTTCCGGAATAACCCTTCACCGGTGTTTACAAAATTGTTTTTATGGATTTTGTGGGTTTCAGATTTGAAAATTTTAGCTCAAAACTTTCGATTTTGTGTCACCCACTTGCTAACCTTGTATTAGAAAAGCAACGTGTCCAGTTTACTTGCTCCGTACATTACCTTTCGGTAAACTACCGTCCGGTTGTAAAGAAAAGCGTTGAACAAGCAACTGTTAAGGTAATGTCCTGTGACATGCTTTCAATTATGGTCTATAACGTGTCGGATGCAATTACAATCCTTTATAGGAGCAATAGTAAAGATCACCCTATAATTTTTCAGTCTGGCACAAGGTCCTGTCTTCGACCATGCTATGCAACCACCGTTCTTACGGTTGACACCCGATTTGATTCAGGTGACCTAATGAATTCCAGGTGAATTCTTAGGATTTTACGTTTAATGGTAATGAAAGCATTAAAAATGGTATTTCAGAAAACAAATCGGTTTGTAATTTTGATCAAAATATTTTCTCGTTCAAGCTCGAGTTTAGATATCATCGAATTCCATGAGTTTGAATTCTCAATCTTTAAAATTCAATCTCAAGGATTGAGTAATATCAGTCTTAAAAGCTGATTTTTGATCTTTTAAGGAGATTATCCTTTCTGGGGATCTGATTCATTAGTCTTATCAAGCAAATTTGCACGGTGCCCTCCTCATTTTACGAGACAGATCCTCTCATGGTTAGGATAAGTCTGACCACTTGGCGACCCTGTTTGATGCTGAGGTCCGTGGATTTCCTGTTGATTTTAGAGATGACTTTTCTAGATTTTTCGTCAACCTACAGCTGGTCTGGACGACAACTTCCTGACCTAAATCAAGAAGCGCGTGTCTTTTTTGGAAGACTTTAATTCCTTTTAATGATGGAATTGATTCATCGTGTAGATCCATCTTTTCTTTCAAATATCTTACAATTTACCGGGTAAAACGGTTAATTTTGTCCAAAACAAAAGTATCTTCAATTATTTGTACAAAAATATGTGATATATGTTTTAAATAACTTGGTAAATTTTCCCACACTTGGCTTTTATTTTCCTTTCTTTGCCTTTTTATTGACCTCTATTCCATTTTAAATGAATTCTAACATTTTAGGTTGTTTCTCAATTTATGTCCTTTCCGAGGTAACAATAATTTCGGTGTTAACACCTAGTTTATCGTTCATAAATATGTATAAACATGATTTTGAATTCATTTATTTAAAAATTTTGAAAAATTTACTAGAATTGGGTAGTCAGTATATAAAACTAGGGCTGTTCTTTATTATCAGAGAGCACTAGATTCTAATACAACTACTGCGTTACTAGTATTTTTAATGGTAACCAAGTGTATAAGTCAAAAAAATTTTAAAATCCGAAAGAATTTAACCCCTTCCCACACTTAAGATCTTGCAATGCCCTCATTTGCAAGAAATCAGTAACAATTTAAATTATTGAGGGTGATTAGCGTAGAAAAATGATTAAATTTTACCAAAGTTTCCAAACATATTGGCGTTTGTTTGCTGAATGATAAATGGTGCACATCATTTGTTCATTCCGTCTTGTTGTTACATCACATTTGTTTTTCGTTTTGTCGTCAAAATTAGTAGCTTTTGCTGAACTTAATGCCAGTCTTTGAAAATGCGCTGTTTTACCCTGTTGTGTACATGAAATAAAATACATACAATACAAATATAAACATGCATGGTAATTTGAAGTGAAACTTAAAATCCCACTTTCAAATCAAATATGAAATATTAGTACAACATAATAAAAATGTTAAAACTTACATAAAAGTATCACACTATAATATGTTTAAACATAAATAAATAAAAATGATAAAAAAATAAAAATTATAAAAATCACCAACGAAACTATATCAATCTGGATAGGGGTTCCAGTTCATGTCGTCGGGCGGGTTCCATGGTTGGTTATAGGTGTACTGATAAGCCTGGTTAGGGTCGTAGAGAGTAAATGGTGGTCGCATATCGGGCTGGTGTGGAGGATAGTAAGCAGGTCGAGTCGGTACGTAGTGATCCTGAGGTGATAGCTGGCTCATGATCTGATGCTGATGGTAGTGCCATCTATCATGCTGTCGTTGCCTGGAATGCTCGTACTCATTCCTGGCTTGCCACTACGTGTATCGACTATGTCTATCCTGGTTTGTCATTTCTACCTCATCTATACGCTGGTAGACGTCAGTCATAGCCTCCATAATGACATCCCTAATTTCATCCGCTTCCTCCATTTTCTCATCTGAACCTCTCTCTACCTGTGGATGACGACCAACATATGGTACTGCCTGATTACGTCTGCTCTTCAATACCTTAGCACCCTGATAGACCTTCAATCCTAAAGTATCATCATGTTCCCTACATACCATAAGTGGACCCCCTTGTTCCCTATCTACACCTAAATACTCTCCAATGAGAGTAACAAAAATACCTCCTCCTATTATTCCCCCTTCATGTATTCCTTCCACTATCTTAGACAAATAAAAACCAACACAGTAGGGGATATTAATAAAGCCTCTTGGGTCTCGAATACACTTAAGGTAAAATAAATCATGTAAGGTCATTTTCTCCTTGTTGTGACCTCTCTGTGTAATCGAGTTAGCCAGAAATCTATGAATTATACGAAGCTCCGCTCTGTTAATATGTAAGTAGGAGTGTGTTCCTGCCCGCCCAAAAACATTATAATCTGACATACGCCTCCAGACGGCGTTAGCATCAAAATTCCTATTTACCCTTTCACCGTGATAAATCAAATTTGTACAATCGGGTAATAGTAATTCAGCAGGCGTATATATCTGTAAAGCTCTGGCCATGTCCAGCATGGACATCCTGTACATCCTACGGCCAAGTATAAATCTAAGAAAACTTCTATCATCTAACCTAACTACATCCGCATTAAGTGAAATAGTACTCATAAGCTCAACGCACCATTCCTTATATACAGGCCTCAGAATGGTGAATAAACGTTCCCAATCGGGAAAAGAAGAGCTGCCATACCTTTGGATCAAATGCTGTCTAACTGAGTTAACTAGTTGGACCCTTTCCAAAGGCTCCCAATCGATTACCCTCGGCACTTCTACATTTTTCTTTATTAGTTTGAATTTGTTACTTTGATACGTCGGGTAATCTCTCCAACTCCGATCAAATCTCAAATTGGGATGCAACTGTTCTTCATGAATCGTTGGGTGTTGTACTATCGGATAAATTGAAAATACTACGTAGGCATTAACATATTTTTGTTGCGGATCATAATAAGGTACGTGTTGATCAGGTTGTTGTTGTTGTTCCTGTTGTTGCTCCGGTTCATATTGCATTTCTGGTTCAGGTTCTGGAGCAGGTTGCCTAGATGATGATGATGCTCCATCAGTATTGGTAAATCTCTGCAAAACACATTAAACATAAAATTTTTGCATCCAAATATGCATTAGTGTTAGCAAAATAACAACTTGAAACAATTACAATAACATATTTAATCAAAATTAAACTTATACACATTTTCACAATTTTAACAATTCTACACTTTTTCAAATAAGCATATATGAAAATGTTTACAAAGTTCATAAGCATTCAACTCAAATAACATGTTAAAACAACCATTACTAGCAATAAACAAGTTTCAAATGGCATTTACATCAGTTTAATCAAGTTCATGAATTTTAGGCCTAAAAAGTCTACTTTAATTCTCAAAAATCATGTTTAGGATCAAAGTTTGGATCATTTAGCTACTTAAACATATTACACTACTTAATTTAGCAATAATTCATGACAAAAATCGGCCATAACCTGTTTATATCAAAAAGCCCCAAATTGCTCAAGAACACAAACCCTAGATTCCTAAAAATTTTGAAATTTTTGGCTTCAAATCATGTTAAATAGCATCAATCTAGGTTATACATGCATAATATACTAACAATTTAACACCAATTACACTAGAAATTAACAAAATCAAATTAGGTAAATTATAGCTAAAGAACACTAAAAATCAAATTTAAAGAGGTTTAGGGGTGAAATATTTACCTTCTTTGAAAAGCTTCTGAACAATTTCATGATTAGAGCGAGAAATTTGACGAATTATGGTTAAAAATGGCGAATTTTTGAGTTTATGTGTGTATATGCTCGTGTATGTGTGGGTGTTGTTATGAAGACAGAGAACACAGCTCGATGGGTATTTGATCCTGTTTAGTTTTATGACACCATGCGACCGCATGGTTTTTGTGAAGGAACCCCATGCGATCGCATGCGGTCTGTTTCTTTTTTTTATAATTATTTAAATATTATATTATATTCTTGTGCATAGTTGACTTGTAATTTTCGCTCCGTTGCATCGCGGGTTGAAAGTTGACTTGGTCCCGGTTCCGGATTTTCGAACGTCCTTGCGTACAATTTAATATCTTGTATTTTGCATTTTGCATTTTGCGTCTTGTACTTTTGTAATTTTGAGACGTTTTTCATAAATAATTTGGATCACTTTGATTGTACTTTGTACTTTATAGCTTTCTGGTCGTTTGCGTCTTCAAATCGTCGAATCTGTCTTTTGTCTTCACCTTTTATTATTTAAACGAATATCACTTGTGAATAGAACAATTGCAACTAAAAGCTTGTCTTTCTTGAGGGATAATGCTATGAAATATATGTTCGTTTTTAGCCAAATGAACATATATTTAGGCACAATATCCTTTCAATATGTAAAGCTTTTAGTTACTATTGTTCTATTTTTATATAATAATCGTTTAAATAAATAAGTGCGAAGACAAAAGAAGAAAACGACGATTTGAAGACGCAAATGACCAAAAAGCTCAAAAGTACAAAGTTCAATCCAAGTGGTTCAAATTATTGATAAGAAACGTCTCAAAAGTTACAAGAGTACAAGACGCAAAATGCAAAGTACAAGATATTAAATCGTACGAAAGGACTCTCGAAAATCCGGAACCGGGACCTGAGCCAACTATCAACGCGCGACGCAACGGAGCTAAAATTACAAATCAACTATGCACATGAATATAATATAATATATATATATAATTATATAAAATTATATATATATATTATATATATTAAATAAATATGTCGATAAGCTAGGAGCCAAAAAAATATGTGACCAGGAAATGACGGCCATGCGATCGCATGGCCAGAAGGCACAAATCTCATGCGACCACATGAGTTACTGTAGCAGGCCACATTCTATAAATTCAGTATTTTTTGGACGAATTTATCACATCTTTTTCTATCTCTTACTCTCAAAATATATATTTATATTTATATTATAATTTTAATATTAAAGTTTAATAATAATAAGGTTATGTTAGCGAATGTTGTAAGTGTGTAAGTCAAAATTCTGTCCGTGTAACGCTACGCGATTAATCACCACTGTAAGCTATGTTCCTCCTTTTTAAATTAATGTCTCGTAACTAAGTTATTATTATGCTTATTTGAGCCAAAGTAATCGTGATGTTAGACTAAATATTAAGACAGGGTTATTAGATTTTGTACCATAATTAAGATTTGGACAAAAGACCGACACTTGTGGACATTGGACTATAACTATTAATAAATAGGGGGTATTGTCTAATTGAGCGACAACTCATTGGAACCTGTCGAACCTATCTTCAAATTAGTTAATCTAATAATTATTAAAATGATTATGTATGTCCTATTTAGTGATGTTTATACGACATCTTTTACGATCATTTAATTAATTATTTGGGTTGGGTAATTGATTATTCATTCTGATCAAGTGGGTAAATTAATATTCGAATCTCATTAAAACAGGGGTGGATTACATACAAGGATAATTGGTGTAATTGTTAACAAAGTAATAAAACCTTGGATTACATGCAGTCGATAACCTGGTGTAATCATTAAACAAAGTATTAAAACCTTGTTACAGTTCGAATCCCTAATTAGTTGGAATATTTGACTTCGAGAATAAGGTTAATTTGACGAGCATTTTATAATTATGACCGATGGACTATTATGGACAAAAACCAGATAGGTATCAAATAAATCCAGGACAAAGGACAATTAACCCAGATAAATAAATTAAAATTAAAACGTCAAACATCATGATTACGAAAGTTTAAATAAGCATAATTCTTTTATTGTATTTATCATCATACTTTTAATTACTGTCATTTTATTATTCGCAATTTTATATTTTGTCATTGTTATTTATTTTACACATTTTAATTATCGTCATTTATCTTTACGCTTTATTTAAAATCGACAAACCGGTCATTAAACGGTAAAACCTCCTTTTTATAATAATAATAATAATACGACTTATATATATATATATATATATATATATATATATATATATATATATATATATATATATATATATATATATATATATATATATATATATATCTTTATTCAAATATAGTTTAAAAGTATAGCGTTAAACTTGGATAGCTCCCTGTGGAACGAACCGGACTTACTAAAAACTACACTACTGTACGATTAGGTACACTGCCTATAAGTGTTGTAGCAAGGTTTAGGTATATCCACTCTAATAATAAATAAATAACTTGTGTAAAATTGTATCGTATTTAATAGTATTTCGCAATTAAAATATAACTATTTCGTATACGCTGCTGCACACATCAAGTTTTTGGCGCCGCTGCCGAGGAACGCCGAACGAAACGCGATATAAAAAATGATTTTTATTAAGTTTTAATTTCTTTTTGTAAAAATACGTTTTAAATATTAAAAATACAAAAATATAAAAAGAAAAACGAAATATATACATTTTTAAGAGTTTGTTTAAAATATAAATTTTTACTATTTCTATTTTAGTTTTTAAAAAATTAAGTTTTTATTTATTTTATATAAATAAATTAAAAATAAAAAAAATATAAGTAAAAGTAAACGGACTACACTTTAGCAGCCCAACAATTGGCCTGCTACCCGAAGCCATGCGACAGCATGGGATTCCAACACACAATCTATGCGATCGCATGGATTGATTTGACAGCCCAGAAACCTCAGCCAACGATTTAGGGTTACGGAGTATTAATTATTAATAATTATTATTATTAATTAATTATAATTAGGGTTTTTAATTTAATAATAATTAGTTTTAGTTTTATTTAATTTGTAATATTTAGTTTAAAGTAGTTTTATTAATTATAAATTGATAATTTTATACAATAAATAATATAAAAATAATATTTATATAAAAATTGTATTTTTATAACTTTAAGCTTATTTGTATTTTTATATCTTTTTATTAGTTTAATTTGTAATTTGTATTTATCATTTGTAATTAGTTTTAAGTGTAGTATTTTGCCGTAGTTATTTTTATTTCTAAATTTTTAAGCTTTGCCGTAAAATCCCTTAAGTACTTTTTCTTTAGACTAAGATTTAGGTGCTTTAGAATTTTACGACGTCGCTTATCGCTTAAATATTTAATAGATTTTAGTGCCTTTTTAAGTTATTGCCGTTTTAGATTTAGAATTCCTTTAAGCTTTAATACCTTTAGACGTAAGTTTTAATTTTTAGTTTTTAGACTTTTAAGTTTCGACGCTGCATTTTCTTATTTTTATTTTTCGACTGTTTGTTTTTCGACGCTTATTTTTCGACGTTTTTCGACGCACTCTTTTTCTTTCTTATTTCTCGTCTCTCTAGTTTTTAGGACATAGATTTTTTTTTCAAAATTTCGACGAAAAATTATTTTAAGCGGTTAAATTGATAGACATCCAAAATTTTCTGGTTCGTAGTAATAGTTGGATTTGTTAGTGGCGAGTTGTGGGCTTCCGATTTAAAGGGTCCTGGCTACCTGCTGCATCTATTGGCTATTCGAAACGTGGGCAAAATCAAAAAAGTCTATTAATTTGATAACTTATATAATTTTTATCTTTTATAACTAATAGGATATTCTGTGAATGCACCGAACAAAACGTTCACCACCTTTCATACGTTCACCACCTGTAACTCGATAAAGACATCTAGCCAACATTGTCGCCATTGATTTTTCTTTAGAATCGTCATCTTGTCGACCAAGTACTCCAACTCAAATTTCTGATAATCCATATTTTGAACCCGACTTCAAAATTGAAAATCCGGAGCATATTCAGGGACAATTCAGAGATCCTGAACCACTAATCATTCCTCCTAAACCACAAATTACTCGTCCAGAGATTGTCGAGGAAGAAACCATTAAATCAGAATCCTCTAGTGATTCAGATTCAACAAATTCAGTTATGGAAGTAACAGAACCTCTAAGTATGGAAGACCGAATGAGAGCCACACGCACGGGCCAAGGTCACGCCATTATTAAGCCAGACATTAATGCGCCAGATTATGAAATCAAAGGACAAATCCTACACATGGTAACTAATCAATGCCAATATAGTGGTACGCCAAAAGAAGATCCAAACGAACATCTTTGAACATTTAATAGGATCTGTACTCTATTCAAAATCAGAGAAGTTGAGGATGAATAGATCTATCTCATGTTATTTCCCTGGACTTTAAAGGGAGAAGCCAAAGATTGGTTAGAATTGTTACCTGAAGGGGCGATTGATACATGGGACGTTTTAGTTGAAAAATTTCTTAAATAATTCTTTCCGGCATCTAAAGCCGTGAGACTTCAAGGAGAAATTGTTACGTTCACACAAAAGCTAAATGAAACTCTATATGAGGCATGGACAAGATTCGGAAAGTTGTTGAGAGGATGTCCTCAACATGGTTTAGACACTTATCAAATAGTACAAATATTCTATCAAGGATGCGACATTACTACACGAAAAGACATCGATATAGCAGCTGGTGGTTCCATTATAAAGAAAACCGCAACCGAAGCTCACAAAATTATTGATAACACAGCCTCCCACTCACATGAGTGGCATCAAGAAAAAGACATCGTTAGATCATCTAAAGCAGCTAGAGCCGATTCTAGCCATGACTTTGATTCCGTTTCCGCAAAAATAGATGCTTTCGAGAGACGAATGATAAAGATAACTAAAGATATTCACGCAATACGAATCAGTTGTGAGCAATGTGGTGGACCACACTTAACAAAAGATTGTCACATCGAGCAAACGATGGAACAACGAGAGAATGTTTCCTACATGAACCAAAGGCCGGGAAGTAATTATCAAAATAATTATCAACCGCCAAGGCCAAACTTCAATCGAAATCAAAACATTCTTTACAATCCAAATGGACCCAACAATAACTCGTACAACCAACAAGGACTGAATAATCAACAAACTCAAAACAACACTTTCAATCAACAAAGACATGGCTTGTATAAACCACCACAACAAACCGAAGAGAAAAAGTCAAATCTAGAAGAAATGATGGCAAAACTAATGGAATCTCAAACACAATTTATTACATCTCAAACCCAAACAAATGAGAGGTTTGATCAATCATTAAGAACTCAACAAGCTTCTATTTTGAATCTAGAAAAACACATAGGTACTCTTGCTAGCATGATGAGTGAAAGGGAACAAGGAAAGCTACCGAGTAATACTGAAGTAAATCCTCGGAATGAGAATGTTAATATGGTGTCAACAAATTCTGAAAAACCCTCATCAGAAGATGGGAAGCTTTTCGATGTGAGTAACAATGAAGAAGTTACAACAACACCACCACCACCCGAGTATGTAAAGCCAGTGGTGGAACCATACAGACCACCCATCCCGTTTCCAAGAAAAGGAGTTGAGTATGAGCAAGTAATAGGTAATAAAGTTTGTGATACCTCTGGAAAGAAGAAGAAGAATAAGAAAGTACAAGAAACAAAAACCGTAAAGATAAACCCGGTGAAGACAGTTCCACCAAAACCTCCACCCAGGGTGGGTGATCCGGATGAATTTATTATTCCTTGTCTACTTAGTGATTGTGTCATGTATGATGCACTAGCAGATTTAGGTGCGAGTGTGAGTGTTATGCCTCTTTCATTATATAAGAGATTAGGAGTAGGTGAGTTAAGTCCAACAGAGATGAGTGTTCGACTCGTTGATCAAATCATTAGGCACCCAGTTGGAATTCCTGACAACCTACCCATTCAAGTGGGTAATTTAACCTTTTTAGTCGAATTTATTGTCATTGACATAGAAGAGGACCCAAACATTCCTCTAATTTTAGGTCGACCATTCTTAGCATCCACCAGGGCATTATTTGATGTAAGAAAAGGTAGAATGACACTTAGTGATGGTGACAAATCGGTCACCTTTTTGATTCGAAAGTCTAAATCTCCACCAACTAAAACCATTGAACCAACAAAGACGATTGGTAAAAACCACATTGTTTTACCAACTCTAACGGTAGTGCTTAGCAATAATAAAATGCCTAAGTGTGGGAAAGATGAAGTAAAACCTAATGATGACATGATAACAAAGAACCCCGTTGTTGATAACCCCGTTATTAATAGTTCAATGAAGAAACTTATTAAACGGATTCGCGATGCTAGAACCATGGGGAACTTTAAGTTATGTAACCAGTTGGTATCCAATCTATAGCCTAAACAAAAGGCAAAACTAGTTGAATTTGTGGAAATTACACGGGAATCCGACCAATGGCTTAAAGCAAAAGTCACAGATATGCAAGTTGATTATGGTCCAAGAGAAATTGACAATGAAGTTAATCACAATTTCGACACCACAGCTACCTAAGTGTGGGGAGATTCAGATGTTCTAAAAAGAAAATGCTGTCTAGAGTTAGTTGTTCTATTCTCGTGTAGTTCCGAGAATGGAATCCGATTGGTCTTTTCCACTAGCAGACACTAAAGAACTAGTTTTCTCCCCCCCCCATTCTAAATTTTTTTTGTTTTGTAGGTTTTGTATGAAATTAATACGCTTTTAAAATTAAATTTTTGTATGAATTTAAAAACAAAAATTTACTTTATTTCATTAAGTTTAAAAAAAATGATTTCTAAAATTCATCGTAAGTTGAAGACTAGGTCATGGAACCGAAATTGCTTTACCCGAGGGCGGGGCAAAAAATTTTGTTATCATTATTTTTAATTTTATTGATCTAAAGTATACCAAAAAAATTAAAAAACCCAAAAATCTTTGCTTTTAAAACAATCGCTTTAAAAACGACAAATTTTAAATTTTGTCGAGGAACGGACTAGGTAAACATACCGAAACTACCTAAAGTAAAAGGAAACAAAAATTTTAAAAAAAATTATTCATTTAAATTGTTTTAATAAATAAAGGTTTATATATATATATATATATATATATATATATATATATATATATATATATATATATATATTATATATGTTTGTAGTTTATCTTATGTACAAAAAGGGTAAAACATCGCATTTTCAAAGACTGACATTAAAGTTCAGCAAAAACTACTAATTTTGACGATAAGACGCAAAACATATGTGAAATTACAACAAAAGGAATGAACGATGAGGCGCGCCATCTATCATTCGACGACCTTAGTAATTACAAACTGGGTATTTTTAATCACTTTTATACACTAATCACCCTCATGAATTTATAATTATAGTCTGATTTCATGCAAATGAGGGCATTGCATGATCTCAAGTGTGGGGAAGGGTTATAAATTCTCTCGGGTTTACACTTAGTTTAATTGCCAAACTTTGTGAAAATTTGAAAAAATTTTCAATTAAATGAATTCAAAATCATGTTTATACATATTTATGAACGATAAAACTAGGTTGTAATACCGAAATTATTGTTACCTCAGAGAGAACATAAATGGAGAAACAACTCAAAACGTTAGAATTTATTTAAAATGGAATAGTGGAGAATAAAAAGGAAAAGAAAAAAATAAATAAAAGCTAAGTGTGGGAAGAATTTACCAATTTCATTAAAACACATATCACATATTTGGTACAGATTATTGCAGGTACTTTTGCTTTGGACTAAACTAATCAGTTTTACCTAATTTACTGTAATATATATTTGAAAGAAAGATGGATCTGCACGATGAATCAATTCCATCATTAAAAGGAAGTAAAGTCTTCTGAAAAAGACACACGCTTCTTGATTTAGGTCAGGAAGTTGTCATCCAGACCAGCTGTAGGTTGACGAAAAATCTAGAAAAGTCATCTCTAAAATCAGCAGGAAATCCACGGACCTCAGCATCAAACAGGGTCGCCAAGTGGTCAGACTTATCCTAACCATTAGAGGATCTGTCTCGTAAAATGGGGAGGGCGCCGTGCAAATTAGCTTGATAAGACTAATGAATCAGACCTCCAGAAAGGATAATCGCCTTAAAGATTAAAAATCATCTTTTAAGCCTGATATTACTCAATCCTTGAGATTGACTTTAAAGATTGAGAATTACAAACTCATGGAATTCAATGATATCTAAACTCGAGCTTGAACGAGAAAATATTTTGATCAAATTACAAACTGATTTGTTTTCTGAAAACCCTATTTTTAATGTGTTCATTACCATTGAATGTAAAATCCTATGAATTCACCTGGAATTCATTAGGTCACCTGAACCAAATCGGGTATCAATCGAAAGAACGGTGGTTGCATAGCATGGTCGAAGACAGGATCTTGTTCTAAACCGAAAAACTATATGGTGATCTTTACTATTGCTCCTACAAAGGATAGTAATTGCATCCGATACGTTTTAGACCATGAACAAAAGCATGTCACGGGATATTGCCTTAACAGTTGCTTGTTCAATGCTTTCCTTTACAACCGGACGGTAGTTTACCGAAAGGTAATATACAGAACAAGTATATTGGACGTGTTGCTTTCCTAATACAAGGTTAGCAAGTGGGTGACACAAAACCGCAAGTTTTGAGCTAAAATTTTCAAATCTGAAACCCACAAAACCCAAAAAAACATTTTGCAAACACCGGTGAAGGGTTATTCCGGAAAACTTATCTAGGGTAAAAGCTAGATTGAATTTTCAAAAGATCAAATGTTTTCATAAATATCCAAATTCCTTAAAGGATCTAAATTTTCATAGTCATGTGGGACTGTAAACCACATCGTTACTATCCTTGTTTATACCGCTATATCAAAATCACTGATGTATAAAGTGTAAGAATAAAAAAGTGATTCGAGTGAAGTGTGATTTTATTTTAAGTTCTGTATTGCTTGAGGACAAGCAACGTTCAAGTGTGGGGATATTTGATAGTGCTCCAAATAAACATATATTTAGGCACAATATCCCTCCAATATGTAAAGCTTTTAGTTACTATTGTTCTATTTTTATGTAATAATCGTTTAAATAAATAAGTGCGAAGACAAAAGAAGAAAACGACGATTTGAAGACGCAAATGACCAAAAAGCTCAAAAGTACAAAGTACAATCCAAGTGGTTCAAATTATTGATAAGAAACGTCTCAAAAGTTACAAGAGTACAAGACGCAAAACGCAAAGTACAAGATATTAAATCGTACGAAAAGACGTTCGAAAATCCGGAACCGGGACCTGAGCCAACTATCAACGCGCAACGCAACGGAGCTAAAATTACAAATCAACTATGCACATGAATATAATATAATATATATATAATTATATAAAATTATATATGTATATTATATATATTAAATAAATATGTCGACAAGCTAGGAGCCTAAAAGTATGAGACTAGGAAATGATGGCCATGCGATCGCATAGCCAGATGGCACAAATCTCATGCGACCGCATGAGTTACTGTAGCAGGCCACATTCTATAAATTCAGCATTTTTCGGACGAATTTATCACATCTTTTTCTATCTCTTACTCTCAAAATATATATTTATATTTATATTATAATTTTATTATTAAAGTTTAATAATAATAAGGTTATGTTAGCGAATGTTGTAAGTGTGTAAATCGAAATTCTGTCCGTGTAACGCTACGCGATTAATCACCACTGTAAGCTATGTTCTTCCTTTTTAAATTAATGTCTCCTAACTAAGTTATTATTATGCTTATTTGAGCCAAAGTAATCGTGATGTTAGACTAAATATTAAGACAGGGCTATTAGATTTTGTACCATAATTAAGGTTTGGACAAAAGACCGACACTTGTGGACATTGGACCATGACTGTTAATAAATAGGGGGTATTGTCTAATTGAGCGACAACTCATTGGAACCTGTCGAACCTATCTTTAAATTAGTTAATCTAATAATTATTAAAATGATTATGTATGTCCTATTTAGTGACATTTATACGACATCTTTTACGATCATTTAATTAATTATTTGGGTTGGGTAATTGATTATTCATTCTGATCAAGTGGGTAAATTATTATTCATATCCCATTAAAACAGGGGTGGATTACATACAAGGATAATTGGTATAATTGTTAACAAAGTAATAAAACCTTGGATTACACGCAGTCGATAACCTGATGTAATCATTAAACTAAGTATTAAAACCTTGTTACAGGTCGAATCCCTAATTAGTTGGAATATTTGACTTCGGGAATAAGGTTAATTTGACGAGCATTTTATAATTATGACCGATGGACTATTATGGACAAAAACCAGATAGGTATCAAATAAATCCAGGACAAAGGACAATTAACCCAGATAAATAAATTAAAATCAAAATGTCAAACATCATGATTACGGAAGTTTAAATAAGCATAATTCTTTTATTGTATTTCTCATCATACTTTTAATTACTGTCATTTTATTATTCGCAATTTTATATTTCGTCATTGTTATTTATTTTACGCATTTTAATTATCGTCATTTATCTTTACGCTTTATTTAAAATCGACAAACCGGTCATTAAACGGTAAAACCCCCTTTTTATAATAATAATAATAATAATAATCCGACTTATATATATATATATATATATATATATATATATATATATATATATATATATATATATATATATATATATATATATATCTTTATTCAAATATAGTTTAAAAGTATAGCGTTAAACTTGGATAGCTCCCTGTGGAACGAACCGGACTTACTAAAAACTACACTACTGTACGATTAGGTACACTGCCTATAAGTGTTGTAGCAAGGTTTAGGTATATCCACTCTAATAATAAATAAATAACTTGTGTAAAATTGTATCGTATTTAATAGTATTTCGCAATAAAAATATAACTATTTCGTATACGCTGCTGCACACATCAAGTTTTTGGCACCGCTGCCGGGGAACGCCGAAGCGAAACGCGATATAAAAAAAAGATTTTTATGGGTTTTAAGTCGGAACTCTGTCCTTGTAACCGCTACGCGATTAATCACCACTGTAAGCTATGTTCTTCCTTTTTAAATTAATGTATCGTAACTAAGTTATTATTATGCTTATTTGAGCCGAAGTAATCGTGATGTTAGACTAAATATTAAGATGGGGTTATTGGATTTTATACCATAATTAAGGTTTTTGGACAAAAGACCGACACTTGTGAATATTGGACTATTGACTATTAATAGGTAGGGGGTATTGTCTAATCTAATGACAACTCATTGGAACCTGTCAAACCTATCTTCAAATTAGTTAATCTAATAATTATTAAAATAATTATGTATGTCCTATTTAGTGACGTTTATACGACATCTTTTACGATCATTTAATTAATTATTCGGGTTGGGTAATTGATTATTCATTCGGATCAAGTGGGTAAATTAATATTCATATCTCATTAAAACATGGGTGGATTACATACAAGTATAATTGGTGTAATTGTTAACAAAGTAATAAAACCTTGGATTACATGCTGTCGATAACCTGGTGTAATCATTAAACAAAGTATTAAAACCTTGTTACAGTTCGAATCCCTAATTAGTTGGAATATTTGACTTCGGGAATAAGGTTAATTTGACGAGCATTTTATAATTATGACCAATGGACTATTATGGATAAAAACCAGATAGGTATCAAATAAATCCAGGACAAAGGACAATTAACCCAGATAAATAAATTAAAATCAAAACGTCAAACATCATGATTATGGAAGTTTAAATAAGCATAATACTTTTATTTCATATTTCATCGTACCTTTATTTACTGTCATTTTAATTACTGCAATTTACTTTATCGCAATTTAAATTTTATCATTTATATTATCGTCATTTATCTTTACGCTTTATTTAAAATCGACAAACCGGTCATTAAACGGTAAAAATCCCCTTTTATAATAATAATAATAATACTACTATATTACTAATATATATATATATATATATATATATATATATATATATATATATATATATATATACAAATATAATTGTTTAAAAATATAGTGTACGCAATAAGCCGTCTCCCTGTGGAACGAACCGGACTTACTAGAAATTACTCTACTCTACGATTAGGTACACTGCCTATAAGTGTTGTAGTAAGGTTTAGGTATATCCCATAAATAAATAATTAAAACTTGTGTAATTTGTATTGTATTTTGTAATAAAAATATAACTATTTCGTATACACCTCCGCTTCACACATCAAGTTTGCGGCGCCAAAAACTTGATGTGTGCAGCGGTGTATACGAAATAGATTATATTTTACTACGAAATACTACGAAATACTACGAAATATGATATAATTTAAACAAGTTTTATTTATTTATTTAGATTGGGATATACCTAAACCTTGCTACAACACTTATAGGCAGTGTACCTAATCGTAGAGTAGTGTAGTTTTTAGTAAGTCCGGTTCGTTCCACAGGGAGCTAGCTGAGTTTAACGCTATATTTTTATTAACTATTTTTATATAAAAATATATATAATTATATATAGTAATATTATTATAAAAGGGGTTTTTACCGTTTAATGACCGGTTTGTCGATTTTAAATAAAGCGTAAAGATAAATGACGATAATGACAGAATTTAAATTGCGATAAAGTAAATTGCAGTAATTAAAATGACAGTAAATAAAGGTACGATGAAATATATAATTAAAGTATTATGCTTATTTAAACTTCCGTAATCATGATGTTCGACGTGTTGATTTTAATTTATTACCCGAGTTAATTGTCCTTTGTCCTGGATTATTTGATACCTATTTGGTTTTTGTCCATAATAGTCCATCGATCATAATTATAAAATGCTCGTCAAATTAACCTTATTCACGAAGTCAAATATTCCAACTAATTAGGGATTCGAACTGTAACAAGGTTTTAATACTTTATTTAATGATCACACTAGGTTATCGACTGCGTGTAATCCAAGGTTTTAATACTTTGTTAACAATTACACCAATTATCCTTGTATATAATCCACACCAGTTTTAATGAGATATGAATATTAATTTACCCACTTGATCAGAATGAATAATCAATTACCCAACCCAAATAATTAATTAAATGATCGTAAAAGATGTCGTATAAATTTCACTAAATAGGACATACATAATCATTTTAATAATTATTAGATTAACTAATTTGAAGATAGGTTCGACAGGTTCCAATGAGTTGTCGCTCAATTAGACAATACCCCCTATCTATTAATAGTCATAGTCCAATGTCCACAAGTGTCGGTCTTTTGTCCAAACCTTAATTATGGTACAAAATCTAATAACCCCGTCTTAATATTTAGTCTAACATCACGATTACTTTGGCTCAAATAAGCATAATAATAACTTAGTTACGAGACATTAATTTAAAAAGGAAGAACATAGCTTACAGTGGTGATTAATCGCGTAGAGTTACATGGACAGAATTTCGACTTACACCCTTACAACATTCGCCAACATACCCTTATTATTAAAATTAAAATTATAATTATAATTATAATTATAATTATAATATATATATATATATATATATATATATATATATATATATATATATATATATATATATATATATATATATATATATATATATTACAGAGAGATAGAGAGGATAGATAGAAAAAGATGTGTTTTTTACTCGCAGAAAACTGGCGAATTTATAGAATGTGGCCTGCTACAGTAACTCATGCGGTCGCATGAGATTTTAGTGAAAATCTCATGCACTCGCATGGGCTCATGCACTCGCATAGGTTTTATGCCTATTTCCCATGCGATCGCATGGCCATCAGATCCAGCTCACATATTTTTTGTTTTCTTGCTTGTCGACATATTATTATAAATATATAATATATATATATATATATATAATTTATATTAATTATATATATATATTATATTATATTCTTGTGCATAGTTGATTTGTAATTTTAGCTCCGTTGCGTCGCACGTTGATAGTTGGCTCAGGTCCCGATTCTGGATTTTCGAACGTCCTTTCGTATAATTTAATATCTTGTACTTTGCGTTTTGCGGCTCGTACTCTTGTAATTTTGAGACGTTTCTCATCAATAAATTGAACCACTTGAATTATATCTTGTACATTTGAGCTTTTTGGTCATTTGCGTCTTCAAATCGTCGTTTTCTTCTTTTGTCTTCGCACTTATTTATTTAAACGAATATTACATAAAAATAGAACAATTGCAACTAAAAGATTTACATATTGGAAGGATATTGATACTAAATATATGTTACTTTTTAGCATTATCAAATATCCCCACACTTGAACGTTGCTTGTCCTCAAGCAATACAGAATTTGAAATTAAATCACACTTCACTCGAATCACTTTTTTATTTTCACACTTTATACATCCGTGATTTTGATACGGTGGTATGAACAATGATAGTAACGATGTGGTTTACAGTCCCACATGACTATGAAAATTTAGATCCTTTAAGGAAATTGGATCTTTATGAAAACATTTGATCTTTTGAAAATTCTTTCTAGATTTTACCCTAGATAAGTTTTCCGGAATAACCCTTCACCGGTGTTTGCAAATTTTTTTGTGGGTTTGGTGGGTTTCAGATTTGAAAATTTTAGCTCAAAACTTATGGTTTTGTGTTACCCACTTGCTAACCTTGTATTGGGAAAGCAACACGTCCAGTATATACTTGCTCCGTATATTACCTTTATGAAATACTATTATTTTTACTATGAAATACTACGAAATATTACACAAGTTTTATTAATTTACGGATGGGATATACCTAAACCTTGCTACAACAGTTATAGGCAGTGTACCTAATCGTAGAGTAGTGTAGTTTTTTTAGTAAGTCCGGTTCGTTCCACAGGGAGCTAGCTGAGTTTAACGCTATATTTTTAACAAATATATTTATATAAAATATATATAAATATAAGTAGTATTAATATTATAAAAGGGGGTTTTTACCGTTTAATGACCGGTTTGTCGATTTTAAAACTTTAGTCGCAGTTAAAACCTAATGTAAAATATTAAAAATAAATATAACTTAATTTAAAGCGTAAAGTAAATGACAATAATTAAAATGCGATAAATTAAAATGCGTTAAATAAAATGACAATAAATAAAATTACTATAATTAAAAAGTACGATAATTAAAAGTGCAATTAAATATAATGACAGTAAATAAAAGTGCGATGAAATATGAAATAAAGGAATTATGCTTATCTAAACTTCCGTAATCATGATGTTTGACGTGTTGATTTTAGTTTATTACCATGGGTTAATTGTCCTTTGTCCTAGATTATTCAATATGTCCATCTAGTTTTTGTCCATAACAGTCCATCAGTCATAAATATAAAGTGCGAGTGTCCTCGTCAAATTATCCTTATATCCGAAGTCAAATATTCCAACTAATTGGGGACTTAAACTATAATTACATCAATTTTCCTTGTATATAATTCACCCCTGTTTTAATAAGTCCATTGACTATTAATCCATTCCCGTGTCCTGTTAAATGAACGATTATTAGTACTTATAAATACCCCGCCCATCGTGTCCGATCGAGTATATGTGGTTATTTATAGGTACGTCCAATTGTAAATCTTTATATTAAATTAACAAACTATCATTTAATTAAAAAAATATAAAGCCCATTAATAGCCCATAGTCTAATTTCCACAAGTGTCGTTCTTTTGTCCAAACCCCAATTATGGTACAAAGCCCAATTACCCCGTCTTTAATATTTAGCCCAACAGCACGATTACTTTAATTTAAATAAGCAAAATAATAACTTAGCTATGAGACATTAATTTAAAAAGGTTGAACATAACTTACAATGATTAATAATATCGTAGCGTTACACGGACATAATTTCGACTTACATCCTTACAACATTCGCTAACATACCCTTATTATTATTAAATTAAAATTAAAATTAATATTATAATATATATATATATATATATATATATATATATATATATATATATATATATATATATATATATATATATATATATATATATATATATATATATATATATATATATATATATATATATTACAGAGAGATAGAGAGGATAGATGGATTAAAACTCGCAGAAAACTGGCGAATTTATAGGATGTGGTCTGCTACAGTAACTCATGCGGTCGCATGAGATTTTAGTGCAAATCTCATGCACTGGCATGGGCTCATGCACTCTCATGAGTTTTATGCTAATTTCCCATGCGATCGCATGGCCGTCAGATCCAACTCACATATTTTTTGTTTGCTAGTTTATCGACGTTATTTAATATAATATATAATATATAAATAATTTATATAATTATTTAAGTATTATATTATATTCTTGTGCATACTTGACTTGTAATTTTAGCTCCGTTGCGTCGCGCGTTGATAGTTGGCTTATGTCCCTGTTCCGGTTTTTCGAACGTTCTTTCGTATAATTTAATATCTTGTACTTTGCGTTTTACGACTCGTACTCTTGTAATTTTGAGACATTTCTCATCAATAAATTGAACCACTTGGATTGTATCTTGTACATTTGAGCTTTTTGTTTATTTGCGTCTTCAAATCGTCGTTTTCTTCTTTTGTCTTCGCACTTATTTATTTAAACGAATATTACATAAAAATAAAACAATTAAAACTAAAAGCTTTACATATTGGAAGGATATTGTGCCTAAATATATGTTCATTTGGAGCACTATCAAATATCCCCACACTTGAGTTTTGCTTGTCCTCAAGCAATACATAACTTTGAAATAAAATCACACTTCGCTCGAATCACTTTTTTTATTCTCACACTTTATACATAAGTGATTTTGATACAACGGTATACACAATGATAGTAACGATATGGTTTACAGTTCCACATGAGTATTAAAAATTTAGATCCTTTAAGGAAATTGGATCTTTATGAAAACATTTGATCTTTTGAAAATTCATTCTAGCTTTTACCCTAGATAAGTTTTCCGAAATAACCCTTCACCGGTGTTTGCAAAATGTTTTTGTGGGTTTTGTGGGTTTCAGATTTTAAAATTTTAGCTCAAAACTTTCGGTTTTGTGTCACCCACTTGCTAACCTTGTATTGGGAAAGCAACACGTCCAGTATACTTGCTCCGTATATAACCTTTTGGTAAACTACCGTCCGGTTGTAATGAAAAGCGTTGAACAAGCAACTGTTAAGGCAATATCCCGTGACATGCTTTTGTTCATGGTCTAAAACGTGTCGGATGCAATTACTATCCTTTGTAGGAGCAATAGTAAAGATCACCCTATAATTTTTTAGTCTGGCACAAGGTCCTGTCTTCGACCATGCTATGCAACCACCGTTCTTACTGTTGACACCCGATTTGGTTCAGGTGACCTAATGAATTCCAGGTGAATTCCTAGGATTTTACGTTCAATGGTAATGAACGCATTGAAAATAGGTTTTCAGAAAACAAATCGATTTTAATTTTGAACAAAATATTTTCTCGTTCAAGCTCAAGTTTAGATATCATCGAATTCCATGAGTTTGTAATTCTCAGTCTTTAAAGTCAATCTCAAGGATTGAGTAATATCAGGCTTAAATGCTGATTTTTAATCTTTAAAGAGATTATCCTTTCTGGGGGTCTGATTCATTAGTCTTATCAAGCTAATTTGCACGGCGCCCTCCCCATTTTACGAGACAGATCCTCTCATGGTTAGGATAAGTCTGACCACTTGGCGACCCTGTTTGATGTTGAGGTCCGTGGATTTCCTGCTGATTTTAGAGATGACTTTTCTAGATTTTTCGTCAACCTACAGCTGGTCTGGACGACAACTTCCTGACCTAAATCAAGAAGCGCGTGTCTTTTTCGGAAGACTTTACTTCCTTTTAATGATGGAGTTGATTCATCATGTAGATCCATCTATTCTTTCAAAGGTATTACAATAAATCGAGTAAGACTGATTAGTTTAGTCCAAAGCAAAAGGACCTGCAATAATCTTGTACCAAATATGTGATATGTGTTTTAAAGAAATTGGTAAATTCTTCCCACACTTAGCTTTTATTTATTCTTTTCTTTGCCTTTTTATTCTCTTCTATTCCATTTTAAATGAATTCAAGCTTTTTGGGTTGTTTCTCCATTTATGTTCTCTCCGAGGTAACAATAATTTCGGCATTAACACCTAGTTTTATCGTTCATAAATATGTATAAACATGATTTTGAATTCATTTAGTTGAAAATTTTTCAAATTTTCACAAAATTTGGCAATTAAACTAAGTGTAAACCCGAGAGAATTTATAACCCTTCCCCACACTTGAGATCATGCAATGCCCTCATTTGCATGAAATCAGACTATAATTATAAATTCATGAGGGTGATTAGTGTAGAAAAGTGATTAAAAATACCCAGTTTGTAATTACTAAGGTCGTCGAATGATAGATGGCGGCCTCATCGTTCATTCCTTTTGTTGTTATTTCACATATGTTTTGCGTCTTATCGTCAAAATTAGTAGCTTTTGCTGAACTTAATCTTTGAAAGTGCACTGTTTTACTCTGTTTTATACATAAGATAAACTACAAACATACATAATATTTTTTTTATTTTTTTATAAAATCTTTATTTATTAAAACAATTTAAATGAATAATTTTTTAAAATTTAGTTTTCTTTTACTTTAGGTAGTTTCGGTATGTTTACCTAGTCCGTCCCTCGACAAAATTTAAAATTTGTCGCTTTTAAAGCGATTGTTTTAAAAGCAAAGATTTTTGGGTTTTTTAATTTTTTTTTTGGTATACTTTAGATCAATAAAATTAAAAATAATGATAACAAAATTTTTCGCCCCACCCTCGGATAAAGCAATTTCAGTTCCATGACCTAGTCTTCAACTTACGATGAATTTTAGAAATCATTTTTTAAACTTAATGAAATAAAGTAATTTTTGTTTTTAAATTCACACAAAACTTAAATTTAAAAATGCATATAAATTTCATATAAAACCTATAAAACTAAAAATTTAGAATGGGGGGAGAAAACTAGTTCTTTAGTGTCTGCTAGTGGAAAAGACCAATCGGATTCCATTCTCGGAACTACACAAGAATAGAACAACTAACTCTAGACAGCATTTTATTTTTAGAACATTTGAATCTCCCCACTCTTAGGTAGCTGTGGTGTCGAAATTGTGATTAACTTCATTGTAAATTTCTCTTGGACCATAATTAACTTGCATATTTGTGACTTTTACTTTAAGCCATTGGTTGGATTCCTGTGTAACATCCACAAATTCAACTAGTTTCGCCTTTTCTTTAGGCGAAAGATTGGATACTAACCGGTAACATAACTTAAAGTTCCCCTTGATTTTAGCATCGCGAATCCGTTTAATAAGTTTCTTCATTGAACTATTAATAACGGTAATAGTTATATTTTTATTACGAAATAGGATACAAATTACACAAGTTTTAATTATTTATTTATGGGATATACCTAAACCTTGCTACAACACTTATAGGCAGTGTACCTAATCGTAGAGTAGTGTAGTTTTTAGTAAGTCCGGTTCGTTTCACAGGGAGACGGCTTATTGCGTACACTATATTTTTAAACAATTATATTTGTATATATATATATATGTATATATATATATATATATATATATATATATATATATATATATATATATTAGTAATATAGTAGTATTATTATTATTATAAAAGGGGGTTTTTACCGTTTAATGACCGGTTTGTCGATTTTAAATAAAGCGTAAAGATAAATGACGATAATATAAATGATCAAATTTAAATTGCGATAAAGTAAATTGCAGTAATTAAAATGACAGTAAATAAAGGTACGATGAAATATGAAATAAAAGTATTATGCTTATTTAAACTTCCGTAATCATGATGTTTGACGTTTTGATTTTAATTTATTTATCTGGGTTAATTGTCCTTTATCCTGGATTTATTTGATACCTATCTGGTTTTGTCCATAATAGTCCATCGGTCATAATTATAAAATGCTCGTCAAATTAACCTTATTCCCGAAGTCAAATATTCCAACTAATTAGGGATTCGAACTTTAACAAGGTTTTAATACTTTGTTTAATGATTACACCATGTTATCGACTGCGTGTAATCCAAGGTTTTATTAATTTGTTAACAATTACACCAATTTTCCTTGTATGTAATCCACCCCTGTTTTAATGAGATATGAATATTAATTTACCCACTTGATCAGAATGAATAATCAATTACCCAACCCGAATAATTAATTAAATGATCGTAAAAGATGTCGTATAAACGTCACTAAATAGGACATACATAATCATTTTAATAATTATTAGATTAACTAATTTGAAGATAGGTTTGACAGGTTCCAATGAGTTGTCATTAGATTAGACAATACCCCTACCTATTAATAGTCAATAGTCTAATGTTCACAAGTGTCGGTCTTTTGTCCAAACCTTAATTATGGTACAAAATCCAACATCCCCGTCTTAATATTTAGTCTAACATCACGATTACTTCGGCTCAAATAAGCATAATAATAAATTAGTTACGATACATTAATTTAAAAAGGAAGAACATAGCTTACAGTGGTGATTAATCGCGTAGCGTTTACACGGACAGAGTTCCGACTTAAAACCCGTAAAACATTCTTATAATAACCTTATTATTATTATTAACTTAAATTAAAATTATAATTAAATTATAAATATAAATATAATTTGAAAGAGAGATAGATAGAAAAAGATGTCCTAAAACTCACAGAAAACTGGCGAATTTATAGGATGTTAAAGTGTAATACACTATCTTTCGTTCATCTAAAGCGGCTAGAGCCGATTCTAGGCATGACTTTGATTCCGTTTCCGCAAAAATAGATGCTTTCGAGAGACAAATGGAAAAGATGACTAAAGATATTCACGCAATACGAATCAGTTGTGAACAATGCGGTGGACTACACTTAATGAAAGATTGTCACATTGAACAAACGATGGAACAACGAGAGAATGTTTCCTACATGAACCAAAGGCCGGGAAATAATTATCAAAATAATTATCAACCTCCAAGGCCAAACTTCAATCGAAATCAAAACATTCTTTACAATCCAAATGGGCCAAACAATAACTCGTATAACCAACAAGGTCCGAATAAACCACCACAACAAACCGAAGAGAAAAAGTCAAATCTGGAAGAAATGATGGCAAAGCTAATGGAATCTCAAACACAATTTATAACATCTCAAACCCAAACAAATGAGAGGTTTGATCAGTCACTAAGAACTCAACAAGCTTCCATTTTGAATCTAGAAAAACACGTAGGTACTCTTGCTAGCATGATGAGTGAGAGGGAACAAGGAAAGCTACCGAGTAATGCTGAAGTAAATCCTCGGAATGAGAATGTTAATATGGTTTCAACAAATTCTGAAAAACTAGCATCAGAAGATGGGAAGGTTTTAGATATGAGTAACAATGAAGAAGTTACAACACCACCACCACCTGAGTATGTAAAGCCAGTGGTGGCACCATACAGACCACCCATCCCTTTTCCAAGAAAAGGAGTTGAGTATGAGAAAGTAATAGGTAATAAAGTTTGTGATACCTCTGGAAAGAAGAAGAAGAAGAAGAAGAAGAAGAATAAGAAAGTACAAGAAACAAAAACCATAAAAGTAAACCCGGTGAAGACAGTTCCACCAAAACTTCCTCCTAGGTTGGGTGATCCGGGTGAATTTATTGTTCCTTGTCTACTTAGTGATTGTGTCATGTATGATGCACTAGCAGATTTAGGTGCGAGTGTAAGTGTTATGCCTCTTTCATTATATAAAAGATTAGGAGTAGGTGAGTTAAGTCCAACAGAAATGAGTGTTCGACTCTTTGATCAACCATTAAGCACCCAGTTGGAATTGCTGACAACCTACCCGTTCAAGTGGGTAATTTAACCTTTTTAGTCGAATTTATTGTCATTGACATAGAAGAGGACTCAAACATTCCTCTAATTTTAGGTCGACCATTCTTAGCGTCCACCGGGGCGTTATTTGATGTAAGAGAGGGTAGAATGACACTTAGTAATGATGAAAAATCGATCACCTTTGTAAGAACCATATTGTTTTACCCACTCCAACGGTAGTGCTTAACAGTAATAAAAAGCCTAAGTGTGGGGAAGATGAAGTAAAACCTAATGATAACCTGATAACAAAGAACCCCGTTGTTGATACGAAATTAAATGACTCCGTTATTAATAGTTCAATGAAGAAACTTATTAAACGAATTCGCAATGCTAGAACCAAGGGGAACTTTAAGTTATGTAACCGGTTAGTATCCAATCTATCGCCTAAAGAAAAGGCAAAACTAGTTGAATTTGTGGATATTACACAGGAATCCGACCAATGGCTTAAAGCAAAAGTCACAGATATGCAAGTTGATTATGGTCCAAAAGAAATTGACAATGAAGTTAATCACAAATTCGACACCACAGCTACCTAAGTGAGGGGAGATTCAGATGTTCTAAAAAGAAAATGCTGTCTAGAGTTAGTTGTTCTGTTCTCGTGTAGTTCCGAAAATGGAATCCGATTGGTCTTTTCCACTAGCAGACACTAAAGAACTAGTTTTCTCCCCCCATTCTGAATTTTTGTTTTGTAGGTTTTGTATTAAATTAATACGCATTTTTTATATTTAAGTTTTGTGTGAATTTAAAAACAAAATTTACTTTATTTCATTAAGTTTAAAAAATGATTTCTAAAATTCATTGTAAGTTGAAGACTAGGTCATGGAACCGAAATTGCTTTACCCGAGGGCGGGGCGACAAATTTTGTTATCATTATTTTTAATATTATTGATCTAAAGTATACCAAAAAATTAAAAAACCCAAAAATCTTTGCTTTTAAAACAATCACTTTAACGACAAATTTTAAATTTTGTCGAAGGACGGACTAGGTAAACATACCGAAACTACTAAAGTAAAAGGAAACAAAATTTTAAAAAATTATTCATTTAAATTGTTTTATAAAGAAAAAATACATATATATATATATATATATATATATATATATATATATATATATATATATATATATATATATATATATATATATATATATATATATATATATATATATATATGTTTGTATTTTATGTTATGTACAAAACAAGGTAAAACAGCGCACTTTTAAAGATTAAGTTCAGCAAAAGCTACTAATTTTGACGATAAGACGCAAAACATATGTGAAATCATTCGACGACCTTAATAATTACAAACTGGGTATTTTTAATCGCTTTACTACACTAATCACCCTCATGAATTTATTATTATAGTCTGATTTCATGCAAATGAGGGCATTGCATGATCTCAAGTGTGGGGAAGGGTTATAAATTCTCTCGGGTTTGCACTTGGTTTATTTGCCAAATTTTGTGAAAATTTGAAAAAATTTCAACTAAATGAATTCAAAATCATGTTTATACATATTTATGAACGATAAAAACTAGGTGTTAATACCTAAATTATCGTTACCTCGGAAAGGACATAAATTGAGAAACAACCTAAAATGCTTGAATTCATTTAAGATGAAAAACAGGAGAATAAAAAGGCAAAGAAATAAATAAATAAAAGCCAAGTGTGGGGAGAATGTACCAAGTTATTCAATTAAAAACTATCTATCACATGTTTCTGTAAAGTTATTGCATGTGCTTTTGTTTTGGACAAAATTAACTATTTTACCCGGTAAATTGTAATATAAATGGAAGAATAGATGGATCTACACGATGAATCAATTCCATCATTAAAAGGAAGTAAAGTCTTCCAAAAAAGACACGCGCTTCTTGATTTAGGTCAGGAAGTTGTCGTCCAGACCAGCTGTAGGTTGACGAAAAATCTATAAAAGTCATCTCTAAAATCAGCAGGAAATTCACGGACCTCAGCATCAAACAGGGTCGCCAAGTGGTCAGATTTATCCTAACCATGAGAAGGATTTATCTCGTAAAATGGGAAGGGCGCCGTGCAAATTAGCTTGATAAGACTAATGAATCAGACCCCCAGAAAGGATAATCTCCTTAAAGATTAAAAATCAGGTTTTAATCCTGATATTACTCAATCCTTGAGATTGACTTTAAAGATTGAGAATTACAAACTCATGGAATTCAATGATATCTAAACTCGAGCTTGAACGAGAAAATATTTTGATCAAAATTAAAACCGATTTGTTTTCTGAAAACCCATTTTCAATGCGTTCATTACCATTGAACGTAAAATCCTAGGAATTCACCTGGAATTCATTAGGTTACCTGAACCAAATCGGGTGTCAACCGTAAGAACAGTGGTTGCATAGCATGGTCAAAGACAGGACCTTGACCGAAAAATTATAGGGTGATCTTTGCTATTGCTCCTACAAAGGATAGTAATTGCATCCGACATGTTTTTTACCACAATTAAAAGCATGTCACGGGACATTGCCTTAACAGTTGCTTGTTCAACGCTTTCTTTTACAACCGGATGGTAGTTTACCAAAAGGTAATATATGGAGCAAGTATACTGGACGTGTTGCTTTTCCAATACAAGGTTAGCAAGTGGGTGACACAAAACCATAAGTTTTGAGCTAAAATTTTCAAATCAAACCCACCAAACCCACAAAAACAATTTGCAAACACCGGTGAAGGGTTATTCCGAAAAACTTATCTAGGATAAAATTTAGAATTAATTTTCAAAATATCAAATGTTTTCATAAAGATCCAATTTCCTTAAAGGATCTAAATTTTTATAGTCATGTGGGACTGTAAACCACATCGTTACTATCATTGTTCATACCGCCGTATCAAAATCACTGATGTATAAAGTGTGAGAATAAAAAAGTGATTCGAGTGAAGTGTGATTTTATTTCAAGTTCTATATTGCTTGAGGACAAGCAACGCTCAAGTGTGGGGATATTTGATAATGCTCCAAATGAACATATATTTAGGCACAATATCCTTCCAATATGTAAAGCTTTTAGTTGTAACTGTTCTATTTTTATGTAATATTTGTTTAAATAAATAAGTGCGAAGACAAAAGAAGAAAACGACGATTTGAAGACGCAAATGACCAAAAATCTAAAAAGTACAAAGTACAATCCAAGTGGTTCAAAATATTGATGAGAAACATCTCAAAATTACAAAAGTACAAGTCGCAAAACGCAAAGTACAAGATATTAAATTATACGAAAGGACGTTAAAAAAACCGGAACCGGGACCTGAGCCAACTATCAACGCGCGACGCAACGGAGCTAAAATTACAAGTCAACTATGCACAAGAATATAATATAATATTTAAATAATTATATAAATTATTTATATATTATATATTATATTAAATAACGTCGACAAACTAGCAAACAAAAAATATGTGAGCTGGATCTGACGGCCATGCGATCGCATGGGAAATAGGCATAAAACCCATGCGAGTGCATGAGCCCTTGCGAGTGCATGAGATTTGCACTAAAATCTCAGGCGATCGCATGAGTTACTGTAGCAGACCACATTCTATAAATTCGCCAGTTTTCTGTGAGTTTTAGGACATCTTTTTCTATCTATCCTCTCTATCTCTCTGTAATATATATATATATATATATATATATATATATATATATATATATATATATATTATAATTTTAATTTTAATTTTAACTTTAACTTTAATTTAATAATAATAAGGGTATGTTAGCGAATGTTGTAAGGGTGTAAGTCGAAATTCTGTCCGTGTAACGCTACGATATTATTAATCATTGTAAGTTATGTTCAACCTTTTTAAATTAATGTCTCGTAGCTAAGTCATTATTATGCTTATTTAAATTGAAGTAATCGTGTTGTTGGGCTAAATATTAAAGACGGGGTAATTGGGCTTTGAACCATAATTGGGGTTTGGACAAAAGAACGACACTTGTGGAAATTAGACTATGGGCTATTAATGGGCTTTATATTTGTTTAATTAAATGATATTTTATTAATTTAATATAAAGATTTACAATTGAACGTACCTATAAATAACCACATATACTCGATCGGACACGATGGGCGGGATATTTATAAGTACTAATAATCGTTCATTTAACCGGACACGGGAATGGATTAATAGTCAATGGACTTATTAAAACAGGGGTGAATTATACACAAGGAAAATTGGTGTAATTATAGTTTAAGTCCCTAATTAGTTAGAATATTTGACTTCGGATATAAGGATAATTTGACGAGGACACTCGCACTTTATATTTATGACTGATGGACTGTTATGGACAAAAACCAGATGGACATATTGAATAATCCAGGACAAAGGACAATTAACCCATGGTAATAAACTAAAATCAACACGTCAAACATCATGATTACGGAAGTTTAAATAAGCAAAATTCCTTTATTTCATATTTCATCGCACTTTTATTTACTCTCATTATATGTAATTGCACTTTTAATTATCGTACTTTTTAATTATAGCAATTTAATTTATTGCCATTTTATTTAACGCATTATAATTTATCGCATTTTAATTATTGTCATTTACTTTACGCTTTAAATTAAGTTATATTTATTTTTAATATTTTACATTAGGTTTTAACTGCGACTAAAGTTTTAAAATCGATAAACTGGTCATTAAACGGTAAAAACCCCCTTTTATAATAATAATACTACTTATATTTATATTTATATTTATATTTATACAAATATAGTTTTAAAAATATAGCGTTAAACTTGGCTAGCTCCCTGTGGAACGAACCGGACTTACCAAAAACTACACTATTGTACGATTAGGTACACTGCCTATAGTGTTGTAGCAAGGTTTAGGTATATCCACTGTATAAATTAAATAAAACTTGTGTAATATTTCTTCATATTTCGTAGTTAAAATAATAGTATTTCATACACCTCCGCTTCACACATCAATTCACCCCTGTTTTAATAAGTCCATTGACTATTAATCCATTCCCGTGTCCGGTTAAATGAACGATTATTAGTTCTTATAAATATCCCGCCCATCATGTCCGATCGACTATATGTGGTTATTTATAGGTACGTCCAATTGTAAATCTTTATATTAAATTAACAAACTATCATTTAATTAAACAAATACAAAGTCCATTAATAGCCCATAGTCTAATTTCCACAAGTGTCGTTCTTTTGTCCAAACCCCAATTATGGTACAAAGCCCAATTACCCCGTCTTTAATATTTAGCCCAACATCACGATTACTTCAATTTAAATAAGCATAATAATAACTTAGCTACGAGACATTAATTTAAAAAGGTTGAACATAACTTACAATGATTAATAATAGCGTAGCGTTACACGGACAGAATTTCGACTTACACCCTTACAACATTCGCTAACATACCCTTATTATTAAATTAAAATTAAAATTATATATATATATATATATATATATATATATATATATATATATATATATATATATATATATATATATATATATTACAGAGAGATAGAGAGGATAGATGGATTAAAACTCGCAGAAAACTGGCGAATTTATAGGATGTGGCCTGCTACAGTAACTCATGCGGTCGCATGAGATTTTAGTGCAAATCTCATGCACTCGCATGGGCTCATGCACTCGCATGAGTTTTATGCCTATTTCTCATGCGATCGCATGACCGTCAGATCCAGCTCACATATTTTTTGTTTGCTAGTTTGTCGACGTTATTTAATATAATATATAATATATAAATAATTTATATAATTATTTAAATATTATATTATATTCTTGTGCATAGTTGACTTGTAATTTTAGCTCCGTTGCGTCCGCATTGATAGTTGGCTCAGGTCCCGGTTCCGGTTTTTTGAACGTCCTTTCGTATAATTTAATATCTTGTACTTTACGTTTTGCGACTCGTACTCTTGTAATTTTGAGACGTTTCTCATCAATAAATTGAACCACTTGGATTGTATCTTGTACATTTGAGCTTTTTGGTCATTTGCGTCTTCAAATCGTCATTTTCTTCGTTTGTCTTAGCACGTATTTATTTAAACAAATATTACATAAAAATAGAACAATTACAACTAAAAGCTTTACATATTGGAAGGATATTGTGCCTAAACATATGTTCATTTGGAGCACTATCTATACCTCCTGAAAAACCTCTAGCCAAACTTAAAGCAAAATCAAAATTTGGGTTGCCCCAAAATGATTTAAGGCGAAACATATGTAAACGGGACATCTTCGTTTCTTGAATAGCCAAGAACTTAATATTATTCGATACACAAAGGTCTTTGACCCACTTCCTTTTATCATGTAACAACGACCCGTAACTATTAATAGATAAAATCTTCATGATAAACTGAACTTAGCAACGACTGGAGTGGGAGAGTTAGAGTCGAAAAGAGGATTCCTCACTTCTTTCTCTCATTCAGTGAAGAAAGAGTAAACCTATCTTTTTCTGGCTCTAAGACTAGGAGTTCTAGTGGTCGACTCAGTTCTTTCAAATTGTTTCTCACGATTCGCAAACTTCTTCGCACATTTGCTAGAAAAACCAAGTAGCTCACCAATTCCAAATATGTCATCACTTTGATCATTACTTAACTCATTGACACGATCATGATTAAGAATAATAAATGGGGTATGACAATTAACGGAAGGAACAGAACATTGGCTAGCGTTTTGATTTTTATTAAGCGTAAAACCCGGCGGATGTGTACCGCTTTGGCTAGTAAGTATCGGCTTAGTAGCAATAGGAGATGAATCTTTTGGCAGATCCTTAACTTCAATCACAGTCTCCTCCACATTTCCACTATTAACAGAAGCACTTTTGAATATGTCCTCCACGTTTCCACTATTAACAGAAGCACATTTGTGATTAGAAGTAATAGGTTCCTCATTCTTATTACTATCAACAACAACTTTTTTATTCTTATGAGGCAAACCATTCGTTCCAGAATTAACATCACTACACTCAGAAGACGGATCTAAGTTAATCCCCACGAATTCTTTAAGGTGGTCAGATGACATCTCATTTTCACGATCACTTTGAGAAGCATATGAACCTTCATCACCACTTGATAGAATATCATCTTGAGTATCAAGCTCAATGGTAGAATCAATATCAAAAAGCCATGTACCCACTTCATTAACCCACACGTCAACCTCTTCATCAAAACAAACGACTTTAACAATTGAAGATATCGGTTTTTTATTGTACGTGGCAATGCAAACTCTACTAGTAGAGATCGGTAACTTACAACTAGATTCGAAAAAGAAAAATTGACCGAATTGTGATGCTACCTTCTTGCTAGCATTAGTCCCCCAAGCACTAATCGGTAAACCCAAAATTTCGATCCAAATTATGCGTTCATCAACGACAAAAGAATTAGAAGGACTTTTCATACACGAGAACAACTCCAACATGTTGGCATTTGATTTAAATTTAGAGCACGAGACAGCAGACTCGAAGTAAAACCAAACCCACAAGACACCAACATATTGAACTTTAAAATTCGAGAAACCTTCAATTGCACACTGTTTATAAATCGTATATAACGCACCAAGTTCTTTAACTTTAGCAAGAACAATGTTTTCATTATCACTTACATTGATCAATTCATCATCTTGTAACGTGAGTTTCTTAACAGTGTAAGTCGGACGAATTAACTTGGACGCATAAGAGACACATTCTTTAACATTCTGATCCATCTTAACCGAGACATGAGACTCATCCACTTCCATGTGTTTTTTTGGTGGCTCGTTCTGCGACCGTTTAACAGTAGGGTTAGCAGCTTTATCATACTTCGATGCCTCCACATATAAGTGGAAATTGTTAGTCTAGATATTTAGCCCATAACCTATATTATCTGTATTGTATGGGCTCAGCCCAATTAGCTTGGCTAGAGTTATTTGCATATATATATGGCTTTGTGTTATGTAATCAATCAATCAAATAATACACAACTCATATGCAATTATAACATGGTATCAGACAGGGATCCTTAACCCTAAATCATCTTCCTCCAGTTTTTTTCCTTATGTTTCTTTCTTCTTGCCGCTATTTTACTTGTTTCTTACAAATCAATACTCCATATTTTTCTAGTGATATACGTGTTCTCCATTGAGGGTGTAGTGAATTCAATAACATCCTAAAAGTTTTGTTTTCAATTCATACGAGTCCATCTGTTGCTTTCTTGTTCCACCTCTTGCCATCACACTTAATATTTGGTGGCTCCACAATCCACTACTTCACATCTCATAAAACATTAATTCTTGTAATAATTCTTGATCGATATCAATTAATCGATGTGCATAAAGTCGTCTACTACCGAAACAGCATCACAAAAGAATCTTGTGAATTAAAAAAAAAAAAAAAACAAGAGGAAGAAATAATCATTCAATCGTTGTTATTATTATTATTATTATTATTATTTTTTATCTATTCTCTGTATTATTCAACATCCAAATAATCTTGCAAGAATTATTTGGAATCAATTGAACGCTACTGCTCTCGTTTACATTATATCCTAAAGTGCATCTTTTGTAACTTCCCCAAAACAGCCGCCACTTATATTCCTTTGAAACCCCACAAGGAAAAAAAATGGTTGATAAATATGATACAAGTACCACTCGGCCATATAATCTTCAATTGGATACCCAACTATTAAACATCATACACGCCTAACAGAGGATGATATTTCATCAACAGCAGGCTCAATAGCAAGCCCAACAACAAGCTCAACAACATGTCCAACAGCAGGCCCAATGCTTTTACACAGCCCAATCCGCTTCTTTTGGATCTTTTACAGTTAATCCTCACACGTAGACCCAGGATTACGGTGCTGCCGAGTGGCACATGGACACGGGTGCGTCTTCACATCTTACCTCTTGCGTTAATAATATTAGTACTGTTTTTAATAATTGCAAATATTCATCGGTAGCCGTTGGTAACGGGAACACCATTCCCGTCACTAACACCGGCCATAGCTTGTTACCCAATGTCCACCGACCTTTACATTTAAATAATGTTCTTGTAACCCCTAACATCGTTAAAAACCTCATATCTGTTCGTCAATTCACCCGTGATAATCTTGTCTCTGTTGAATTTGATCCTTTCGGTTTTTCTGTGATTGATTACCTGACGCGTCGTCTGCTTCTCCGATGTGATAACACCGGGGATCTCTACCCACTTACATCACCCACCTCTCACTCTTCTCAGTAGGCTCTTCTCACCAGTCCGATTACATAGCATCAGCGTCTCGGACATCCCGGACATGATGTTTTTCGAAGATTCATTTCTAATAAAGATATTATTTGTAATACATCGTCATCCCCCGTTCTTTGCCATGCCTGTCAGCTTGGCAAACACGTGCGACTCCCTTTTTCCATTTCTAGTTCTAATGTTAATGCTACCTTTGATATTATCCATTCAGATATATGGACGTCTCCTATTCCTAGTCTTAATGGTTTAAAATATTATATTATATTTCTGGATCATTTTTCACATTACGTTTGGGTTTTTCTGTTACGCAATAAATCTGATGCACTTACCACATTCATACAATTTCGTCAATTTGTCCGCACTCAATTTAACAAAGAAATCAAATCTTTTCAATGTGACAATGGGGGTGAATTCGATAACACTGCATTCCATCACCTTCTTCAAAATAATGGTATTCAATTCCGATTCTCCTGTCCATACACCTCTCAGCAAAATGGAAAATCTGAACGCATGCTCCGCACCATTAACAATCTCATCCGCACGCTCCTCTTTCAAGCTCATCTTCCACCCACTTACTAGGTGGAAGCGCACTACATGGCAGCTTACCTACTTAACATTCTTCCCTCCTCCGCTATTAATCATGATATCCCGCACTTCCGTCTCTACAAACTGTAACGACCCGGAAAATTTCGACTAATTTTAAACCAAACTCTCGATACGATTTAATATTTTTTGACACGATATGCAAAGTCTGTTAGGATGAGTCTCAAAAAGTTTGAACTATATCATATATTCATTTGACCTTCGACCATTCCCGACGATTCACGAACAATTATTTGTAAAAAGATACATATATATGTATATAATAATTTGAAATATTATTGTAACTATTGTATGATTAAATTGATAGAATTAAATATATAAAATAATATGGGATGTAATGGAAACTATATTTACAAATATATCTATATGTATAATTGTGTGTATAAATATTACTTGTAAATATATAAATTATAATAAATCTATTTGTTTAAGAAATATATAATATATCCATTTTAATAGTTAAAATTTCTAATCACAACTGTTTATATATATAGAAAAAGAATATATAATTTTGAGCTTAATTAGTAAACGTCAGTAACCCTCGGTTGACGTGTTGTTAGTTTTAATATAGGTATAGTACATGTTATGAGGGATTAAGATAAAAGTTGGAGTGTAAATTGATTACGAAGATTCTAGATTTGTTAAAAATATTTTTGTCATTTTAAGTTTAGATATTCGTACTCCGTACATATAAATCGGAACAGAAAATAAATAATTTTTGAACTTTTTGATCAGGTTTCAAACAGTTAATGAGTGAAATAATTAATAATATTTAATCTAAAAGTTTGGGATTTTTAGGAACACTTTTATACTACAACTGTTTAGCAATGGTCACGATATACTCATCCGTGATAGACTGTCAGTAAGGAAAAATCTATATATATTTTTTTACACGTTTTTTTTTTAGACATGTATTTATTTAATATAAATATTTATACTGTTATGCAAAACTACAACGGACCTCATGGATTCATGAATTTCATTTAATTTAGGATACTGTGTTACCAGCTTATATAAACATATACTTACAAGTTAATCACCATCTTTATCTCTAAATTATATCCATCTTTCACCATTTCCATCGACCAACTTCAACTTCCATGATCATCTCCACCGCTACACTTTCTTTTCTCTTTTTCTCTTGTCCAGGAAGCCACCACGATCAAACAACAACACCACCTTGTCTCCTCACCTTCATCCCCGAAACCGATCACCATGATCACCACAACTGACCCGTTTTGATTGAATTACATATAAACCGAACACCATAAACAAACCCACTTCCTTTATTTTCGTGTTCTTCTTTTTGTTCTGTCCGATTAACTCAGACCTAAACCACCATCTTGGTCACCTTTTTCGATCACCAACACAGCCCAATCACCACCATCATTTTAAACAAACCCACTTCTTTAATTTTGTTTCCATCGAGTCCCAATCATTCACCACCTTCATCAAAACCCACGGCCACCACTTCACTATCTATCTTGTTCCCTTTATTTATTTTTTTTTAAAACTAACATCAACAACATCATGTATACTACTGCTTCAAAAAAAAAAAAAAAAAAAAAAAAAAAAAAAAAAAAAAAAAAGAATGTCTATGAGAAACGTGATCATGTCAAATTTTACTCCTACATGTTTTCATTTTCGGTTCTCAAACACCCCACCGAGCTTATATATATTTTTTTTACGCAACCATAAATGATGATGGAAGTAATAAAAAAAAAAGATGTTGGTAAAGATACTTAAACGATGAAAATGATGAATGGAAATATGAGGAGAATGATACAGTTTTCGTATGTATTAAATAATTAGAAACCTGATTATTATCAGAAAGTAATAAGTGGAGAAGTGGTTTGGAGGGATGTTTGTTAAACGAGAGGTGCCGGGTTCGATTCTCGCCTGCTGCACCATTTCTTTTTATTTATTAAAACAGCAAATATTGGGTTTGATCAAAGGTTACTTGGGCCTATTGTTGGGCTAACTCCATGCTTGGGCTATGTGAATCCAAGTAACCATATTAATGGACTATGTACTTTTTGTCCTTCTTTTATATTGATGGACTCCCATTTAGGTATTGTTATTTTTATTTTATTTTATTTTTATATTATTATTATTATTATTATTCTTATTATGTTAATTAGTAATAATAATATCATGATTAATAATATCATTAAAATAAGTATTATTATTATGAACATCATTTTAGTACTATCATAACTATTATTTTTACAAACTAAAAGACATTTATATAAATAAAAAAAAAAAAAAAAATATATATATATATATATATTTTTACATATATATTAAATTTTAAATACTATTTTGTTCTAACAAAATGTTATTTTAATTAAGTTACAAATAATATATAAATATTTATTTTTACTTACTTACCAATATAACATATAAATTAATATAAGAGATATCTCAATTATATTAATAAATAAACTTGTTAATTGTTACTATGTGTGTTAATATATACATAAATGATATAGGTTCGTGAATCCGAGGTCAACCCTACACTTGTTAAATGACGTCATATGTATTTTTACTACAAAATACAGTATGGTGAGTTTCATTTGCTCCCTTTTTAATTGCTTTTGCAATATATATTTTTGGGCTGAGAATACATGCGCTGCTTTTATAAATGTTTACAAAATAGACACAAGTACTTAAAAATATATTCTACGTTGAGTTGTACCACTGGCATATTTCCCTGTAGCTTGGTAACTACTATTTACATGGGTATTGTAAACGCGAATCCTGTTGATAGATCTATCGGGCCTGACAACCCCAACCGGACTGGACGACCAGTATTCAACGGTTGCACAGTACTTCGTTTCGGTGACTACACTTGGTACGGTGTAGTGAGATTTCATAATAAAGGGAATATGCGACGTGATTAAATGTTAAGTATGGTTACCAGGTGCTCAACCACTTAGAATGCTTTACATACACTTGCGAGTGTATTATGTTTATAAATATGAAATCTTGTGGTCTATTAAAATAATGGAAATGATTGTTATGATAAACCTATGAACTCACCAACCTTTTGGTTGACACTTTTAAGCATGTTTATTCTCAGGTACGAATTAAGTCTTCCGCTGTGCATCTGCTCAATTTAAGGACATTACATGGAGTCGATCATCGCAATGGGACCAAATGTTGATGACTTCGTCCAGGTGGATAAGGACGGGTCGTTACAGGTGGTATCAGAGCGTTGGTCCTAGTGAACCAGGTCTTGCATTAGTGTGTCTAACTGATAGTTGTTAGGATGCATTAGCAATTCTGGACTTCGACCTTAGTTGCATATTATACGTATTGTTTATCATTCCTAGTGGAAAAATTTCCTTCTTAGCATTCCTAAGTTTAGACACATGTTACTGCCTTTATTGCATAGATAATGTATAGACAGATTCATATCTTAGCATATCTGTTACTATAACCTTTGCCTGACAACTTTCGAAGATTCCTCCGTGACTTATGGGATTCTAGTATTGTATATACATATGTAAGTTATGTATTGAAGCATACCAAACTAAATCCTATAATCTATTTCCTATCGAAAATACTTTATCTGATCGTGCAAGATGGAACTCACCACTAGTTCAAGTCCCTCGGATTCCGATATGGAGTCCCACTCCAGCCCCAGAAGCAGCGTCACCAGAATGAATCAACCAATCATCCATCCTCAATTCATCTGATGGGTTCGTAGTCGACTTAACCAATGGAGACAAGAAGAATGCGATCCTTTTCACCCACCAACCTACACCCTCGGCGAAGAACCCGAAACACTTACCGGCGAACCTGTTCGAAGCACCATTTTCATTTTCAGTTCTCGAATATCTTGCCACGATTATATTCTATCCACAATTCAAAACCTTATTCACTCGCTCGTTCCTACCGACAATCATACTGGAGTAAGAAGTCAACGAACTTCGCGCTCGAGTTGTAGCTTTGGAGAATATGGTGCAAGTTTACAAGCACCAGCAGCATCACCGACACCAATAGTACCACCAGCATCGGCACCAGTATCACCAATAACACAAGCCTCAACATCACACACCTCAATATCACCATCTGTACTTCAAGTATGATCTCCATTCTACATATCGTTCTACATCGATTATCTTCGATCTACGTATCGTTCTACCTCATTAATCTTCGTTCGACATGGCGATTATGTAATTTATAAAGCTTTAGAGATTATGTAATCTAGTATTAACGATAAATCAAATGAGTTTAATATATTATTGACTCATTAAATCCATGATTACATCTGAAGAAAATATATATATATGCAAGTATATTTTCATAAAGATTGTAATTAAAATTCTTTTGTACAAACTGTTAATGGTGAAAATATTTTAACGGGTAGGTAATACCCGAGGAATATTTAGATTTCACATTAATCAGTTATAATCAGTTATACGGTACATTCTTCGACTCTGATTTAACAGTCAGTCACTATCCTACTTGTATCCATAGATATATGTATCCGTTCACCACAAAATTCATTTTCGTTCAATTTCATATTTGGGTTTTGACCTATCAAAATCCAACAAGTGGCATAATGAAGAAAACATCGGACAAAGTAAAATTTGTTAGAAACAAATGAACTAACTAATTGAAATATTATTAAGAATCCACGCTAACTGTTCCTAGCTAACTGTTCCTAGCTAACTGGTTACATTTTATTTATCGCAATTTACATTCTCGCAATTTTACTTATCGTCATTTAATTTCTGTTATTTACTTTACGCACTTTATTTATCGTCATTTAATTTCTGTTATTTATTTTTACGCATTTTTAATATCGGGACACGTATACAAGGTTTTGACATATCATATCGACGCATCTATATATATTATTTGGAATAACCATAGACACTCTATATGCAGTAATGCGGGAGTTAGCTATACAGGGTTGAGGTTGATTCTACAATAATATATATAGTTTGAGTTGTGATCGAGTCTGAGACGTATACGGGTCACGAAACGTATTAATTAATTCGAATATTATATATTAAACTATATATGAATTATTAGATTGTTAACTGTGGACTGTCGACTGTGGACTAATAATATTGGACAATCAAAATGAATTAAAATATTGATTATAACATATGAAACTAAACAATCCTTCAAGCTTGCCACTTGATTTCATTCTAAACCTCATTTGTATCTTGACGATTACAATCTGCATTCAAATCTTTCATGATTCTTGAAAACACCTCGATCGAGAGGATGAACCAGCCGCATTTCATCTACGGAAGAAAAGGTTGATGCATATAGTTATGCACCTGAAAAACCCTCGGAAACTGAATAAACGTTTAACACATAGCTGTGTTAATTTCTTTAGTGTTATTATTACCCAAAATAACTTTGCAATTCTTCTTCAAATTAGCCAATTTTGTCACAGCTCAAGCAAGTCAATTCCGACTTTTCATCCGAAACAACCTTATTATAACCTTGATATATATGCGTACTCTTTATTGATACTGGGGAACCTTTTATATTTCACCATATTACCATCAGCGTTTAATCATCTAAAAACATAATCCTCCTGAAACCACCTCAGTTTGATAACCGATGACCCAAATCCGTTAACTTTGAAAATGCTGACAAAGCAGCATGATGTAGATGGTCTTAATGGCCAAAAGTTGATGATAAATAAGGAAGTATTAGGAACGCTCGATAGAAAATTTGGGTACTGAAAGTCGGATTAAGCATATCATGAAGGAGTTAGTAGACAAATCACCAAAATTAAACCTGTACTTAACAAATTCAGACAATTCAGTATCTGACGAAATCTCTAACAAATATCATGTTCCTTACTTATTCTAAATTCTTGCGGAAATATTTTCTTAATCATCCTTCGAGCTAGAAATTTCAAAATATCGTCATAAATATTTTCAATATTTCTGAAGATATCTTCATAAATATATTCGTCCGAAAGTATCTATCTTCTCGTGCTATCTATTTTAACTCATAAAAGAAACTGTTTTAGTTTCTATCCTTCTATAACATTTGAGTTTAAATTAAGGATGATTTTTGGAGAAATGTAGGGAATTGACGCATGAGTTAGTATAATATAATGACGTCGGGCCAACGTGGTTATATTACAGTAAGTCATGCTAAATTTCTAATGGAATGTGATGATGGTTCACAGATCTTACCCTCATCATGTGTCATGTTACACGACTCTTTCATTCTACTTAATCTCTAAGCATATCACGGAAATATTTCCTTGATATTTCTGTTCTTCCGAAACTCCGACAATCTGATAATAAATCGTGCGATTACATTTTTTTTCTGATTAAAAAATTTCTTTAAATTCCTTGAATTCTGAAAATCAACCTTGACTATGTCAGAAGTTAAGACGAACCTCTAATCATTTCATCTCAGTCTTCAGTGACAGCTTCATTCGTACGCTTTACATAATTGAATCGTTTTATCTATATCACCCAAATGATAAAACTCTATTTATCGACTCATATTCGTCATAAAATTAGTTTTATTGTTAGCCATGACGACCTCACTCAAATTTCGGGGACGAAATTTTTTTAACGGGTGGGTACTGTAACGACCCGGAAAATTTCGACTAATTTTAAACCAAACTCTCGATACGATTTAATATTTTTTGACACGATATGCAAAGTCTGTTAGGATGAGTCTCAAAAAGTTTGAACTATATCATATATTCATTTGACCTTCGACCATTCCCGACGATTCACGAACAATTATTTGTAAAAAGATACATATATATGTATATAATAATTTGAAATATTATTGTAACTATTGTATGATTAAATTGATAGAATTAAATATATAAAATAATATGGGATGTAATGGAAACTATATTTACAAATATATCTATATGTATAATTGTGTGTATAAATATTACTTGTAAATATATAAATTATAATAAATCTATTTGTTTAAGAAATATATAATATATCCATTTTAATAGTTAAAATTTCTAATCACAACTGTTTATATATATAGAAAAAGAATATATAATTTTGAGCTTAATTAGTAAACGTCAGTAACCCTCGGTTGACGTGTTGTTAGTTTTAATATAGGTATAGTACATGTTATGAGGGATTAAGATAAAAGTTGGAGTGTAAATTGATTACGAAGATTCTAGATTTGTTAAAAATATTTTTGTCATTTTAAGTTTAGATATTCGTACTCCGTACATATAAATCGGAACAGAAAATAAATAATTTTTGAACTTTTTGATCAGGTTTCAAACAGTTAATGAGTGAAATAATTAATAATATTTAATCTAAAAGTTTGGGATTTTTAGGAATACTTTTATACTACAACTGTTTAGCAATGGTCACGATATACTCATCCGTGATAGACTGTCAGTAAGGAAAAATCTATATATATTTTTTTACACGTTTTTTTTTTAGACATGTATTTATTTAATATAAATATTTATACTGTTATGCAAAACTACAACGGACCTCATGGATTCATGAATTTCATTTAATTTAGGATACTGTGTTACCAGCTTATATAAACATATACTTACAAGTTAATCACCATCTTTTTCTCTAAATTATATCCATCTTTCACCATTTCCATCGACCAACTTCAACTTCCATGATCATCTCCACCGCTACACTTTCTTTTCTCTTTTTCTCTTGTCCAGGAAGCCACCACGATCAAACAACAACACCACCTTGTCTCCTCACCTTCATCCCCGAAACCGATCACCATGATCACCACAACTGACCCGTTTTGATTGAATTACATATAAACCGAACACCATAAACAAACCCACTTCCTTTATTTTCGTGTTCTTCTTTTTGTTCTGTCCGATTAACTCAGACCCAAACCACCATCTTGGTCACCTTTTTCGATCACCAACACAGCCCAATCACCACCATCATTTTAAACAAACCCACTTCTTTAATTTTGTTTCCATCGAGTCCCAATCATTCACCACCTTCATCAAAACCCACGGCCACCACTTCACTATCTATCTTGTTCCCTTTATTTATTTTTTTTAAAACTAACATCAACAACATCATGTATACTACTGCTTCAAAAAAAAAAAAAAAAAAAAAAAAAAAAAAAAAAAAAAAAAAAAAGAATGTCTATGAGAAACGTGATCATGTCAAATTTTACTCCTACATGTTTTCATTTTCGGTTCTCAAACACCCCACCGAGCTTATATATATTTTTTTTACGCAACCATAAATGATGATGGAAGTAATAAAAAAAAAAGATGTTGGTAAAGATACTTAAACGATGAAAATGATGAATGGAAATATGAGGAGAATGATACAGTTTTCGTATGTATTAAATAATTAGAAACCTGATTATTATCAGAAAGTAATAAGTGGAGAAGTGGTTTGGAGGGATGTTTGTTAAACGAGAGGTGCCGGGTTCGATTCTCGCCTGCTGCACCATTTCTTTTTATTTATTAAAACAGCAAATATTGGGTTTGATCAAAGGTTACTTGGGCCTATTGTTGGGCTAACTCCATGCTTGGGCTATGTGAATCCAAGTAACCATATTAATGGACTATGTACTTTTTGTCCTTCTTTTATATTGATGGACTCCCATTTAGGTATTGTTATTTTTATTTTATTTTATTTTTATATTATTATTATTATTATTATTCTTATTATGTTAATTAGTAATAATAATATCATGATTAATAATATCATTAAAATAAGTATTATTATTATGAACATCATTTTAGTACTATCATAACTATTATTTTTACAAACTAAAAGACATTTATATAAATAAAAAAAAAAAAAAATATATATATATATATATATATTTTTACATATATATTAAATTTTAAATACTATTTTGTTCTAACAAAATGTTATTTTAATTAAGTTACAAATAATATATAAATATTTATTTTTACTTACTTACCAATATAACATATAAATTAATATAAGAGATATCTCAATTATATTAATAAATAAACTTGTTAATTGTTACTATGTGTGTTAATATATACATAAATGATATAGGTTCGTGAATCCGAGGTCAACCCTACACTTGTTAAATGACGTCATATGTATTTTTACTACAAAATACAGTATGGTGAGTTTCATTTGCTCCCTTTTTAATTGCTTTTGCAATATATATTTTTGGGCTGAGAATACATGCGCTGCTTTTATAAATGTTTACAAAATAGACACAAGTACTTAAAAATATATTCTACGTTGAGTTGTACCACTGGCATATTTCCCTGTAGCTTGGTAACTACTATTTACATGGGTATTGTAAACGCGAATCCTGTTGATAGATCTATCGGGCCTGACAACCCCAACCGGACTGGACGACCAGTATTCAATGGTTGCACAGTACTTCGTTTCGGTGACTACACTTGGTACGGTGTAGTGAGATTTCATAATAAAGGGAATATGCGACGTGATTAAATGTTAAGTATGGTTACCAGGTGCTCAACCACTTAGAATGCTTTACATACACTTGCGAGTGTATTATGTTTATAAATATGAAATCTTGTGGTCTATTAAAATAATGGAAATGATTGTTATGATAAACCTATGAACTCACCAACCTTTTGGTTGACACTTTTAAGCATGTTTATTCTCAGGTACGAATTAAGTCTTCCGCTGTGCATCTGCTCAATTTAAGGACATTACATGGAGTCGATCATCGCAATGGGACCAAATGTTGATGACTTCGTCCAGGTGGATAAGGACGGGTCGTTACACAAACAAAAACCCAACTATACCACACTTCGTGTCTTCGGATGCCTCTGCTATCCTCACCTCCATACTCCTCACAAACTCGCTCCACGTTCTACTCCTTGCATCTTCCTTGGGTACCTCTCTAACCATCGGGGTTACCGATGTCTTGACCTTACCACCAACAGAATCATCTTATCCCGACACGTCACTTTTGATGAGTCTTCTTTCCCATTTGGCTCCATGACACCCACTCAGCCACCATCCTATGACTTTATGGATCCTCCACCAAATTTGTTTTCCCGTTCATTTAATCTCTCCTCCACTCTCTCTAATCCGTCCCCGGAGACACAGCCTCCTCCTACTGAGGCTACCGTCACTGCACCTACGCCAACTCTGGAGACACAACCTCCTCCTATTGAGGCTACCGTACCTCCTCAAAATCCTACCATGGTGACACAACCTCCTCCCACTGAGGCTACATCTTCCTCCACCTCCACTCACCCCATGATCACCCGTACTCGTGATGGAACCACAAAACCTGTGCAACGTCTCAACCTTCACACCAGTATCATTTCTCCCATTCCTCGTACTTATCCTGAGGCCCTTCACGACCCTAATTGGAAACAAGCTATGACTGATGAATATAATGCTTTAATTAACAACAGTACTTGGACACTTGTGCCTCGACCATCGAACACGAACATAGTTTGCTCCATGTGGTTATTTAAGCACAAGTTTAATGCAGACGGTAATTTGAGTAGGTATAAGGCTCGACTCGTTGCTAATGGTCGAAGCCAACAGGTTGGCATTGATTGTGATGAGACCTTCAGCCCGGTTGTTAAACCGGCATCCATACGCACTGTACTCAGTTTGGCGGTATCTCGACACTGGCCAGTTCATCAGCTAGATGTCAAGAACGCCTTTCTTCACTGACAGCTTTCGGAGACTGTCTATATGCACCAGCCACCAGGGTTTCGGCATCCTCAGTACCCAGATCATGTATGTCTTTTGCAGAAATCTTTATATGGCCTTAAGCAGGCCCCTCGTGCATGGTTTCAGCGGTTTGCAGGTTATGCTCAGCGGATTGGCTTTCACCAGAGCCGATGTGACACTTCTCTTTTTATCTATCGCCAGGGTTTGGATACAGCATACCTGTTATTATATGTTGATGATATTGTGTTGACTGCCTCCTCTACAGGCTTAGTCCAACGGATTATTGCTTCCTTACATAAGGAATTTGCTATGACTGATTTAGGCCCGCTAAACTACTTCCTTGGCATTCATGCTACTCGTACTGCGTCTGGAATGTTCCTCTCCCAGAAACAGTATGCCTCCGAGATCATTGAGAGGGCTGGTATGCCCTCATGTCATCCTTGCAGGACCCCGGTTGAACCGGGTGCCAAACTTACTAGTCATGGTCCCCCTATTAAGGACCCCACTCTCTATCGCAGTCGCACGGGCGCACTACAGTATCTTACATTTACTCGACCGGACATCTCTTACGCTGTTCAGCATATCTGTCTCTTCATGCATGACCCTCGAGAGCAACACATGCACGCTCTTAAGCGGATCATTCGTTACATTCAGGGTACCGCTGACCATGGTCTACAGCTATATGCATCTTCTCCAACCACATTGGTCGCTTATTCTGACGCTGACTGGGCAGGCTGTCCCACCACCAGATGATCCACCTCAGGCTATTGTGTTTTCCTTGGCAACAATCTACTTTCATGGTCTTCTAAGAGGAAACCCACACCTTCTCGTTCCAGTGCAGAGGCGGAATATCGGGGAGTTGCCAATGCCGTTGCCGAGACTTGTTGGATTCGTAATCTTTTGCGCGAGCTTCATTGTCCTCTTACTTCTGCTACTTTGGTTTACTGTGATAATGTCAGCACCGTCTACCTCTCTACTAATCCGGTTCAACATCAGCGAACCAAGCACATTGAGATCGATATTCACTTTGTTCGTGATCTAGTTGCTCAGGGACAGGTACGGGTCTTACATGTTCCATCCAGATACCAGTTTGCTGACATCTTCACCAAAGGACTCCCGTATGCACTGTTTGACGAGTTCAGATCCAGCTTGAGCGTCCGGAGTACTCCCGCTCAAACTGCCAGGGGATGTTAGTCTAGATATTTAGCCATAACCTATATTATCTGTATTGTATGGGCTCAGCCCAATTAGCTTGGCTAGGGTTATTTGCCTATATATATGGCTTTGTGTTATGTAATCAATCAATCAAATAATACAAAACTCATATGCAATTATAACAGAAATTACCCATCCAAATGTCCGATAATCGGTTCTCCATGGCCATAACGTTCTTTACACCCATGAATCTAACGAAGGGATGATTACAAAGGTATAGCAAGCCATGAGTTCCAATTGAAAACTAAATGGCCTCTGTTTTTAATCTAACGAAACTTTATTCATTATACACAATGCTAAAAGGGTTAATACCTCAAGTTCAAGGGCATAATTTGTTTTTTTTCATTTTTTTCCTTCCACTTCTTTACAACTTTTTCCCCTTTTTAATTATTTTGTGTTCGACGGATCCGTAACAAAGCGCGGGTCGAACTCCCTCGTTGTTATCATTTATCAATATTATTATCATTATATCATTTGTGTTGAAGAAAAGAAGAAGAAAAAGTGTGTGTGAGTAGAGTAGGATCACTAGGGATGCTAAAAAGTTACGCGTTTAAAACAATACTCAATAATTTCTTGTTTTAGATTTGGTCAAGCAATAAATTTGTGCAAGTTGTTCATTTAAATATAAGGTCAAGCAATAAATTTGTCAGTGGATAAATGGTATGGGCCAAATTTTTTTTATGTCGGTGATAGTGCTTGAAACTATAAAATATTTGCAATGATTAGGTGTTTGATGTTGAAATTAAGTATCCCGTAATTTATTTGTTCTGTTGCTAACTTAGTTTAAAACTGAGAGTTTCTCCCTCTCAATTTATTGATTCGGTTCATTTCATTTGACTCAAATTAATTATTAAATATATGATTTTGATCGATACTCTCTTTTTACATCATTACCTCAAATGCCCTTATATGTTTAAAATAATTAAGTAGAGGTGAGAAAATCAGAAAAATATGAAGGGAATTTTTGGAAAACAGTGTAAACGTTAGTGGACCTATCAAAATTTTGTGTGAAAATATCAAATTTTATGTGAAAATATCATAAAGTATGCCTTATCAGTTATGAGTTGTAATCCTTAAATTCAATAATTAGGTTGAAATTCAACGGGCCAATTAGAACGGGACATGTGGCGCAATAATTACATGTGATTGAAAAAAAAAAATTGAAATTTTTTTTGAATAATTTTTTTTTATTTTCTTTTTTAAATTTAGCATTTTAAATCCAATCGCATGTGATTGTAAAGCCCAATCACATGTGATTGTAAAATACAATCACATGTGATTCTACATGTCAAATCCAATCACATGTGATTGAAAAAAAAATTCAAATTTTTTTTAAAAAAAATTCAAATTTTTTTTTCAAAACAAAAATTCAACCGGAAAGCGACTTTAATTTGGTGATTTGATCAAGTTTGTTAGCGTTTCGTGATCATATTTTCAAAATTTCAGACTTTAATTCGGTGATTTGATCAAAAACTTAGTGTTTAAAGGTTTTAGCACAAATTAACTGAAAATCGTTATTTTACTAAAAAATAAAAAATTTCAATCACATGTGATTGAATTTGACATGCAGAATCACATGTGATTGAGTTTTACAATCACATGTGATTGGCATGCAGAATCACATGTGATTTACTGCATGACAAATCCAATCACATGTGATTGAAAAAAAATTAAAAAAAAATTCGAAAAAAAAAAATTCGGAAACAAAATTTTCAAAAAAGAATTTTTTTTTAATTTTTTTTTTCAATCACATGTGATTATCGCGCCACGTGTCGCACTCTGATTGGTTCCTTGAATGTCAACTTAAAATTTGGTTTCATTTGAATATTCCTCTATCAGTTATCCCTAACAAATGTATTAAAAATACAAAAGTGAAAGAAATGTTAATTTAATTTGTTAAATGTAATATCATGTATATATAAACTAATTAGAACGGTAAAATGTTTATTTTTTGTGTGTGGACATTTTTTGGCAAAAAAAACATATGTTTTAATTAAAATGATCTAGGATCAATTGAGGTACACTTGATACGAATCCTAGCTAATCTATAGTTAATATTAAAATGCTATAATGATGATGTCATTATTAGACTAATTTCTTTGTTAAGAAAAAATCAAAAAGAAAAATAAAAAAAATATAAGCATGGTGAATGATGTCATTAATCTAAATAATTTTAAATTAAAATTAAATCTTACTAATTAATTACTATTATTAAATCTTATTAATAGTTATTATAATTATTAAAATTAAATAATTTTGAATTATTTAATAATATTAACTATAGATTATTTTTAATTGAGTACGAAAAGATATAAAAGCTAAGCAGAATAAAATCAATTCTACCAAAGAGCCAATGGCTTGGCGGTATCGAGGTCACCCTTACAACTTTGAGGTTAAGGGTTCGAGTCCTGCTTAGGACAATTCGTGGTGTATATATTCGAGTTAGATTTAGGTGGGTGTGTGAGTTTGCCTTTCAAAAAAAAAAAAAAAAAAAAAAAAAAAAAGAATGAAATCAATTCTAAGTTTATATTTTAATTTACACTTTTAAAATAAAATGACAATCAATATTATCTCTTATGATTGGATGTGGATTGTTTAATATGCACTTTAGGTTTTTGATGAAATGTTCAACTGGCGAGTTTCTTAGTCGGACTATGTGGTTCAACGGGTCATTAAACTAAATAACTTTAACAATTACGTCACTTAATACTTAAAGCATATCATTAAACTGTTTCGTTTAAATAAACCCGTGATTCCACGGGTCATTTTACTAGTTTGTTTTAATAGACTTTACGATCTAATTAAACTACACATTGTATTACTATTTTTTTCGGAAGGTCAAAAGTTATTCTTATGATATTGTCTTCTTTAGATTATCGCGTTACTTTGCTTTATGTAATTTGTTAAAATGACTATAGTAATTCTATTTTTGCTTTATAAATCAAAAATTAATACTGAGGGATTCCAATAATTTAATTTAATCCGCCAAATTTGAGTGATTGCTATAAATAATAATACTCAATACTCAATGACAATCTATATATATATATATATATATATATATATATATATATATATATATATATATATATATATATATATATATATATATAGAGTTGAAATTAGATGACATGTCATTACGTACTTAATTATAAGATATTATGACAAGTGTAAATTTCACATGTCATTTACTCAAAAAATATGAGTTAATATTAAAATAGATAATAATTAATATTTGAAACATTATGAAAATGCTTAAATTAATTCGTTAAATTGAAAACACTAGAATAAATTGAAAAGTGTTAACAAATTCCAAAAACATGATTCCATTTCATACTCAGTTTAGAATTTCCACATAATAAATTATACGATTTTGAATCAATCGAAGAATTAGGTTTAATTACAATTACATCCATCTACTCACATCATCGATAGGGTTTTTTTTTATAATTATTATGATTAGGTTAAATCAAATTTGGCATGTGTCATCTATTCAATTTCTACCAACAAACGAATGTTTCGACTAAATGGAACCAGATCGAGATGGGTCAACTGCAATCGATTGAAAATATGTTTTGTATAATCAAGGGCGGAACATAGTTTTTTCCATGGGGGTATCCGCCCCACCAGGATTTAACGGAAAAAAAATTTTACACAAAAAAAATCAAAAAATAAGGTTTTTATTAGTGTTTACTCTTGGTGGCCAAATAAAATTTATTAAATTTTTACACTCGCCCATCTGTGTCCGGGTTCATGTTTCGTCACTGTTTATAATTGAATTCGATTCTACACTGTATGACCAAGGTACCATCAACCATCTTTATTAAATTATATTTATATTTAAATATTTAAGGTTCTTGATCTAAATTTTTAGTTTCACTATCATGGTTTGGAATTTGTGTTGATGGTATTATCATCAATTATTACATTCATATTATTTTTTGTTACGTGATTATGATTATGAATATGGTTAGGGCTAAATAAATTGCATTCTTTAACATAGATATAAGATATATTACGGTTTAATATAATGTAAAATATATTTAAGTTATCTAATTATAAGTAGGGTTATAACACATTATATTTGTTACGAATGTTTAAGAGTATCATAAAAGTGATTTAAGATTCGAATTACTCTATTAAGCCTTCTAAGTAACAATACTAACTTATAAAAAAAAAATTTGTAACATAAAAAATAATGCAATTCTTTAAAACTCTTTATAGAATATAATATCTATATATTTATATATATATATATATATATATATATATATATATATATATATATATATATATATATATATATATATATATATATAGATAGATATACATATATTTATACTTATAGATACATAATATTTATATCTTTTTTCTTTATATGTATATATAAAGAAGGATATGTAACGGTTATGAGCAGACGTGTACACGAGCTCAAATCAAGTCTAGTATTATATATAACTAATCATTTTTCAAAAAGTAAGATTATGTCAACCATAACTTGCCACGTGCTTCCATTTTCTTACGGAGTATTATACACTGACTGTTTGTAATTAACGACAGAAAACAATAAAGTGATTGATAACAAGACGTTAACCTATAAAATATGAGTGATGATTCGTACACACTAAAATATCACTAAATATACAATACGGTGTTATACTATACAACCTTCTAAAGCATATTTAGTGGTGTTTGGACAATTTTTAGTTGTGTACAAATCACTCCCCATAAAATATAGAGTGATCAGTATACAATTAAATTTTGGGAGATGATTTTAAATCACTTTCTAATTCATATACACTGACTTATCTATTATTTATGAGACAAAAATATACATGGAACAAAAAGTGTTGACTTAGAGCGCACGTCATAACACAAATATATACTACCGCTTATATACAGGCTTATGAGTCACACGCTTTTACACTTAGACATCAATTATTATATATTGTTGATATATAATTATAGCCTATAGTTTGAAAATTATATAATTTAATTAAATATGATTTAATTAAATCTAAAATGTTCAATGGATCATTAAAGGGGAATTGGCTCAAATACACTTTTTTTTAAGTTTTATTTCAAAATACACTTTTTGTAAAAAAATTGTCTTTTTACACCATTGGGTAGACCAAAGTGTTGGTCGACCACCATATACCTTGGTCGACCACCTCATTTTTCAAGGTGGTCGACCAAGCTTCATTGAGGTCTCGGTCGACTACTGTGTATTCATGGTCGACTACCTCTCATATTTTCATGGTCGACTACCCCCACAAAAAATAACTCGGGCGACCCAAATGGTGGTCGACTACCCAAATGTGTTTGTCTTTTTACCAAATGGGTAGTCGACCACCATTTGGGTCGCCCGCGTTATTTTTTGTGGGGGTAGTCGAACATGAAAATATGAGAGGTAGTCGACCATGAATACACAGTAGTCGACCGAGACCTCAATGAAGCTTGGTCGACCACCTTGAAAAATGAGGTGGTCGACCAAGGTATATGGTGGTCGACGAACACTTTGGCCTACCCAATGGTGTAAAAAGACAATTTTTTTTACAAAAAGTGTATTTTGAAATAAAACTTAAAAAAAAAAAGTGTATTTGAGCCAATTTCCCATCATTAAACCATTAAATAAAAAGATGGGCTTATTTTAGTTTACACATAATAAAATAAATGAAAATGGGCTTAGGTTCTCGGTTCTTACGAGATCAACAAAGAAGCCAAGTTATATTTTTAATAAAAATCAAAGTGTTGACAACCATATATGTTTTTACGTCATATCACGAGATATATAACAAAGGGTTTGGTTTTTGGTTTCTGATGCAGCCGCAAATTAAATTAAAAGGTGCAGCCATTTTTTTAGTGTTTTTTTTTTTTTTTTTTTTTTTTTTTTTTCACGGTACAAGTTTAAAAAAAAAAAAAGATTACATCAGAGTTAAAATACGAAAAAGAAATCAAGGGATTTTGTCACTGTTGTTGAAAAGATTAAAACCATTCAAAGGTTATTAATAATATTCAAGGGTTGTTGGCTTTGTAAGACATCGAACAAAAGGAAGCAAACAAGTTGCTATTTTCTTTGAGCATTTATTTCGAATTATATACAGACTAGCATTCGATTGATGTTTTTGACGTGCTTGTGGATTAACCATAGAGATATTCACACTTTGAATATATGTTTCAACTTATACGTGAACAATTGTTTCTACCATTCTTGCATCTCTCGCTAAAGGTATATCTAAACTCCGCTTTGTGAATTTATTTATTTGACAATTATTAGTGGTGTAGTTGGATCTTGTTAGGAACCGTTAATCGTGTGAACAATTAATTAAAAGTTTATAATAAATAATAAAATATGTTTATTATTGTAATAAAATATGTTTATTTTTATCGTTCCGCCGCGTTTATAAATATTTAAAGGGCACACGGTTTTCCATCAGTGGTAATCAGAGCCGCTTTTACACCGTTTAATTGTCGTGTGATTATTCTTTAGATCTAGTTTTGTGGTGTATTGGTGAAAGTCAAAACCTTTTTGATTTTTTTAGGCAACTCGGTTGATCTAGACTTAACCTCATGACGCACAAATATGATTGAAAGAATATCACTATTTTAAATTGTAGATCTAATTGTTATGGCTTGAATAATTATTATATTTGTTGAGTGTTTTATTCCATGGTTATACACATGCATTGTAATCATGCCCAAGCAATATGTAGATTTTAATAATGTAGTTATTTAAATAATGGTTGCATACATAGCCCATGATGCCCCGACCTATGTGTTATTGTTGTGATTGTTGTGATTATTGATCATGACAATTTTAAGCCATGTTGGTTATTTGATTTATTGAGAGGCCATTGAAGCCAAAGTTGTATATTATTTATTTTCTATTTCATAGTTTTGTATTTAGGTCTATTTCAAGTTGTAAAAGTATTAGATTAGTTGTACTTTCAAATTTAATTAAATGTAACAAGATGAATATTGAAGATAACGATGAAACATGGAATTGGCTTAGAAGATGGCGAATGGATCAAGTTAACAGCAATGGCGTTCGACACAAGTTTTCACTTGGTTCTTGAATCAAGTGGGAGCTATAAGATTGTCCTTAGTTTGACCTCTTGATCTCATGTCGGCTCATGGGATCAAGCATAGGAATTTGGGCTAGGCTATGAATGTGTGTGATGCATGATTGTGTTTTATTTTTTTTGCATTTATATATATAATTGTTGATTTATAGTATATGCTAAATGTTTTTGATGAAAACGTTAAATAAAACATGTAACGAGTTTGAATTAAAATTGCTGATTTTAAAAGTTAAACTCTAACGAGTTTAAAATTGATGATTTTAAAACTCAAATAATATATATGGGCGACATCTTTTTAAATTGTTATAAAACGATACACGTTTGTGTATTTATTATTTTTATATCGTATAAATTAAATAACAAATTAGACGCACAAACATAATCGACATATACAATTGGTTAAAATGTTTTTAACTAATAGTGTAGCTAATCTTGTGTGCATGCATTATTCGTTGACACGAACGTTTTCTAAAATACTCGTCAAATTTAAGTCATGACATCCAATGAGCTTGCAAACACTCCTCGTTATTTTTCTGATCTAGTGAGACTAGGCTAAATTATAGCCACGAGGTAGATTTTTCGATCTAGTGAGACTAGCGTGAATTTTCACTGTTTCCAAATTGGACGACTTAATCGTATTCACAGTGAGACCTGAGTTCGAGGCAAGGATGGGACAAACATGCCAGTAGATAATAGTGGTTTGTTGGAATGCATATATCTCTAGGTCCCATATAGATCTAAGATTTGTACTTGTAATGCAATTGGTACCCGCTACCTACCAATAGACTCCATAACTGCTAGCTGATCAAAAGATGTGGCTACGGAACCTCTATGTGGATCTTAGGCTTTCGTAAATTAATTTTATTAAAAAATAATAAAAAACTTGGGTAGTTAATTTATTAAAGATCAATAACAAATATATTAAATTGAATCTTATGTCTGTTGTAGATGTTAAATAATCTAAACGTAAACCAAAACACAATTCTTTCTTCATTGGAGAAGGATAAACTCAATGTTCAAACTTCCTAGACTGGCACTGCAACCCGAGAACTGTTCTCAAGCATTAATGGAAGTTAAACAAAATTTAGAACCCTTATCCGTTCCTCCTGGTGTGGCAGTTGCTGTTACTCGGTAAAATGCTTATCGGATGTTGTTCGATGGTCAAGAAGAAATAGGATGGAAGGGTGGAAAAGAATAAGCCGAATACTTTGCGGAAGGGAAATGGCAAATCATTTGCCAGGAAAAATATTCCACCTTCCAAGAGAGAAATCCCAACAAAAGACGCCAAATGTTTCCATTGCGTGCGGAAGGGAAATGGCAAATCACACTTGTGTATTAATTATAATTTATTAGGGGTATAAAAGTTAAATTCAATATTTAATATAAACCCACTAAACTAAACCAACCAACATTTTTTAAACGGATTTATCTTTTTTTCGCCGTGAGTTAGGTTCCACCGCCATCACCGTTCAACTCGAAATAATTTTACGAACAATACGTAATAAATTGTATTCGAAATGGAGCTTCGACGCACTACCAACGGAGTATTTCTTTTTAGCAATAAATATGGAAGTGATTTGAATTTACAGTTTAAGTCCTTAAAATATTTATGAACACGCAAATATAACTATTATAATATTAATTATACATGACGACTCCTCCGAGTACCATTATTTTGCTGAAATGACTAAAAACTTTTCTAAAATTAAATACACGGGTTAAAATTTTCAGTGTACTCTAAATATTACGTAACTAATGTTAGGTTCCATGACAAATATTTCGTAAAATTTTCAGTGTACTTAACTAATGTTACGTTCCATGACAAATTTTCACTGTACTCTAAATATTACGTAGTAAATAATTTATATATTAAAAAGATATTAATTGTGAGAAAAAAAATTGTAGACATTAAATAACACCACTCAAAACCACTTTTAAAATTTGTCAACACCACGGGCTCTTAAACTCAAAAGAACTTTTAAAATACGTCAACACTACCGACTATTAAACTCAAAAGGAATTTTTAAAATTTGTCAACACCACGGGCTCTTAAACTCATAAGAATTTTTAAAATTTATCAACACTACGAGCTCTAAAATAATTCTTATACTTTTCTTATTTTATTAGTATCGCTATCTACATATTAATATGAACTGCAATTTACATTTTTTACACGGTTTTTTACATACCCGTGCAACGCATGGACTCAAAATCCTAGTATCTATATAAAGATTGAGTTCTATGATAGTAAATGAAGCTAATAAATGAGGTAAGTAAATTTTAATCTCACTAAAATTTTAATTTATTTTATAGTTTATTTATAATTATAACTTTAACTATCCTATAGTTTATTATAAATGAGGTAAGTATCTATATCTATATAAAGATTGAGTTCTAGGACAGTAAATGAGGCTAATAAATGAGGTAAGTAAATTTTAATCTCACTAAAATTTTAATTTGTTTTATAGTTTATTTATAATTATAACTTTAATTATCCTATAATTTATAATAAATGTGGTAAGTAAATTTTAATCTCATTAAAATTTTAATTTGTTTTATAGTTTATTTATAATTATAACTTTAATTATCCTGTAGTTTATAATTTTAATTATAATAATAATAATTTCTATTTCTATATTCATATTATATGAAGATTGAACATAATAAGAATATATGTGTATTAGTTTTGAGTTTATGGATATTAATTAGTAGGGTTAAGGCTACTCAATGGTCATATACTTTTTTAATTATCCCGATGTAGGCTATATACCCAAAAAATACTATTATATGCCATAAACTTTAAAAAAATGTGTTAATGTAAACCAACTTAACTTGTTGACCTGATAAATAAGGTTGTTCTTTTGACTTTTTTTTGAAACTTTGACTTCGAAATTCGGATTCATTTCTTCGATTTAAGAGCTGTAAATTTACAGATAGTTTCACGAAGAGATTTCGATCACATCTGTAGTTTTACATTTCTTTATAACCTCTCAGATTGATCCGGTGCTCATATCGGGCACGGTTTTCGGTGAAGGATGAACTCGAGATCAAACTCTATGAATTTGTTATTGATTATCAGTTCTGATGATATGCGAGACTTCGTTTGATGTTATGATTCACTACTCTGAAGTCAATTTATTAAGAAAATCATCATTGATCGATTTTGTAGATTTATTTTCAAAAAAAGTATACTTTTTTTTCCCAATGTAAACTATACCCAACAAAATACTAATGTAGGTCACATACTGTCAAAAAGTGTATCAATGTAAATAAAATGTGACATGTTTAGCCGGTAACAGGTTACCTTTTGTTTACATCGATACACTTTTTGAAAGTATGTGACATACATTAGTATTTTTTTTTTTTGGTACATGACCTACATCAGGACAAAAAAAGTATATGACCCTTGAGTAGCCTTAACCCTAATTAGTATTTGCTTTCTAATAAATTATAAGTACATATTAGAAATAAGGTTTCTATTGTAATATAGACAATATATATTAATATTAATATATTAATATACAATATTAAATTATATTGATTGTAAAATAATAATAATTGTTATATTACTAATAAATCAACGAGTTCCTCTTTTAGAGTTGTATTCATAAATAATCATTAAAATTCAATCATTACATTTAATTGAGAAATTAAAATATTTAGTCTAGATGTAAATGTACAAATGATACTTAACGGCTCTCAACATTTAAGATAAGTATATTAATCATAATTGATTATAACCTTTGAGTTTCTCATTAAATTGTTACGATTCATTACTTAGATCATTATGTGTTTATATGAATAAAACGTCAACTTTCATTTAAATATAGGGATACTCAAAAGTCTTTCATTAATTATTTTAATACAACTTCTTGGTATATATAAACGTGGGTGTAGTGGTGGGACAAGCAATAAAATTTTTGTTTCACACGAAAGATTCTATAATATGTAGAACATAGCTTCTCGAAAGAAAGTTGTGTAACATCAATATTACTTGCTGCACCATCCATAATTAAAAAAAAAAATGTGAATATAGGAATCCGTCTACATTATTTTCTTATAATATCCATCATTCAATGTCTTTTTTAAGGAAAATATTTATTAAGTCATCATTCAGTTTGTTTAGCTAAGCGCCTCAAGTTCATACAAATTCAAGGTGAGTTTGTTTTGAGGGTTTAGGTTATTGGTGTATGAAAAATTGAAATGGTATTTTATACTTTATACATATAAAATGAGAATCAAACTATGTCAACAGCCCAAATGTCACTTTATGTATTGAAGATGAATGGCTCAATCAACTCGCGGTGCTACCAACAGCCCAAATGTCACTTTGACCCCCGCACAATTTCAACAACTGCTTGCTGCCGCTCAAGGCAACAATAATCAAGGGAACAACCAAGGAAATCCACCTACATCATGCACCTATAAGGAGTTTATGAACTGTAAGCCTCCATCCTTCAATGGAAATGAGGAAGCAGTCGAATTGACACGTTGGTTCGAAAAACTCGAATCAATCTTTCGCATCTGTAACTGTGCGGATGTCAACCTTATGCCACTCACACACTAAGTGGTCTTGATTTGACTTGGTGGAATGCGTACGCCCAAACTGTAGGGCTAGATGCTGCTAATGCCATTCCATGGGCCGTCGTAAAATGTAAGACCCGAATAATTATTGTACAGAAGTATAAATTGTAGAGACCCGCCCTAATCCATCCGGACGAAGTCCATATCGATTACAAATGATTCACAACAGTTGATTACATCGCGAGGTAATTGACCTCTATATGATAAATTTTACAAACATTGCATTCGTTTTTAAAAGACAAACTTTCGTTACATCGACAGTTGACAGGCATGTAAAGTATTTCATAATATATCCAAATATAATTGACTTAATAATAATCTTGATGAACTCAACGACTCGAATGCAACATCTTTTGAAATATGTCATGAATGACTCCAAGTAATATCTCTAATATGAGCAAATGCACAGCGGAAGATTTCTTTCGTACCTGAGAATAAACATGCTTTAAAGTGTCAACCAAAAGGTTGGTGAGTTCATTAGTTTATCATAAAGAATCATTTCATAATTTTAATAGACCACAAGATTTCATACTTCCATTTCTCATAATCATACGTCCCATGCATAGAGACAAAAATATCATTCATATGGATTGAACACCTGGTAACCGACATTCACAATATGCATATAAGAATATCCCCATCATTCCGGGATCCTCCTTCGGACATGATATAAATTTCGAAGTACTAAAGCATCCGGTACTTTGGATGGGGCTTGTTGGGCCCGATAGATCTATCTTTAGAGTTCGCGTCAATTAGGGTTTCTGTTCCCTAACTCTTAGATTACCAGACTATATAAAAAGGGCATATTCGGTTTAATAATTCAACCATAGAATGTAGTTTTAAGTACTTGTGTCTATATCGTCAAACATTTATAAAACAGCGCATGTATTCTCAGTCCCAAAAATATATATTGCAAAAGCATTTAAAAAGGGATTAATGAAACTCACGCATATAATTATTGTAAAACAATTAATAAAACATTTGCATGTATTCTCAGCCCCAAAAATGTAAAGAGTAAAAAGGAGCAGATGAAACTCACGCATATAAATATTGTAAAATAGTTAATAAAGCATTTGCATGTATTCTCAGCCCAAATATGTAAAGAGTAAAAGGGATTGAATGAAACTCACCTAATGTATTTTGTAGTAAAAATACATAGAACGACATTGAATAAGTATAAGGTTGGCCTCGGATTCACGAACCTATACCAGGTATATATATTAATACACATAATCGTAATTGAACAATTTATTTATTATTATTATTATTAATTGTTACCTTAGTAAGTTATATGTTTCATTAATAGTTTAGCTATATTTATTTTATGTATACTTTAGACGAACAATGTTGAAAATAATTATTTTAATGTTAATAATAATAATAATAATAATAATAATAATAATAATAATAATAATAATAATAATAATAATAATAATAATATTCTTAAAATTAATATTAATAGTAATTTTCATAGAGTTAATATTAATATTCATAAAATGATAATATTGATAATAATAATAATAATAATAATAATAATAATAATAATAATAATAATAATAATAATAATAATAATAATAATAATAATAATAATAATGATAATAACAATAAATATGACTACCTTTAAAATGGTTAAATGAGCTTCTTTTTTTTTTTTTTTTTTTTTATAGAAAGTGCCATAGCCCGGCCTCGAACCCGCGACCTCTCGTTACTCCAACATCCTCCCTAACCATCTGAGCTACCATGTTTATCTGAATTATTACACAATCCAATTTATTTAACCTGTATTTAAATAGTTCTTTTTCTTCATTAATTTAATCAATTGCAAACACCATCATTCTTGGGCATCGACGAAACAGAAATCTTGTATAGCAGCCCAATCCAAATTGTAAAATCGATTACTAAACCAGCTGTTATTTGAATACCACTCGTCATAGTAGTTTAAAAAAGAATATTCATTTTCTGTAAAAAAAAAATCGAACTAATAGCTGTTATATTAGTTACAGCTCCTCCTAAATCGTTTAATCATAAAATATATCAAACAGCCAAATTAAGTGACCCTTTGGTCGGCCACATCAAGAAACAACTCCACAATTTTCTTAAAAAAAAATTAAAGTGGACGTCCCTTTTTGACTAATCTATACGGTAGACCACACTTAAAAGTATAACATGCCAAATCTATTTTTGAATCTTATTTTTATATATAGTTTGCATTTATAAACGTGGTTGTGTGTGTTATTATTATTATTGTTATATATATATTTTTTTATAAGAAATGGAAACAAGAAGTTGGCGATAATTTGGTGATGGTGATGGTTTTAGATTGAACATAGAAGGTAAAGAAGAAGATGGCAGTGGTTTCAGGCTGTCTTCGAATGGGTATGAACAGAGACAAGGGTGGTGAAATGGTAACGGCTGTATGAGAAGGTAAGAGAGATTGAGAGGTGCTTTGATAATAAAACAGAAAATGAATCGAGCATAACATTTAAAAGGGTGTTCATGGTGACTGAAACTTGGGTGGAAAAAGGTGAGGGTTGATTAATTGTTTTATGTATATGTATCATGTAACTATATGTGTGTATGATGCTTGCAGACTATAATAAAGACTTGAAGACGAGAACATAGAAAATAGTGAGTGTCGAACATGATAGTTTAAGGTGGTTTTCAATGGTGTGTATTCCAGCGAGTTCTTGGTTACAAGGGCGAAGGGTGGAGATAATGAAGGTTTGATTGATCGGGTTTATGTGTGGTGAATTAAGATGGTGATTGCCGGTTTGTTTATTCGATTATAGAAAACAATATATAGATGTTCATGGTGATGGATGGTTGTTTAAATGGATTTTTGTTGGGTGATTTTATACTGTAATTATTCATGTGTACCAGGAGTTACTAGTCGAGAGATGTAATAAAACATAAAGATTTAAGTGTTGGCATTTGGGTGAAGTTGGTTACGATTAGAACGGAAGGAAACGAAGGTGATGTTTGGATGCAGAAGTTTGTAGACGATGATGGTGGTAAAGGGTGACACCTTTAAAACACACGAATGTCTTGGTGATTAGAGTGGTGATGTCTAGTATTACTAAGAAGAAGATTAGAGTTGAAGTGAATTGTTTTCAACAATATCACAAGATTAGAGGTGATGGAGAGGTAGAAGGTGGTTGTGAATTTATACTCTATATATGTCTTGTATGTATATAAGAGTTTTAAAACATGCTAGAGGACAATCACAGTACTACCAATTATTCATAGTAACATCAACTTTAATAATTCATGCATAATGATTACATACAGTTTATTGATATACGTTGATTAATTTATGTAACCAAATTACATGTGCAATGTGAATATAATCATATATTTTAGATTCTTTTGTGAAGAAAACAAAAAATGTACAGTAATCTCTTCAATTCAATTCACGTGTTATGGAACAAGTGGATTCTGTTAGTTTTAAATCAAAATAATATTACATGCTTTTATAATTAAAACGTGTACAACTTATAGTTTATTATTTTACAATTTAATTCTCACAATTAAATCATATATTATTTTAATTTATATTTCATATTATTATGTATATTTATATTAATACATTTAAACATATATGTATCTATTTACAATTAGTGGTTCGTGAATCGTAGGAAATAGTCGAAGGGTAATTGAATTCATGAACACAATTCAAAATTTTGAGACTCAACATTACAGACTTTGCTTATCGTGTCGAAACTATTTAAGATTTAACTTTAAATTTGGTCGGAAATTCCCTGGTCATCACAGTACCTACCCGTTAAAGAAATTTCGTCCCGAAATTTGAGTGAGGTCGTCATGGCTAACTAACAAAAATGTTTTCATGACGAATATGAGTTGATAAATAGAGTTTTATCATCATTGAGTAATATGGATAAAACAATTTGATTATTCGAAGAGCACGAGCGAAGCTATTCACAAAAGAATGAAATGAGAAACAAAGATTTGTTTTTAACTTTTGACGTAGACAGGTTTGAATTTAGAAAATAAGGCGCGTCTTAACTTTCGACATTGCCTTGGTTGAATCCCGGAATTCAAGAGATTTCAAAGAAAATCTTCGAAATCTAAAAGATTTGATTCTTCGGCGAGTGAGGAAATTAAGATCTCTATAACTAAATACGGTGATCACCCTCGATTATTCTATTTGATATTTCCATTATAAATTAAACTCTTCCGTTCTATTATTCTCACCATTCCTATACTTTCTTTCTTAGTTCATACATCCAAAAGATTGTGAAAATACCTAATCTATTCTAATCCTTGATATTTTTCTAATCATCATTTCTGTCATCCCTCGCTTCAATCTTCCACAAAAAAAATCTGTTTACTTCTACTATTACCTTGGGATGATACTATTCGTAATTATGCCGTGTCTTTATATTGCTATTCGTATTAATATTCACGGTTTGTAACCTCCGTGTTGTTATTGGGCTTTATATTTTCTCTTATATTTTGGAGCTCTTTGCCTTTTTATTCTCCTCTCGACTCCTAGTAAAGCGAGCAACGGTCCAGAATTCATAGATATGAATTTCAAAATGAACATAGTTAATGTTCTAAGAAAGAAATGGTAATAGCACAATTTGACTTGTCAAATTACCAGAATTCAAGGAAAAGATGAGACTATCAAGAATATATTTTCTTGATATGTTTGGAAATTAATCAGAATGAAAGAGTTATGTAACATGACACATGTTGACGTTATAATCTGTGAATCATCATGTTCCATTTAGAAGCTCAGCATGACTTACTGTAATATAATCACGTTGATCAAGTGTCATTATATTATACTAACTCATGCATCAGTTCCCAACATTACTTCAACAACATTCATAATTTAAGCTCAAAAGTTTACAGAATATAGAAACTAACAGTTTCTATATGATGTAACACTGCTAGCACTAATAGATTAATGATTTCAGATAAGAATAGTTATAAAAATATCTTCAGAAATATGGAGGATATTTATAATGAAAGCTACGATAATATCTTTGAATATTTAAGATCAGAGGATGATGGAGACTATTGTCCGCAAGGGTTTAGGGTAAGGAGCAAGATATTCGCTAAAGATTTCAGCGGATCCAGAATTACCTGGATTCTTTGAATAGAGTGTATGGTCCTTGTATTTGTCCTTGGTCTCCTTCGTGGTTAGCTCAATCCGTTTTCCAGTTCCAATTGAGCTTTTCCAACATACTATTCTTTATCATCAAACTTCTGATGATTAAGGTCATTTACGGTTGTCTATGGTTTCTGCTGCTTCATTCAGCTTTTTTTTTTTTTTTTCAACATTCAGAGTATTGATTTGTGACTGAGTGCTTTTCAGAATTTCAGAATGAGAGATCATAATTATTAGAGATAAATGTCATATATATAACTATTGATGTAGATATGCTGTGAGTTTTCAAAGTACTGATTGCTGATTCCCGGTAATTGGTAAGACAGTTCTTGTTACAGGATGCGGATAATTATATGATAGGGTTTCAATAAATAAATGTAATGATTTATCATAGAGATTTAAATCAAGAAGTAATGAGGTTGCTGTACGTCTGCTGGTAATATGGTGGAATATAAATAGTTTCCCGGTAACAATAAAAGAGCACACATATAAATCAAGGTTATAATACGGTTGTTTCGAACGAAAGTCAAAGTTGGCTTGCTGGAGCTGTGACAAAATTTGCTAATTTGGAAAGAGATTGCAAAGTTATTTTGGGTAATAATAACACTAAGAAATTAGCATAGCTACGTTTTAAACGTTTTCTCAGTTGCCGAGAGTTTCTCCGGTGAATAGCTATATGCATCAATCTTTTCTTCCGTAGATGAAGTGTGGTTGGTTCTCCCTCTCGATTGAGGTATTTTTAAGAATCATGAAAGGTTTGAACGCCGGTTGTAATCGTCAAGATACAATGAGGTTTAAGATGAAATCGAGTGGCAAACTTGAAGAATTGTTTAGTTTCATTTGTTATAATCAATATTTTAATTCATTTTAATTGTCCAATGTTGATAGTCCTCAGTTGATAATCCACAGTTAACAGTCCAATAATTCATATATAGTTTAATATATAATATTCGACTTAATTAATATATATCGTGACCCGTATACGTCTCAGACTCGATCACAACTCAAAGTATATATATATTTTGGAATCAACCTCAACCCTGTATAGCTAACTCCAACATTTGCATATAGAGTGCCTATGGGTGTTCCGAAATATATATATAGATGGGTCGATATGATATGTCAAAACATTGTATATGTGTCCCGATAATTAAGGTGCGTAAAATAAATAACAGAAATTAAATGACGATAAATAAAATTGCGATAAATTAAAATATAATCAGTTAGCTAGGAACAGTTAGCTAGGATTTTGTTAGCGTGGTTTCTTAACAAAATTTCATGTTGTTAATTAGTCTGTTTCTAATCAATTTTTATTGTGTTTATTATTTCTTCATTATGCCACTTGTTGGATTCTGATAAGTCAAAATCCAAATATGAAATTGAATTTGAATGAAAATAGTTATTCTTTGGTGAACGGATACGTATATCGGTGGTTGTAAATAGGATAGTAAATGATCGTTGAATCAAATTTGAAGAATGTACAGTGTAATTTATTAATGATAAATCTAAATATTCCTCGGGTATTACCTACCCGTTAAAATATTTTTACCATTAATAGTTTGTACGAAAGAATTTTTAATTATAATCTTTGTGAAAATATATTTACATATATATTTTCTTCAGATGTAATCATGGATTTAATGAGTTAATATAATATTAAACTCATTTAGTTTTCGGTTGGAACTAGAATAAATAATCTCTAAAACTTTAGAGATTACATATTCGCCATGTCGAACGAAGATAAATGAGGTAGAACGATACGTAGAACGAAGATCATACTCGAAGTACAGATAGTGATATTGAAGCAAGGATTGTTGATGGTACTGGTGCTGTTACTGATGGTACTATTGGTGCCGGTGATGTTGCTGAAGCTGGTACATTTTGCACCATATTCCCCGAATTGATTATTCGAGCGCGAAGTTCGTTAACTTATTACTTCAGGATGATTGTCGGTCGGAACGAGTGGATGAATAAGGTTTAGAATATGAGTTATGATATAGTCGTGGCGAGATATTTGAGAAGTGAGGGTGAAAATGGTGTTACGAACAGGTTCGCCGGTAAGTGCTTCAGGTTCTTCGCCAAAAGGTGAATTCGGTTAGTGGAAGGGATCGCCTTCTGCGCGTCTCCATTGATTAAGTCGACTACGAATCCATCAGATGAATTGAGGATGGATGATTGGTTGATTCATTCTGCTGACATTGCTTCCGGAGCTTAGATGACTATCCATTCGGAATAACTGTCGGGATAACTATCGGAATAGCTGTCGAAATCCGAGGGACTCGAACTAGTTGAAGGATTCATCTCGTACAATCAGATGAAGGATTTTCGATAAGAAATAGATTATAGGATGTAGATTAGTATCCTGCAATACATAATTTACATATGCATATATAATACTAAAATCTCATAAGTTACGGAGGAATCTACGAAACCTGTCAGGCAAAGGTAACAATAACAGATACACTAAGATATGAATTGTCAGATACGCTAGGATATGAATTTTTTCTATACACTATTCATGCAGTCAATGCAGTAAAACGTGTCTAGACTAAGAATAATGAGTAGGTAATTTCCTAAGGATGATAAGCAGATGTTTTCCGATAAAAATGATAAGCAAAACTTTTGACATGCAGACACGGTCGAAGTCCAGACTCACTAATGCATCCTAACGACTATCAGTTAGGCACGCTAATGCAAGACCTGGTTCGCTAAGACCACCGCTCTGATACCAACTGTAGAGGCCCGCCCTAATCCATCCGGACGAAGTCCATATCGATTACAAACGATTCACAACAGTTGATTACATCGCGAGGTAATTGACCTCTATATGATAAATTTTACAAACATTGCATTCGTTTTTAAAAGACAAACTTTCGTTACATCGACAGTTGACAGGCATGTAAAGCATTTCATAATATATCCAAATATAATTGACTTAATAATAATCTTGATGAACTCAACGACTCGAATGCAACATCTTTTGAAATATGTCATGAATGACTCCAAGTAATATCTCTAATATGAGCAAATGCACAGCGGAAGATTTCTTTCGTACCTGAGAATAAACATGCTTTAAAGTGTCAACCAAAAGGTTGGTGAGTTCATTAGTTTATCATAAAGAATCATTTCATAATTTTAATAGACCACAAGATTTCATACTTCCATTTCTCATAATCATACGTCCCATGCATAGAGACAAAAATATCATTCATATGGATTGAACACCTGGTAACCGACATTCACAATATGCATATAAGAATATCCCCATCATTCCAGGATCCTCCTTCGGACATGATATAAATTTCGAAGTACTAAAGCATCCGGTACTTTGGATGGGGCTTGTTGGGCCCGATAGATCTATCTTTAGAGTTCGCGTCAATTAGGGTTTCTGTTCTCTAATTCTTAGATTACCAGACTATATAAAAAGGGCATATTCGGTTTAATAATTCAACCATAGAATGTAGTTTTAAGTACTTGTGTCTATATCATCAAACATTTATAAAACAGCGCATGTATTCTCAGTCCCAAAAATATATATTGCAAAAGCATTTAAAAAGGGATTAATGAAACTCACGCATATAATTATTGTAAAACAATTAATAAAACATTTGCATGTATTCTCAGCCCCAAAAATGTAAAGAGTAAAAGGGAGCAGATGAAACTCACGCATATAAATATTGTAAAACAGTTAATAAAGCATTTGCATGTATTCTCAGCCCAAAAATGTAAAGAGTAAAAGGGATTGAATGAAACTCACCTAATGTATTTTGTAGTAAAAATACATAGAACGACATTGAACAAGTATAAGGTTGGCCTCGGATTCACGAACCTATACCAGGTATATATATTAATACACATAATCGTAATTGAACAATTTATTTATTATTATTATTATTAATTGTTACCTTAGTAAGTTATATGTTTCATTAATAGTTTAGCTATATTTATTTTATGTATACTTTAGACGAACAATGTTGAAAATAATTATTTTAATGTTAATAATAATAATAATAATAATAATAATAATAATAATAATATTCTTAAAATTAATATTAATAGTAATTTTCATAGAGTTAATATTAATATTCATAAAATGATAATATTGATAACAATAATAATAATAATAATAATAATAATAATAATAATAATAATAATAATAATAATAATAATAATAATAATAATAATAATAATGATAATAACAATAAATATGACTACCTTTAAAATGGTTAAATGAGCTTCTTTTTTTTTTTTTTTTTTATAGAAAGTGCCATAACCCGGCCTCGAACCCGCGACCTCTCGTTACTCCAACATCCTCCCTAACCATCTGAGCTACCATGTTTATCTGAATTATTACACAATCCAATTTATTTAACCCGTATTTAAATAGTTCTTTTTCTTCATTAATTTAATCAATTGCAAACACCATCATTCTTGGGCATCGACGAAACAGAAATCTTGTATAGCAGCCCAATCCAAGTTGTAAAATCGATTACTAAACCAGCTGTTATTTGAATACCACTCCTCATAGTAGTTTAAAAAAGAATATTCATTTTCTGTAAAAAAAAAATCGAACTAATAGCTGTTATATTAGTTACAGCTCCTCCTAAATCGTTTAATCATAAAATATATCAAACAGCCAAATTAAGTGACCCTTTGGTCGGCCACATCAAGAAACAACTCCACAATTTTCTTAAAAAAAATTTAAAGTGGACGTCCCTTTTTGACTAATCTATACGGTAGACCACACTTAAAAGTATAACATGCCAAATCTATTTTTGAATCTTATTTTTATATATAGTTTGCATTTATAAACGTGGTTGTGTGTGTTATTATTATTATTGTTATATATATATATTTTTTTTATAAGAAATGGAAACAAGAAGTTGGCGATAATTTGGTGATGGTGATGGTTTTAGATTGAACATAGAAGGTAAAGAAGAAGATGGCAGTGGTTTCAGGCTGTCTTCGAATGGGTATGAACAGAGACAAGGGTGGTGAAATGGTAACGGCTGTATGAGAAGGTAAGAGAGATTGAGAGGTGCTTCGATAATAAAACAGAAAATGAATCGAGCATAACATTTAAAAGGGTGTTCATGGTGACTGAAACTTGGGTGGAAAAAGGTGAGGGTTGATTAATTGTTTTATGTATATGTATCATGTAACTATATGTGTGTATGATGCTTGCAGACTATAATAAAGACTTGAAGATGAGAACATAGAAAATAGTGAGTGTCGAACATGATAGTTTAAGGTGGTTTTCAATGGTGTGTATTCCAGCGAGTTCTTGGTTACAAGGGCGAAGGGTGGAGATAATGAAGGTTTGATTGATCGGGTTTATGTGTGGTGAATTAAGATGGTGATTGCCGGTTTGTTTATTCGATTATAGAAAACAATATATAGATGTTCATGGTGATGGATGGTTGTTTAAATGGATTTTTGTTGGGTGATTTTATACTGTAATTATTCATGTGTACCAGGAGTTACTAGTCGAGAGATGTAATAAAACATAAAGATTTAAGTGTTGGCATTTGGGTGAAGTTGGTTACGATTAGAACGGAAGGAAACGAAGGTGATGTTTGGATGCAGAAGTTTGTAGACGATGATGGTGGTAAAGGGTGACACCTTTAAAACACACGAATGTCTTGGTGATTAGAGTGGTGATGTCTAGTATTACTAAGAAGAAGATTAGAGTTGAAGTGAATTGTTTTCAACAATATCACAAGATTAGAGGTGATGGAGAGGTAGAAGGTGGTTGTGAATCCATACTCTATATATGTCTTGTATGTATATAAGAGTTTTAAAACATGCTAGAGGACAATCACAGTACTACCAATTATTCATAGTAACATCAACTTTAATAATTCATACAGTTGATTGATATACGTTGATTAATTTATGTAACCAAATTACATGTGCAATGTGAATATAATCATATATTTTAGATTCTTTTGTGAAGAAAACAAAAAATGTACAGTAATCTCTTCAATTCAATTCACGTGTTATGGAACAAGTGGATTCTGTTAGTTTTAAATCAAAATAATATTACATGCTTTTATAATTAAAACGTGTACAACTTATAGTTTATTATTTTACAATTTAATTCTCACAATTAAATCATATATTATTTTAATTTATATTTCATATTATTATGTATATTTATATTAATACATTTAAACATATATGTATCTATTTACAATTAGTGGTTCGTGAATCGTAGGAAATAGTCGAAGGGTAATTGAATTCATGAACACAATTCAAAATTTTGAGACTCAACATTACAGACTTTGCTTATCGTGTCGAAACTATTTAAGATTTAAGTTTAAATTTGGTCGGAAATTCCCTGGTCATCACATAAATAGGGTACATAAAGTGTGGGATGCATTGTGTAATTAAACAGAGGTCAGAGTCTGCCCAGGCCTTCGTGCGCGCCGCGCAGGGGTAAGTGTGCGCGCGCACTGCTCCTGTGCACAGATTCCTGCTTTTAATTTATTTAAATGTGGGGCATTTTGGTCTTTTCACTGAGGCCAGATTTAAAGCCACTAAAAGGCTGGTTGGAGTCTTTAGTTCACATCCACCAACCTCATCATCTCTCCCATTCAATTCTAGAGTGAGAAACCCATTGAGAGAGAGGAAGCTCAAATCAAGAAGGAAGAAGTTGATTTCGGGCCAAAACGCGTGTATTAAAGTTGTTCATCTAATCACTAGCTACGTTGTGATTGTGGTGGTAAGCTCTAATCTTGATTTCCTGATTTAATTTGGTTAAGGGTTAGGGTTTTGGGTTAGTGATGAACATAAAACCCATCATTGGTGATTTTGAGGGTTCTTGGGTAAGATTGAGTCATGAGGACTCAATAATAACTAACCTAGGGTTGCAAAGTGTTAATTGGTGTTTATGAGTTTTAATTAGTTAGTTAATTACTAGCACACCTAGATATTGAGTAAATGGGTGCTATTTGGGTATGTTGATGACCTAAAATGGGTGTGTTAACCTTGAGATGGGTCAAAGGAGTCTTTGGTGACCTAAGTGGTCTAATGAGTGTGAAAATGTGATAACCTTGTGTTAAAAGTTCATTAAGACCATAATCGAATTAATGTTAGGGGTTTGGCGAAATCCCGACCTAGTGTTAGAGCTAATGGTGCAAATGGGTCACATTTGCACTATGGGTCAAAATGACACTTGAGTGGTGAGTAAGTTGGTTCACCAACTTGAATGTATGATTAATATTGTGCTTAATGTAATAGGTGCGTTACGTTGAAGGTTGCGAGCTCGATTTATAATTCACCAAAGGCGATAAGGTGAGTGGAATAATTATACATGTGTGTATGTAATGTATTTACTTGTGCGAAATGCGATGTGGGTTTTAAGTTCGGGTATGTGATACCACAACGTGTTGGCATGGGATGAGGGTTTAAAGTTCGGGCGTTCGATACCTCATCTTCATGTGTGGCATGTGATTTGGGTTAAAGTTCAGGCGTTCGATACCATATCATATGTATGTGTGCGGGCGTGAAGTGTGGGTTTAAAGTTTGGGCGTTCGATACCACATTTCATGTGACGGGTGGGTTTAAAGTTCGGGCATCGATACCACCTAAGGGACTAGTGATGCATACTAGTGGCGTCTGCGTGGCTAACGATTCATTCGCGAGAATCGTTCCCTTTGTGTCTTGGTTCACCATGGTTGTGTAGTTGTAGTGTAGCATATTATATTGTTCGTGTTATATGCTATTGTTGTGCTAGCTTGTGTTATCGGAGATTTAGCATTTTACTTGCGATGGTATGCTAATTAGTTTGCTAGCGTATATGCGGTAATTGTGTAAGTGATTGCAAGTAAGTAGGTTATATATGTATATGTATAATTATTGCATTCACTAAGCGTTTTGCTTACCCTCTCGTTGTTTACCTTTTTATAGGCTCCGGCGTGGACAAGGGAAAGGATATTCATTTGGACTAGTGTTCCCGCTTCGTTATGTTAGGAGAAGCTTTTGGACGTTTAGCTTTTGAAGTTTGACCAAGATTTGGATAGTTTAACCCCCAAACACCATGCTCAAAGTGTCGTTTAAAATTTAAACTAATGTGGTCGAAACTTATATTTTGTATGAAACTCGTAATTCGACATATGTGGGCCGGTTTTGTAAAACTTGTTTTATTATTGAAACGTGTTAGTTTTAACTAGTATAATGTGTTGTGAAAAGCGTTTCATCTAAAAGTGTCGGGAAGTGGGAGATCTTTAAGCGAAAAATGGCAAAACCGGACAGAAGCTGAAAGGCGTTGTGCGCGCCGCGCACCCCACTGTATATAAAAAAAAAATTGTGTACTGTTTTCGGTTGGTTAACGGGTTGGGTTGTTACATAAAACGGATGATGACTGAAAAGTTCTGTCTAAGGAATTAAATTCAGAAGCTGGAGGTTGAGTTTTGGGAATTGAAGGTCAAAGGTACCGATATTGAAGCTTATACCAACAGGTTTATAGAGTTGGTTTCATTGTGCCCGGACATGGTACCCAATGAGCAAAAGAAGATAGAGAGATACATGGAAGGTCTTCCTGACGAGATTCAGGGAAATGTTATTGCTGCAAGTAAGGAGACCTTAGATGGGGTGATACTGATGGCCCAAAATCTTATGATGGCTAAGAGGAGAAAAGCTGCGGTAAATAAACAGGCTGAGGTTAAGTCTAGTGAGGGCTAGAGGAAGTTTGAACCAACTCAGGGTTCAAGTCAGGGTTCAAACAAGAAGACTGCTGATAATTCTAGAAGTGGTTATACTAGGAAACAACCTTATTGTAAGCGTTGTGAGAAACATCATTCTGGGTGGTGCAAAGCTGAGTGCACTAAGTGTAAGAAGATTGGCCATATAGCCAAGAATTGTATAGTTACAGTTTCTTCAACTGATACACCTGCAACAAAAGCCAACGCAATCGTTCCTACATGCTATGACTGTGGTGAAAGAGGGCATTTCCGCAACTAGTGTCCAAAGAAAAAGGGTAACACGGGAAATGCTAAAAGCCCAGCATTTATGATGACTGCTGAAGAAGCCCGTGGTGATGATGAAGTTATAACGCGTACGTTTTTTGTTAACAACTTCTATGCTACTATTTTATTCGATTCTGGTGCTGATAGAAGTTATGTGTCTACTGAATTTTGTGCCTTATTCACTGAAAAATCACAAGCCTTAGATATTAAACGTCTTGTAGAAGTAGAAAATGGTAAGGTTATGAAAGTAGACAACGTGTATAAAAACTGTGATTGTATTCTAGCCGACAAACACTTTAAGATTGACCTATTGCCAGTCGAGTTAGGGAGCTTTGATGTAGTCGTAGGGATGGATTGGTTACGCCCATTAAGAGCTGCAATCATGTGCTATGAGAAAACCATTAACATACCTCTTGAAAATGGTGAAACCTTAATTGTTCAAGGCGAGATGAGTGGTTCTAAACTCAACATCATCTCTTGCATCAAGACCCGTAAGTATCTAATGAAGGGATATCAAGCTATCTTGGCTCATGTTAAGGAAGTTGAACCGGAAGAGAAACGCATTGAAGATGTGCCGGTGGTTAGAGACTTTCCCGAAGTATTTCTTGAAGAACTCCCTGGTCTTCCTCCCCAACGATAGGTTGAGTTTCAGAATGATTTGACCCCCGGTGCTGCACCTATTGCAAAGGCACCATACCGTTTAGCTCCACCTGAGATGAAGAAAATATCCAACCAACTCTAAGAACTTTTGGAGAAAGGTTTCATTCATCCTAGCTCATCTTCGTGGGGTGCACCTGTTCTCTTCGTTAAGAAGAAAGATGGCACATTGAGGATGTGTATTGATTACCGAGAACTCAACAAGCTAACAATCAAGAATCGTTATCCACTCCCGCATATTGATGACCTGTTTGACCAATTGCAAGGGTCAAGTATCTACTCGAAGATTGATCTTAGGTCCGGTTATCATCAACTGAGAGTCAAAGAAGCTGATATTTCTAAGACTGCTTTCCGAACTCGTTACTGACACTATGAGTTTCTTGTCATGCCTTTTGGATTAACCAATGCTCCTACTGTATTCATAGATCTTATTAACCGTGTATGCAAATCTTATCTTGACCAATTTGTGATAGTTTTCATCGATGACATTTTAATCTATTCCAAGAGCAAGAAAGAGCACGAGCAACATCTGTGATTGATTCTAGAGCTCTTAAAGAAGGAACAACTGTATGCTAAGTTCTCCAAGTGTGAATTTTGGCTCTGAACCGTACAATTTCTCAGGCATGTAGTTGATAGTGAAGGAATACATGTCGATCCTACAAAAATCACCGCTATTCAGAACTGGGAGGTGCCTAGAAGTGCGAAGCATATTCGCCAATTTTTGGGACTTGCTGGTTATTACCGAAGGTTTATCAAAGATTTTTCTATTCTAGCCAAACCTCTTACCAAGCTAACTCATAAGGGGAAGAAATTTGAGTGGTCCGAAGAACATGAATCTGCTTTTAGGGTTCTAAAGATAAATTGACCACAGCCCTGATTCTATCATTACCTGATGGCACCGATGACTTTGTAGTCTATTGTGATGCCTCAAATCAAGGTTTCGGATGTGTTTTGATGCAACGTAAAAAGGTCATCGCCTATGCATCTAGACAGTTGAAGAAACATGAGAAGAACTATACCACACATGACCTGGAATTAGGAGCCATGGTATTTGCATTGAAGATGTGGAGACATTACCTTTATGGGGTTAAATTCATGGTATTTACCGATCATAAAAGTCTTCAACATATATTTGACCAGAAGCAGTTGAACATGAGACAAAGACGTTGGGTCGAGTTATTAAATGACTACGACTGTGAGCTTAGATATCATCCTGGTAAGGCAAATGTAGTTGTCGATGCTCTTAGTAGAAAGGATCGTGCCAAACTAATCCGAGTCCGAGCTTTAAATATACGTATTCGTACGAATCTTACGTCTCAAATCCGTGAATCACAACTTAAGGCATTGAAGGAAGAGAATGTCCAACTTGAGGGACTTAGAGGTCTCGAAAAGCAACTTGAACTCAAGGGAAATGGAACAAGGTATTTCTATAACCAAATCTGGGTCCCAATCATCGGAAATCTTTGAGAACTAGTCTTGGATGAAGCACATAAGACTAGGTATTCTATTCACCCAGACTCTAGTAAAATGTATCACGATGTGAAGAAGTTTTATTGGTGGCCTAATCTGAAATATGATATTGCTGATTATGTAAGCAAGTGTCTTACTTGTTTGAAAGTTAAGGCCGAACATCAAAAGCCGTGTGGTTTACTTCAACAACCGAATATTCTGCATTGGAAGTGGGAATGTATCACTATGGATTTTATTACTAAGTTGCCCAAAACTTCAAACGGTAACGATACTTTTTGGGTCATAGTGGATCGTCTTACTAAATCTGCACACTTCTTACCAATCAAAGAAACCGAAAAAATGGAGAAATTGTCACAAAATATATATCAAAGAGATTGTCACACGTCATTGAGTCCCTATCTCTATCATTTCTGATCGCGACAGTCGATTTACCTCTAGATTCTGGAAATCTTTACAATCTGCTCTTGGAACTCAACTCGACATGAGTACTGCTTATCATCCGCAAACCGATGGTCAAAGTGAACGAACCATTCAAACGTTGGAAGATATGCTTCATGCTTGTGTTATCGATTTCGACAAAGGTTGGGATAAACACTTGCCTTTGGCTGAATTTTCTTACAATAACAGCTATCACTCAAGTATTAAGGCCGCACGTCTTAAGGACTTATACGGACGAAAATGCAGATCCTCACTGTGCTGGGATGAATTAGAGGACAGACAGTTAACTGGTCCTAAAATCATACATGAAACTACTGAAAAGATCGTTCAGATTAAGAAACGACTAGAAACTGCCCGCAGCCGACAGAAGAGTGTTGGTCCCTTAATAACAACAGGAGTATTGTAGAGGGGGGGTGAATACAATTACTTTTCAATTAACTAAACAGTTAATTCGATTATGTATTCAAGCATGCAAATTAGATAGAGTCACAGGTAATTTTCAACGGTTATTCTTTATTGATTGAATCACAAAGAATTACAACTATCCTTGGCGGAATGATAGTTGGTTGATACAGAATACCAAGATTATAGCTAAGAGGTAAACTAAAAGCTATTACATGTTTAGGACTCTAAATAATGAAACCCACACCACTAGTTGATACAACAGTGAATACAACAATATATAGTAGTCCTATTGCCCGTGTAATTAATCTATTGTCCACTAGTACATTGGATGCCTTGTACTTGTGGGGACAATTGTGTCAGAAGGCATGCTCTCCTTCTTTCCTCTTAGGTAGCTATTTGCAGGAACACACCAATTCGGTTTGGCACTACCATTTGATTTAAACAAATGGAATGTTGTGTTCCCTAGGTATGAATAAAGTATAACACATGTCTGCACATGCGTTCCACTTCTGCATTCCCACGTGGTCTTGTAAGGTCACTTGTCAGCCGCCGACTCCTGTCCTTTTCTGTTCAACTTTGTCTTCGACTTCTGTTGAATAGTGCATTGATGTAGACCACTCTGGGAAACTACCATGCTTGTAATGGAGCATGGCTATCTTGTGTTGTATGCTGCTATCCAGATCTACTGGTTCTTCATATGCTGAGTCACTTGATATTCTTAATTAGCTGAGTACTCATCTTGTGCTGATTTGAAGAATACATTCTACCTTGTGCTGGTAGATCAGCCAGCATACTACACACTCGACACAGCTATATTAGCTGACTGTACATAAACAACATAAACAAATTGTGCTGGCTGCACATAACATTTTAGTGTAAATAAATTACAGTTTTGTCATAATTAAATCCTTAATTATTTTGGGGACTCAACAATCTCCCCCTATTTGATGATGACAAAACCTATGACATATAGAGAAAACACTAAAGCCAGCAACAAGGGAACAAATAAGAATATGCAGTGAGATTGTTCCTTTTTAAGTTTGTTTTGGGATCTTTTGCTGAGTTATCTATATCTTATAATTCGATATGATTTTGAAGATAAACTCATTTCAATTTCATTACAACAGGATATAAACATTAAATACAGTGATAATAGAATGAAAAGTGAGTTAGACAAAAGATTCAATTTAAGCAAATAGGAGACTATCTATCTTTATCTTTGTCCCGTTCTTCTTCAGATAGCTCCTCTTGTTTGATTCTCCAGGATTCATAGAACAGAATAGGTATCTCAGCAGGGTCAAAAACAGGGATAGAAGGAGGTAGAATGATGGGGCCTCTTCCGGTTGGTCCTTCACCAGTAGATTGATGTCTTTAAAATTTTTGAGAAAGAACCTGTTCTACATCTACTGCTGGTGCATTCCCAAACTTCGTGGCTTTGTTGAAGAGCTGTTGGAGTTCAGATTTAATTGTCTTTTTGATGGCACTATCACCTTTGCCAATAAAATACTCCAGCATCTCCATCCATTCACTAAATCCAAGGGATCTTAACTCATCATAGTTAATCCTTTCTTGGACATTATTCTCCCTCATCACGTTGAAGGCTCTTTTTGACCCTCTGTTCACTTTGATGATCCGGCTGGGATTTGATCTTCTATTCATTACATCACCATATCTGCTCCTGTAATAATGATCAGGGACTTCAATAGTACTGACAGGTTTTATAGGAGCAGTAGCATGTGCTTTCTCAGCAGCTTCCTTCTCATCCAGTGCCTTATCCTGTTCTTTGACAATGGCTTGAATTAATTTGAGGGACTCAGCCTCTTCCTTTTGATCGGCAGCCAACTTGTCTTCTATTTCCTGAAGCCTTAATCTATCAGTAAGTTCAGCATTAGCAGTCTCTCTTCTTTGCTGTTCTGCCACTAAGCCTAGCAGATAATCAGTGTGGCTAATTTTTAGAGATCTGACTGCTTCAATCATTTTTCTTCCATCTTCAGTTCTTAGAGCAACCTGATACTCTTTCAGATCCATACCCAGCTGATGAGCTTCATGAAATTGAGCTTTCTCCTTATCAGTGGAGAGCCTTCGACCACTGTTATTCAAATATACACCAATATCAACGCCAAAGGTCAAGGCAGCGATGTAGAGTGGCTGATCAAGAGGATGATTCAGCAATCTGACTTGGCGTATTCTTTCATTAAGCTCTGCTTGTCTTTGCTCAAGCAATTCTGGAACAGTGATCTCCAGCCTGTAAGCTTCTCTTTCATCTGGATTCATTCTGAAAAGATTCGGCTCACTATGGTCAACTGAATCATCATCCCAGGTTCTGTGTTTACCATGACGTTTAGGGGAAGATGGAGGATACATGTTTGATTCATCTATGCCAGATGAACTTACTGAGAATTGATTGACACGGTTATCCTTTGTTCTATTAAAATAAGTGAGAGTCCGAGGACAGATAGGAGATTGAACAAATAAGTGATCTTCTCTACCCCAGACAGTAAAGTCAGCAGGATCAACCGTATCATCATCTGGTTTTGCACCCAGCTCAACCACCTTGGCTGGGTCTTCAACGCTTGTGACACCCAGCAGCACACTTCTGGCTGGGTCTTCTTTCTCAGCACTCCTTGCTGAGTCTTCAGTACCAGCTGATTGATTAGTATCAGCTGGCACAACTGTCACAGTATCTTCATCAGCTGCCTCAAATAGGGGTCCTTTCCTGAGGGGCTGGTTATCCCTTGGAGTGGATTTCACCCTTTGTTTGTCAATAGGCTTGGGTTCAGCTGATGGTTCTTGTGTTGATACTGGTTCTTGTGGAGACAGATAGGGAACAATAGCAAGATGCTCCCCCTGAGTATCATCATCGTCAAGATTGATTGTTTCTGCTGGTTGTTGCTGTGGATGTTGGTCGAGGGGATGAGCTGGTTTCTAACACAGCATCTAACCATTTCATAAAAATATCAGCTCTAACTCCTCCCCCTGATCCAGTAGATGCAAGATAATCTTTCATTTCTTCTGGAGTCATTCGTTTAATTCTATCTGCACGCTCAGCATACAACTTTGCCCTCTTTTTGTCGTATTTGATCATGAACTTGGCATTTCTTTTTCGTGCTTCTTTTTTGTAGAGATCAATGACAGTCAGGTCATCATCAATGTCCTTCTTTTGTTGGGTCAGCCATCTCCTATGATCAATTCTGTGGCATTTAAGAGCAACATAGGCATCCCATTTGACATTGAAGGCATCATTTAAGTCTTGCTGTCTCTTCTAATATCTCTCAAGTTTTCTTTTCATTTTCCTTTCAATAGACTGAGAGACAAGAAGAGCTTTAGCAACAGCCATATCAGAAACATCACTGGGCTTACTGCCAGAACCAATATCATCCACTGATGTAACAGACTCACTGGGTTGAGAACCACCAGCTGCCTGTACACCAGTTTCAGTATGAGCGTTGCTGGGCTTAGTGCCAGAGTCTTGACCATCACCATCACCATCACCATCCCTCCTTGGTTGTTTAGGAGCCTTTTCATGCTCATGCTCCCCCTCTGATTGTTTTCTCTTTTTAGATTTACTCTTAGATTTCTTCTTCTCCCCCTTTTTGTCATCAGCAGGGGCAGGAGAAAGAACAGGGGAGACTTGTGCATCAAGATTACTATCTGAGTTGGAAACAGAGAAAGCAAAATTGTTCCAATTAGCAACTTCAGGAGTGATATGGGCACCAGGATCCACACCAAATTGTCTAAGGAGAAGGTTGGAGGATCTAACTTCATTCCTTGCAACACCCATGGCCATCTGTTCAACCATAGCCCTAACATCACCCTGTAGAGCAGCCAGGCATTGCATATTCTCCACCATTTGAACATAGGCAGAGACAGGAATCATGTTAGCCATTTGTTGTTCCTGCGATTCCAATCTCTCATGCAGAACAGCATTTTCTTCATTAAGAAACAGGACTCTGCGATTGGCAGCCTCCAAATCAGCTTTAAGGCTAGCAATGTCCTCCATGTACTCATTGTGAGAAAGGATTCACTTCTTTAATTCCTCCTCCCCTTCCAGTTGCTTGACAATGGCTGATACTGCAAGATCAGCAAAATCACGTAGAGGTGACTTGCCCAGCATTCCGAATGGCTTGAGTTACACTATCATCAATAGCAGTGCGAATGGTGTTTTGGAGATCTGGTGTAACTTCTCTGAGTGTCCTAAGTACAGCGAAGGTTGAAATATCAGCCACCTCATCAGCATTAAATTTAAGATAGTTGGTTGAGGGCTGGTCAGAAGCAGCTGACACGAGAGTACTTATGTGGGGTGGTGGAGGTGGAAGGTCAGGAGCTGACTCGTCACCATGATCACCATCATTTTTACCTTCACCCGAAGGTTTAGAACCACTAGTATCCTTGTCAGCATGAAGATCAGTATCATCTGTAAGATCCACTGGTTTTTCTTTGGAACCAATCACATTATCATGAGTGGCTGGTTCATCCTTACCAGTACCTTTATCAGCATCACCATCAGAAGAAGAAGATGATGAGGAAGAAGCTGATGAATCAGAAGGTACTGGCGAATCAGGAATATTTTGCATAACATATTTACCAGTAGAGGGATCCCTGATGAACTTGAGAGGCCTCCATGTACCAGGCCATGGAGAAGCAGCTGGAGCCATGCCAAAATAGTGATAAAATGGCTGCTCGTTTATCTGTTCTAAAGTAACCAGCCTCTCATAAACTTCTTCTCTAGCTGGTTGGTCAAGCTGAGACAATAGTTCAGTCAGCTCCTCGCGAGGCAATTTGCTGGCTGATACTATGGCAGTTTGAGGATCAAAAGTTAGCTGATCCACCAGCAGAGCAACTATGGGAGTGATAGATGCTCTCCGATAGATGAAGTTAGGGACAACTTCATCAGGATCTGGCACCTGGCACACATAGGGTTTCTTCTCAGCAGAAACAGTAGCCTGAGAAGAGTCAGTAGTGGCAATAGCAGAGGTACCAGCATCCATAACGGGTTCCGTAGAACCAGTAGCATCGGTGAGTAACTGTGCAGCATCTCCAGTAGTAGCATCAGTATCCACCGTTGGTTCTGTGGGAACATAGCCAACATAGCCAGCATTAACAAAATCAGGACCCTCTAGAACAATATCATCCTCTGAACCAGAATCTGATGGAAAAGTAGCACTTTTATCAGCTTTCATGATAACATATTGTGCATCGGTAGCAGCAGCAGACGTAATGTCACCCTTTGGTTCAGTGACAGGTTCATCAAGTAGAACATCCTTGACAATATTGTCAATTACCTTTTTAAGAACAGGAGGATCCACTATGATTTTATCTTCCACTTCAGGTGTAGTAGTGGAAGCAACAATACTGGGAGCAGTATTACTAGTAGCTGTAGAAGCAACAGTACTAGCATCAGCACCACCAGTAGGAGAAACAGTAGCACCAATACTAGTAGCAGAGGCAGCAATCTGCTCAGTAGGAATAATAACATCTTTAACTTGCTCCCCCTCTGCCTGTTCATCTACCCTGCTAAGAACTGAAATAACAGAACATTTTATGTTAACAACTGTAGAACCAAATAAATTTGACTCAACAATTGCATCTGTTGTTGGTCTCTGGGGACAGACTGGTGATTTGGTCAGCCCTTCGAATGAGACATAAAAAGGTGTCTGTAAGTACAGCTGTGACTCTGCTGACTCATTGGCGACACATGTTGACCCAGATAGTGTAAGAGTTCTGGCTGGTAATGATGTAGGAGTTAGACTCTTAGCATGATCCGAGTAACATAATGGCTATGCAGTATCCTGAGCTGGTTCAACACGATGAGGATCCAGCTCAAGTTTGCTTTGGGGGTCAGGTATGTGCTCTGCTGATTGTACTGGCAGCAGAGGATATAACATTAAGTTCAAATTTGAAAAATGTGGAAGTGTCTGGCTAGAAGAGTATGGGTTGCTACTCTTCTTAACACTAGTTTTAAAACCAGTCAGCTTGGGAGCCAGGGTTATACCTTGAACTCCACATTCATTTTTCAAGTCAGCAGATAAAAGATTTTTAATTATGTTAGAATGTTCTGCTGTATGGTCTAGAAACGCACCAGGTTCCATAGCCACATCCTTTGCAGGAGCAGCAGTTAAGACTGGTGCAATTCCCCCTGTGGTTTGCTTGGAGCCAGCTCTTGCACGTTTGGATTTACCTGTTACCAAGAAATAGTTAAGCAACGGATTCCAATACTAGAAGTGGGTAGTCAGTATATAAGACTAGGGCTGTTCTTTGTGATCAGAGAGCACTAGATTCTAAGTAAAGGTACCTCCACATTTCGAACCTCGGGAGAGAAGGACTTCCTGGCTTGACTTTATTACTATTAATGGGTGGCTTCGCGATTTCTTATGGGCACAGGCATCCCAGATAACTCTCTTCAATTATTCTTGGGATGGGAGGGACCCGGGTTTTCACGAGCGTTGGCGGGTTCTGCGTTACCAGTATGTGAGATGGTGGCTGTACTAGTTGAGGTAGCTGGCTTCTTCCTCTTGACAGCTGGCTTTCTCTAAAGACCCTCCCCCTCAGCTGGTGCAACACCATAGGCAGTCAATGGGGCAGCTCCACCCAAAGCAGCTAGATACTCAAGCATTGCTGGTGTCAATGCAGCATATGGAGCAGTAGGCTTATCCTTTGGCATTCCCCCTTGTTTAAGAGGCAGGTTATATGATTTGTCAGCAATCTGCTGGTAAGCTTCACCCAGCTCATTTTCAAAAACAAGGCTCAAAAACCTTGGAAAGGGGATTAGATATGTTCGTTTGGGTGCAAGCACCATTTCCCTTAACCTTAAGTAGATTTCACCGGCATAATCTATGTTGCGGTTGAACAGTAGCCCGTGACCGATCTTTAACTCATAACCTAAGCATTGATCAAAATTGCCAGATTAGTGACTAATACACTGAGTCAGCAACCCAAAGAAATAATACCATAGGGGTGGCATGTGTTTCCTGAGTGGTGTATGAGATACTGGTTGAGAATAGCCAATGATTTCCAGTACCTCCCTTCGAAACTCATCACTAGTAGGTGAATCTACAAATGGACCATTGGGTAATTGAAGAGCTCGTCGGATGGCGTCAACAGTAATGGAACAGGGTAAGCTGTTAGTCACCATGCCATGAATACATGAAATGTTCTGTTCGGTGGTGGACATGGTGGCAGTATACCAGAATCTGGCCAAACAGGCTGGATATAATCGTGAAGGTACACCGGTAATGGCTCTTGCCAGAGGGGATTGACGGATATAAGTAATCAGCTCTTCATAGCCGGTATTAACTTTCGATTTGGGAACAGAAAGGGCATGAGCAGCATTGCCTCTTGAAAGGCGAATCATAGAGTGGTCAGGTGCGTTTGCAGCCCTAACAAGATTGGGGTGCAGGTTGAATAGTGGCCCTTGTTCAATTTGTTCCTCTATAGCCGGCGGTGGTTGCTGTTCCGGTTGTGGTTCCACCGATGCTTGTGGTTGCTCCGATTGTTATTCCGGTTGCTGGGTCTCAGCAGGTGGTGATTGATGTTGTTGTTGTTCTGCCATTGATGATTGTAGAAAGTGAAGATATGAAGATTTGGGGATTTTTAGAGAGAGGAGTGTGAATTTGAAAACTAAATTACCAAAGGTTATTATGGAAGATAAAACACACTTTTAACCGTTGTGATTGGGTGAAAAAGGCAGGAGAGAGAAAGTGACAACTGCTATTAGCAGGCGCGTGGGTAGATGTGACAGACTGGCACACTCAAGGGGACACAGACTGATGATTTGACGTATATACGGCTTGAATACTCATACCTTCCATTCAACATTAAATGCAGCAGGTTTTAATTAATTTTTTTATTTAAAAAGAATTGAAAACCACAAAATAAGTGTTGTATTAAATACAAAATACTTTGTTACATTTAATATGTCATGAATTTAATTTAAATCATTGGAAGTAAATGAGTTTCAGTTTTAAGGAATCATTTAATTTTGTGAGCTATTTATTATTTCAAAAAAAAACTTTGAGTAACCAAAATATAAAAGACCTTGTTGTGCTGAGTGTTTTACATGTAGGCAGTAAGATAACAAAAAAATTGCTTACTGGTTTGCCCTACATGTTGTAGAGCCAGCACACCAACAAAAATTGTCTTTTATTTAAAGTTCAAGCATACCCAGCTCAGAGATGAGATAGTTAAAACGTTTCTCATCTAAGGGCTTTGTGAATAGATCTGCTAACTGCTGGTCTGTTGAAATAAAATGTAGCTCCACGTCTCCTTTTTGAACATGATCCCTTATGAAATGATATCGAACGTCAATGTGCTTTGTTCTTGAATGCATCACAGGAATGTTGGTGATACCTATTGCACTTGTGTTGTCACAGTAGATTGGAGTCTTTGTAACATGAACACCATAGTCTTTCAGCTGGCTTTGCATCCATAGTACTTGAGCAGTACAACTACCAGCAGAAACGTATTCTGCCTAAGCAGTAGATGTGGACACAGTATTTTTCTTTTTGCTCGTCCAGCTGACTAGCCTACCACCCAATAACTGGCAGCCACCAGTAGTACTTTTCCTGTCTATTTTACACCCTGCAAAATCAGCATCTGAATACCCAATTAGCTCAAAATCCTGGTCTTTGGGATACCAAAGACCACGTTTAGCACTAGCTTTCAGATACCTAAATATCCTTTTGACTGCTAGCAAGTGTGACTCTTTAGGATCAGCTTGATATCTGGCACACAGACATGTGGAAAACATAATATCTGGTCTGCTGGCTGTGAGATAAAGTAGGGATCCAATCATACCTCTATACTCAGTGATATTGACTGGTTCACCATTGGGATCAGCATCTATTTTAATAGATGCTGCCATTGGAGTCCCTATATCTTTTAAACAGGTCAGACCAAATTTCTTTAGCATATCTTTGATATATTTATCTTGACTTATAAAAATTCCATCATTAATTTGTTTAATTTGCAATCTCAAAAAGTATTGCAAGTCTCTTTGTAAGCTCATTTCATATGTCTTTGACATAAGTTTTTGAAAAATCTTGACAATGTTTCTCATTTTTAGATCCATAAATAATATCATCCACATATATCTGTACCAGCAAGAGATCACCATCTGTCTCTTTTGAGAACAGAGTGGTGTCAATTGTTCCAACTTTAAAGCCTATACCAGTGAGATACACATGAAGTGTCTCATACCATGCTCTTGGAGCCTGTTTGAGGCCATAAAGAGCTTTGTCTAACTTGTAGACATGGTCTGGATATTTACTGCTTACAAAACCAGGAGGCTGTTTGACATAAACTTCTTCTTGCAGCTTCCCATTTAGAAATGCAGATTTAACATCCATCTGAAATACCCTAAAGTTCATCTTAGCAGCATACGCCAAGAACAGTCTGATAGCTTCCATCCTAGCCACTGGAGCATAAGTCTCTCCATAATCCAATCCTTCTTCCTGTTTGAAACCTTGAGCTACCAATCTAGCTTTTTTTTTTATCACAATCCCATCTTCATCCATCTTGTTTTTGAAAACCCACTTAGTACCAATGATTTTCTTAGTTTCATCATCAGGTTTAGGTACCAATGTCCAAACCTTATTCCTATCAAACTGGGAGATCTCTTCTTGCATAGCTCCTGCCCAGCTTGGATCTTTAATAGCTTCATCAGGACATGTAGGTTCAATGGTAGACACAAAGTTTACATGCATACAAAAATTGCTGGTTGCATGTCGTCTGGTTTTAACACCACTAGCCAGATTACCAATAACTTTCTTGATAGGATGCTCTTTTGTCCATCTAGTGTTATGAACAGGTGAGCTTGTCGTGGAACACACATCATCTTGATCATCAGCTGGTTCGGAAGTATGAACAGCAGTTGGAGACAGCTGTTCATTATTAGTGTAACCAGTATCAGCTTGTGATCCTTCAGAACCAGTAGACCTATGCTCAAGTTGTAAGACTTCAGTAGAGCCAGTAGGTTCACCTGGTTTAGACACAGATGGAACAGAGTGTTCCATCTCATCATCAGAGAACCCAGCAGCATGAATAGGCGAGGGTTGTGCTGCTGGTTCTTCATCATCTAAAGCTGGCTGAGTAGGCTCTTCAAACAGTAGCACTTCATCTTCATGATCAGAAGAAGAAGAAGGAGCAGTTTCATCAAATGTAACATTAATGGATTCTTCAAAACAACCCCTTCTCTTGTTGAAAACCCTGTATGCCTTTGACATGTTGGAATATCCTAAGAATATACCTTCATCAGCCTTGGCATCAAATTTTCCCAGCTGATCCCTATTATTGAGAATGTAACAGGGACTGCCAAATACATGAAGAAATGAAATTGAGGGTCTTCTAGCTTTGAGAACTTCATAAGCAGTTTTTTGATGTCTTTTCACTATAAGAGATCTATTCTGGGTAAAACAAGCAGTATTCACAGCTTCTGCCCAATATGAATTTTTCAACCCAGACTCAGCTAACATAGATCTTGCTGCTTCAATGAGAGTTCTGTTTCTTCTTTCTGCAACACCATTTTGCTGAGGTGTTCTCACAGCAGAAAAGTTTTGTGAAATACCTTTGTCAGCACAAAATTCTTCTAAAGTTGCATTTCTGAATTCTGTACCATGATCACTTCTTAGCTGTTTCACCAGCTGCCCATTCAAAAGCTCCACTCGTTTGATAAAATTGATAATTTCATCAGCAGCTTCAATCTTTTGCTTCAAAAAGAATACCCAGGTGTATCTGGAATATTCATCAACAATAACCAGTGTATACTTCTTCCCACTACAGCTGGCCACATTAACAGGACCAAAAAGATCCATATGAAGTAAATGAAATGGTTTCTCAACAGATGAGATTTGCTTTGATTTGAATGAGGCATGGTGATGTTTTCCTTTTTCACAACCAGGACACAGTCTGTCCTTTACATAAGACATGGTGGGTAGCCCGGACACCAAACTTCTACTGGATAATTTGTGAATATCTTTGAAGTTGAGATGTGAGAGTCTCTTGTGCCATAACTATTTCAGGTTGTCTGCTGCCTTCAAATAGAAACAAGTATCAGTTGTTGTAACAGCTGTGTTCATGTCAATTTGATACATTTTTTCATGACGTTTTGCAGTCAGCAGTGGCTTCCCTGTCTTATCAAAAATAGTGCCAATTTTCTTTCTGAATTGGACTATCTTGTTCTTGCTTGTCAGTTGGCTTATGCTGAGTAAATTATGTTTAAGCCCAACCACATATGCAACATTTGAGAATGTGACATTCCCATTAGTCAAAGTACCAAAACCCTTTGTGTAACCCAATGAATTATCTCCATACGAAACAACTGGACCATCTTTTTCTTGATAGTCCATTAGCAGGGACTTACATCCGGTCATATGTCTCGAACATCCACTATCGAGATACCAGATTTACTTGTTTTGAATGCCCTGCACAGTAGCTAAGAGATTAGTTCTTTTTGGGAACCCATCCAGGGATGGGTTCTGGAAGGGTCATCTTTGATGATCTCTTCCTGTCTGCTGGTTTGCTTGAAGAAGCATCAGCAGATGGGGTAGGGGTAAAAGGACACCTGTTGGCTAAGTGAAACTTGCTGCCACATTTGTAGCATTTTCTCACATTTGGTATCGGTGATGGGTCATACACATTGTAAAGGGGATCGGGGCGATGTTTGGTAACTGCCTCAATAAGCTGGTCAAGCTTGACTATCATAATCTCAGTGATAGACAGCTCTTCATTTGAGTCCACTTTTGCTTTTCCCTTAAGGGCAGCTTTCTTCTTGGAACCAGTACCATAGTCATGACGTATTGCTTTGCCTTTATCATTTGACGAGCCAGTGTGGGAAGTTACTGGCTTGTCAACTGAAGCTGATGAACTAGAAGATGTTTTTTCTGCTGCCTTGGACTTGCCAGTATTATGTTTGGCTGGTTTGTCTGTAGCTACTGGTTGACCAGTAAGTTTGTCATCAGCTGGCTTAGCACAATTGGAACTCGAACACGAAGGGGAATCAGTAGATTTAACTTTTCTAAGATTATTTTCAGTGATTTCCCTTTTTATACGTCTTTCTTTTGGAGTCATGTAGTAGATGCTTGAGGGGTCAGTAGTCTCATCAATTGAGGTACTGGCTTCTCTTGCTCTAACCTCATCCTCCAAAATCTCTTTCATGGTAGGTGGTGGGGACACAGTAGCAGGTCTAACAAATTTATTCGTTAAGACCCTTTTACCTTTAACTATCTTGGAAAAAGTATTTGGCAAGACAGTTTCAGGATCTGTTTCAAGAATTGGGTCCATGAAAGTAACCTCTGCAATAGCAGCAGCAGCAGCAGCATAGTCACCAGCAAAGAAAGCTTCAACTTGGGCAGGCACCTGCTCATTAACACACTTTGCTGTGCGTTGAGCTGATGTACACCATGAAGCGACAACCTTTTTAAGATGATTAACACACATGAAGCTGGTTCTTGACTTCTGATGCCTCAACGTGAAGAGACTTTAAAGCAAAATTTTGTTTTTCGAGTTTTGAAATATCATCTTTCAAGATTTTAATTTCATCATTTTTGCATTTAAGTTTCTCATTTAAAGATTTGTTGTCTGATATCAAAACTTCTTCACGTTTGCTGCCACTACATAAGTCTACTCTTAGGTAGTCAAACATTTCGGCCTTTTCATCATCAGTATAAGTTCGAAAATTATCAACCTTATACATCAATTCAGTTTTCCATTGAGGAGAATCTCTTTTCTGATCAGCTTCTCTCATATCAGCCAAAAACTTGCTACCACTATCATCCTCATCAGACTCCTTGACCTCCTTGGCCATTAAACACAGCTTCTTTTCTTGAGCATAACCAGCACCATCATCATCAGTATCACTATCAGAGGAAGACGATGAGCTGGTTTCATCCCAATCATGATGCTCAGCAACTAGAACCTTTTTTGGCTTCTTACCCTTCTTATCAGTCTTAGCACTTTCCTTCATCTGAGCTTTCATAGATTTGTACTTGTTCTTGTACTTATCAGCTTTAGAGAAAGAGTTAGCATGTGAAGTTGGAGGTTTCCTGGACATGCACTCAGCTGCAAAGTGTTCAACCTTCCCACAATTATAACACTCAGATTTAGGACCTTTGACTGATTTGCTGCTAAACCTAGCACTTGGTTTCTTACTCCCTTTGTATGACTTGCTGGTTCTATTACGATTGAACCTTTTAAACTGCCTAGCCAGCAAGGCCATACCTTCAGCAAACCCTTCTACATCACTTTCATCATCACTGCTTTCTTCAGACTCAGTACCACTATCCACATCACTCTCAGCTGTCTCTTCTTCTGCCAGCAGCTTTTGAACCAGTAAAGCCTTTTGAGCTTTCTTTTTAGCATTAGCAATAAGAGCAGTATCATCAGTTTTAGATGATTTTGAAGTGGTGGGGGCAGACCTAAAGTTTTCTTTCAAGTTAAGTTCAAATTTAGCTTCTGCCTTCTCATGGTTCCATAAGGAGCTATAGAGAGAAGACAAGTTAAAGTTTTTTAAGGTCTGAGTGGTTCTTAATGGGTCAGTTACAGGTTTCCATAGCTTAGCATTTTCTTTTCCCTAAATCAGTTTGAACAATGTGTTAGGTAAAGTTATAGCTAACAAGGTTCTGATCTTAGGGTCAAGTCCAACACGACGTTTATCCTCAGCATCCCATCTAGAAGGAGTGAGAATAACCTCTCTGCCAGGAACAGCAGGAGTGTCAGCAGTCACTGGTACATTGCCAATAGTCTCAGTAGGAACGAATGGACCATTTGTGGCAATATCAGGCATGAGTGGGTCAATAGACTCAAGGTGAAGCATGAATCTTGCTTTCCAAGTTTCATACTCTTCTTCATCAAATTTGGGTGGTCTATTGGATGAGCCATTTTCAAGGTAAGCTGAATTGGAATAAGCAGCCATGGGAGAATTCAGATCCAAGATATTAATTATCAAGACTGATGCTCTGATACCAGTTGTTGGTCCCTTAATAACAACAGGAGTATTGTAGAGGGGGGGGGGGGGGTGAATACAATTACTTTTCAATTAACTAAACAGTTAAACTCGATTATGTATTCAAGCATGCAAATTAGATAGAGTCACAGGTAATTTTCAACGGTTATTCTTTATTGATTGAATCACAAAGAATTACAACTTTCCTTGGCGGAATGATAGTTGGTTGATACAGAATACCTAGATTATAGCTAAGAGGTAAACTAAAAGCTATTACACGTTTAGGACTCTAAATAATGAAACCCACACCACTAGTTGATACAACAGTGAATACAATAATATATAGTAGTCCTATTGTCCGTGTAATTAATCTATTGTCCACTAGTACATTGGATGCCTTGTACTTGTGGGGACAATTGTGTCAGAAGGCGTGCTCTCCTTCTTTCCTCTTAGGTAGCTATTTGCAGGAACACACCAATTCGGTTTGGCACTACCATTTGATTTAAACAAATGGAATGTTGTGTTCCCTAGGTATGAATAAAGTATAACACATGTCTGCACATGCGTTCCACTTCTGCATTCCCACGTGGTCTTGTAAGGTCACTTGTCAGCCGCCGACTCCTGTCCTTTTCTGTTCAACTTTGTCTTCGACTTCTGTTGAATAGTGCGTTGATGTAGACCACTCTGGGAAACTACCATGCTTGTAATGGAGCATGGCTATCTTGTGTTGTATGCTGCTATCCAGATCTACTGGTTCTTCATATGCTGAGTCACTTGATATTCTTAATTAGCTGAGTACTCATCCTGTGCTAATTCGAAGAATACATTCTACCTTGTGCTGGTAGATCAGCCAGCATACTACACACTCTACACAGCTATATTAGCTGACTGTACATAAACAACATAAACAAACTTGTACTGGCTGCACATAACATTTTAGTGTAAATAAATTACAGTTTTGTCATAATTAAATCCTTAATTATTTTGGGGACTCAACAAAGAGCTATGCTGATAATCGTCAGAAAGATTTAGAATTCCAAGTTGGTGATAAAGTCATGTTGAAAGTATCCCTTTGGAAGGGCGTCGTCCGTTTTGGTAAACGAAGCAAATTAAGTCCACGTTATGTTGGACCTTTCAAGATTATTGAAAGAATTGGTCTCGTGGCGTATCGATTAGAATTACCCTCTGAGCTTAATAATGTGCATGACGTATTTCATGTCTCGAATCTTAAAAAGTGTCTTGCTGATGACACACTTGTTATTCCATTGGATGATATCTGCATTGATGATAAAATGCATTTTATTGAAGAACTGATAGAGGTTATGGATCGTGAGGTTAAAGGCTTGAAACAAAGCACTATTCCTATTGTTAAGATCCGTTGGAATTCGCGAAGAAGCCCCGAGTATACCTGGGAACGTGAAGACCAAATGAATCGGAAACATCCCCATCTCTTCTCAACCGTTGATGCATCCGAGAAGTCCACCTGAAACTTCGGGACGAAGTTTAAATTAACGGGGAGGTACTATAACAACCCTCATTTTTCCACTCTGAAATGATTAAAATGCCCTTAGGGTTTCATTGTTGTTTTGTACATTGTTATTAGGGTTGTTATCCGGACATAATAAATGAAGTAATTAATACTCGTATTTAATGAACTAAACCCTAACCCTAATATTTATTATTATTATTATTATTATTATTATTATTATTATTATTATTATTATAAATGTATAAGTATGTATATGTGTAAATACTTATAAGAATAGGGCATATAAATAAATAAAATGAACTATAAGTATTTTTATAAAATACTAAATAATATATAAATAATTATATATATACGGTATATATATAAAAAAAGAAAATACAATTTAAATATATAAATTCTAGAACTTTCTTTTATAAAAAAATAAAAAATATACATATATAGATATAGGTCGGACGAATAAATAAATAAAAAATAATAATTATTAAATAGGAATTGTATTTGAAAACTAATTTGTATTTTACTTGTTTCCCAAGTATTTTCAAACTATAAAAAGGCCTATAACCCTTCATAAAATTTATTCACAAAAATTTGAGGCTTTTCTTTTCTCCCAACTTGTAAGTTTTTTTTTCTTTTTTTTCTTTTCTTTCTTTCTTTCGATTTTTTTTCTTTTTTTCTTTCTTTTTGTTCGGCCGGAATAAAACAACAACAACAACAATAAATTTCTTTTATTTTAAAAGCTTAATTAAATCCAAACCTTTGCATGATAATTATTAACATAAAAACTAGGATTTATAAAAAAATTGACTTTATAGAATAAAAATTCATTTTTATATTTTTTAAAATTATGTTTGTTGTTCTTTTTCAGCTGATACATAAATAAATATGTAATAAATGTATAATGAGTCTTATAAATTATATATTATGCATGATAATTACTAATAAGTAATATAAGATCTAGGAAAAATAATTTTACTAATTATTAATCCGTTTTTATATTTTTAATTAATTAAAAATAGTTTATTAATTATATATATATATATATATATATATATATATATATATATATATATATATATATATATATATATTTATTTATTTATTTATAAAAAATAGGAAAAAGGCTAAATAAATTATATAATTATATTTCCAGTAAAGTAGAGTATTAAACTTAATTATTTAGGTCAGTACATATTTTATAAAAATTAAATTCAAATTTATATAGATCAATATTGCTTTTGTAAACCAAAAATCAATAAAAATTGGAATAAATAGAAAACGAATATAATACATATATATCTAATGATGAAAACTGCTATTATTAATATTCTAAGGTAAAACATATTTTTATATATTATTTTGATCAATAGAATAATTATTTTCATTATTATATGTATTCGGTGTATATATTTGTATAAAGATTGAATTTAAATAATCTAAACACATAAAAATTTTAAAAATAATTTTTACAGAATGTGTTTAGTTTATAAAGTTATTGGAGTCAAAAATTTGAATTATATATTTTTATAGGTATTTATTCTATATTTACTTATTATTCGGTTATTATAAATATAAATAAAAGGATAGAAATTATGTAAAACATCAAAAATAATAAAATTATAAAAAATATTTGGAACAGTTCTAGGACTTATAAAAAATAATTTTTGTAATTTTTGGAATATTATTTATAATTAAATGCAAATTATTTAGTAATTAATCTTGTAAAAGGGATAAAATTCATAATAAATATAAAGAATAATAATAAACATATATATATATATATATATATATATATATATATATATATATATATATATATATATATATATATATATATATAAATATAATTTTTCTGAGTTTGTTAAACTTTTATAAGTCTGTAAAAATTATAAAAATAAATTTTTGGTCTAATTAGCATTTATTTATAATTAAAACTCTTATTATATATAAATCGAAAAATAAATACATAAATAAATATTAAATAAGATAAAATTTTATCTAAAATTTTTATATGATTATCTTATCTATTTTGATCAGTAGAAAAATAAAAGATTTTATTTTTGAAGTAATTTAGATGTTTATTCAATTTTGAAAGTAACTAAAGATAATAAGATAATTAATGATACCGCAACCCGCATGTGCATACGGGCAGTTTCTAGCGCGCGTGCTCATGTACTGTATATGCGGTATGCGGCATGCGGTAGCGTATTGTAGAGACCCATCCTAATCTATCCGGAGGAAGTCCATATCGATTATAAACGATTCACAACAGTTGATTACATCGCGAGGTACTTGACCTCTATATGATACATCTTACAAACATTGCATTCGTTTTTGAAAAGACAATCTTTCATTACATCGAAAGTTGACGACATGCATACCATTTCATAATATATCTAACTATAATTGACTTAATAATAATCTTGATGAACTCAACGACTCGAATGCAACGTCTTTTGAAATATGTCATGAATGACTCCAAGTAATATCTCTAAGATGAGCAAATGCACAACGGAAGATTTCTTTCGTACCTAAGAATAAACATGCTTTAAAGTGTCAACCAAAAGGTTGGTGAGTTCATTAGTTTAACATAAACATTCATTTCTATCATTTTAATAGACCACAAGATTTTTATTTTCAGTTCTCATAAATATACGTCCCATGCATAGAGACAAAAATATCATTCATATGGATTGAACACCTGGTAACCGACATTAACAAGATGCATATAAGAATATCCCCTATCATTCCGGGAAATCCTTCGACATGATAAAAACAATTTCGAAGTACTAAAGCATCCGGTACTTTGGATGGGGTTCGTTAGGCCCAATAGATCTATATTTAGGATTCGCGTCAATTAGTAGATCGATTTACCAATTCTTAGGTTACCAAGCAAAAAGGGCATATTCGGCTTCGATCATTCAACCATAGAATGTAGTTTCAATTACTTGTGTCTATTTCGTAAAACAGTTATAAAAGTTGCGCATGTATTCTCAGCCCAAAAATGTAAAGGGTAAAAAAAGGAAAATGAAACTCACCTAATGTATTTTGTAGTAAAAATACATGTGACTATATTGAACAATGCAGGATTGGCCTCAGATTCACGAACCTATATCATTTGTATATTTATTAATATACATAGTTGTAATCGAACAAATATATATATAAATTTATTAGTTATATCCTTTTTATTTTAATAATATATATATGTTTCTTATATTCATTTTGTTATATAAAAATATTAATCTTTGTTATGTTATATGTATTAAATATATTTTTAATATATATATATATATATATATATATATATATATATATATATATATATATATATATCATTTGTATATTAATTATAATAATAGTCAAAGTAATATTAATAGTGGTAAAATTATAATAATTATAATACTTAATATTACTAATAAGATAATATTGTTAATAATTCCATTAATAAAAATAATAATGACATTAATAATTATAATTGTGAAAATATTAATTTTACTGTTAATGATAATTATGATAATGATTTTTAGTAACTACATGATAATACTAATAACAATACTAATGATATTTTTAGTAATATCAAAATAACAATTTTTGTAAAAATGATAATAATAATAATAATAATAATAATAATAATAATAATAATAATAATAATAATAATAATAATAATAATAATAATAATAATAATAATAATAATAGTAATTTTTGATAATAACAATACTAATAATTTTAATCATATTAATAATAATGATAATATTTATAATAATACACATGTTAATAATAATAATAACTCTAATATTTATATAATGATACTAATACTAATGTTTATGAAAATAATAATAATTCGTGTTATTTTCATAGTGATAATAATAATAAACCTTTTCATCATAATGATAATAATATTAAAGTTTTAAAATTAATAATAATATCATAAGTAATACCCATAGTAATGATAATAGATATAATACTTATATTTATGATAATAGTAATAATAACAATTATGATACTTATAATAATAATTATAATACTAATAATAAAAATAACAATAATAATCATAATCATAATAATAACAATAATAATTATGAGCATAACAATGTCACTTATAATAATAATCATATCATAATAATAATAAGAATAATAATAAGAAAAATAATAATAATTTAGATAACAACTTTTGAAGAAAAACAAGTCCCAAATAAAATACGCTGCTGCTAGGACTCAAACCCGTGACCACCCGCTCACCCACACGTCCCTTAAACCATTGGGCTGTTGCCCTTTTTCTGGATTTATACTGAGCATAAAACTATTTAACCCTTATTTATTTTTTTTTCTGTTTTCCTAGTCTTTTTCTTCGTTTAACACTAGCTCAACCAGAGATAATTCAAAACCGAAATAACCAACTTAATTTTTATTTAAGACTTATAAATAATCAAATATATATATTTAGAGTTATGTTTCTGATTAATCAAAATATATATATATATATATATATATATATATATATATATATATATATATATATATACACATACATACATAAACACATCAGCAGTTATTCGATGCTGTAAATAAAGAAAGAAAATTGATTGTTAATTTGAGAACGTTTTGGATAAAACTTTCAACACAAACTGTGCTCCAAATCATGCCTATAAACTTTATAAATTGATAATTTCAATAGAAACAATCTTTAAAACTTTAATTTGATCAAGGAACAAAGGTTGACTTTTTTTATCTAAAACTTTGACTTCCAAATTAGGATTCGATAAGAAAGATTGAAGTATGAAACTTTGCAGAAAGTTCAAATAGATCAAACCTAACAAAATTGCATTATTAGATTTTTTAGAATTGATTTGAATTGGTTTATGAAGAAAAAGGGTACGTACAGAGGTAAACGAGTATTCATATATATATATATATATATCGGATTAACTCTTCACTTAGCAGCTGCCATACGAATAAGTGATAATAATGGAGGAAGTTTGGATGATTTTTCAACAAACTTGAGATGATTGAATGTTATGTAGCGGGACAAATTATCGACATATCTTCACAGGTAAATAGTAAACAGAATAAAGCAAGAGAAGACTGATTGAAACAGGTAACAGATTTTGTTCATATACATGGTTTGTATAATAATATATAAATATAAATATATTATCGGTAATAATCCTAAATAATGATAATACTTATCAATAATAATATTCATAGTAATGTTAAATGATAATAATAATATTGATAATGTTATTAATAATAAACATACTAATACTACTAATAACAATAGTAAAATTATTAATAATAATATCAAAATACTAATAATATTAATAATAGATATAATAATAATATTAATAATAATATTAATGATAATGATTCTATTTGATAGTATCTAATAATGATACTAATATTAACATGTTACATGTTTTAGTTTTATACAACAATATTAATAATACAGATAATAATATTAATACTAATAATGAAAGTAGAAATATTAATATTGATATAACAATTTATTCATATCAAATCATATATATATATATATATATATATATATATATATATATATATATATAATTAATACTATTAATAATAATGGTATCAATATTAATAATGAAAGTAACAAATTAATTATATTTTAACTCGTAGTTAAATTTAATATAATGATATTACATTTTATTAATTAAGTAACACCTATAATAACACATTTGAATATTTAATATTTATCTATATTAGATATATTACAACATACATATAATATCAATTGTGTACTGAATTCATATATATTTATATATTTATTTTATTAACGTCTTATTTATTTTGTAAATTACTTTACATGTTTAATTCAATTGGTTAAATGGTAATATATTAACTCAAAATAATATATATATATATATATATATATATATATATATATATATATATATATATATATATATATATATATATATATATATATATATATATATATATATATATATATATATATATATATATATATATTACATATCTATTATCACACAATGTTCGTGAATCGTCGGGAATTAGTCATAAGGAAGATGAATTCATGTAAACTATTTCAAAGATTTTCGAGACTCAACATTACATACTTTGCTTATCGTATCGAAATCATATAAAGATTAAGTTTAAATTTAGTCGGAAATTTCCGGGTCATCACAGTACCTACCCGTTAAAGAAATTTCGTCCCGAAATTTGAGTGAGGTGGGCATGGCTAACAATAAAAATGTTTTCATGATGCATATGAGTTGATAAATAGAGTTTTATCATCATTGAAAAATATGGATAAAACAATTCGATTACGCGAAGAGTATAAGTGAAGCTATCACAAAAGATTGAAATGAAGAAGTAAAGATTTGTCTTAGTTTTTGACGTAGTCAGGTTGAATTCAGAAAATAAGGTGCGTCTTATCTTTTGGCGTTGTCTTTGTTGAATTCTGAAATTTAAGGGATTTGAGAGGAAATCTTCGTAATCTAAAAGATGTGATTCTTCGACAAATCAGGAATTTAGGATCTCTCTAATTAAATGCGGAGATCTGCCTTGATTTCACTTTCATATATTTCTCTATAAATTAACTTCTTCCGTTCCGTTACTTTTACTATTCCTATACCCAATTCTCAATTTCAAAAGTTTATGAAAATGCTTAATCTAGTTCTGATCCTTGTCCTTATCCTTACTATCGCAACAATCATTCTCCTTTTCCATCTTCCACCAGAGGAATCTGCTTACTTCTACTTTGCTCTTGGGGTTATAGTGCTTTTAATTTTTCTCGTGTCTTTATGTTGCGATAAACATTGATATTCACGGTTTGTAATTTATGTGTCGTTATCGGGCTTTATATCTCCCCTTATACTTCAATGTCCCTATTTCTGTTTTCTATAATCATTGTTATCCACAGTTAATACTCCCTCCTATTTGCTGCGATTTATGCTCAAATTTCTATTTCGGAGCTTTGCCCGTTCGTTTCTTCTTTATGCGATTAGGCATCTCTTGTAATGGTCCAGAATTCGCAGATATGAATTTCGGAATGAACATTGCTAATGTTCTAAGAAGAAAATGGTAATGGCACGATCTCGATTTGTTAAATTACCAGAATACCCTGGAAAAAACTGAATCATCAAGAAAATATTTTCTTGATATTTTAGAGGTTAATTAGAATATAAGAGTCGTGTAACATGACACATGATGACGTTATAATTCTGTGAATCATCACATTCCATTTAGGAACTCAGCATAACTTACTGTAATATAATTAAGTTGATCAAGTGTCATTATATTATACTAACTCATGCATCAGTTCCCAATATTACTTCAATAACATTCATAATTTAAGCTCGAAAGTTTACAGAATATAGAAACTAACAGTTTCTATATGATGTAACACTGATAGCATGAATAGATTAATGATTTTAGATAAGAATAGTTATGAAAATATCTTCAGAAATATGGAGGATATTTATAATGAAAGATACAATGATATCTTAGAATTTCTAATATCGAAGGATGGTGAAAAAAGTTTGTCCGCAAGAGTTTGGAGTCAGAAGCAAGGTATTCGCTGAAGATTTCATCAGAAACAGAATCATCAGAATTCTTATGTATAAGTTTAGTCCTTGTGATTTGTTCAGAGACTCGTTCGTAGTTTGCTCAATCAGTTTTTCAGTTTCAAACTTTTTCTGAGCTTTGCCAACATACAATTCTTTATCATCAACTTTTGGCTATTGAGGTCGTTTACAATTTTTGTTGCTTCATTCAACTTTTCAAAATTCAGAGTATTAATTCGCAGACTGGGTGCTTTTCAGAATTTCAGAATGTAAGATCATAATTCTAAGAGATAAATGTTATATGGATACATATAACTGTTGATACAGAAACGTTTGAGACTGAAAACACAGATTTGCTGATTCCCGGTAATTGGTATGGCAATTCTTGTTACAAGATGCGGATAAGTACATGATGAGACTTCAATAGATAAATATAGTGATTTGTCGGAGAGATTTAAGCCAAGGAGCAACGAGGTTGCTGGTACATATGTTGGTAATATGGTGGAATATAAAAGGTTCCCCGGTAACAACAAAAGAGCACGCATATATATCAAGATTATATTAAGGTTGTTTCGAACGAAAAGTCGAAGTTGATTTGCTGGAGCTGTGACAAAATTAGCTATCTCGAACAGGAGTTGCAAGGTTATTTTCGGTAATAATAACACCAAAGAAGCTAGCATAGATACGTGTTAAACGTTTACTCAGGTTTCGAGTATTTTCAGGTGCATGACTATATGCATCAATCTTTTCTTCCGTAGATGAAATGCGATTGGTTCATCCTCTCGATTGAGATGTTTTCAAGAATCATGAAAGGTTTGAACGCAGATTGTAATCGTCAAGATACAAATGAGGTTTAAGATGAAATCAAGTGACAAACTTGAAGAATTGTTTAGTTTCATATATTATAATCAATTTTTTAATTCATTTTAAATTGTCCAATGTTATAAGTCCACAGTCGATAGTCCACAGTTGACAGTCCAATAATTCATATATAGTTTAATATATAATATTCGAATTAATTAATAAGTATCGTGACCCGTGTACATGTCTCAGACTCGATCACAACTCAAAGTATATATATTATTATAGAATCAACCTCAACCCTGTATAGAGAACTCGATCATTACTGCATATAGAGTGTCTATGGTTATTCCAAATAATATATATATATATATATATATATATATATATATATATATATATATATATATATATATATATATATATGTGTCGATATGATATGTTAAAACCTTGTATACGTGTCCCGATATTTAAAGTGCGTAAAATAAATACAGAAATTAAATGAAGATAAATAAAATGCGTAAAGTAAATAACAGAAATTAAATGACGATAAATAAAATTTCGATAATTAAATTGCGATAAATAAATTGCGATAAATAAAATGTAATCAGTTAGCTAGGAACAGTTAGCTAGGATTTTGTTAGCGTGAATTCTTAACAAAATTTTCTCATGGTTAATTTGTTTGTTTCTAACAAATTTTATTTTTTGCCCAATATTTTCTTCATTATGCTACTTGTTGGATTCTGATAAATCAAAATCCAAATATGAAATTGATTGAAAATGGTTACTCTGTGTTGACGGATATGTATATCGGTGAATGTAAGTAAGATAGTAAATGACTGCTGAATCAAATTCGAAGATTGTACAGTGTAACTTATTAATGTGAAATCTAAATATTCCTCTTTTATTACCTACCCGTTAAAATATTTTCACCATTAACAGTTTGTACGAAAGAATTCTTTTTAATTACACTCTTTATGAAAATATACTTACATATATATTTTCTTCAGATGTAATATAGATTTAATGAGTTAATATGATATTAATCTCATTTGATTTTTCGGTTGAAACTAGAATAAATAATCTCTAAAACTTTAGAGATTACTTAATCGTTATGTAGAACGAAGATGAATAATGTAGAACGATTCGTAGAACGATGATTAAGTTAGAGGTACAGAATGAGATGTTGAGGCATGTGATGTTGAAACTTGAGTTGTTGGTGGTACTGGTGCTGTTACTGATGGTACTGTTGGTGCCGATGATGTTGCTGAAGCTGGTAAATTTTGCACCATTTTCTCCAAAAATCATTACTCAGGCGCGAAGCTCGTTGACTTCTTCGATTACTCCGGGATGGTTGTCGGTAAGAACGAGCGAATGAATACGGTTTAGAATCTGAGGTATTATGTAATCATGACGAGATATTCAGGAAATGAGGTTGAAAATGGTATTACGGACAGGTTCGCCGGTAAGTGCTTCAGGTTCTTTGCCAAAAGGACAATATGGTGGATGAAAGGGATCGCCTTCTTCTTGTCTCCAATGATTAAGGAGGCTACGAACCCATCAGATGAATTGGAGATGGCTGATTGGTTGATTTATTCTGGTTACACTACTTTCGGAGCTCAGGTAAATATTCATATCGGAATAGTTGTCGGAATAACTATCGAAAAAGCTATCGGAATCCGAGGGACTCGAACTGGTTGAGGGATTCATCTCGTACGATCAGATGAAGGATTTTCGATAAGACATAGATTATAGGATGTAGATTAGTACCGTGCAATATATAATTTACATATGCATATATAATACTAAAATCTCATAAGTTACGGAGGAATCTACGGAATATGTCAGGCAAAGTTACAGTAACAGATACGTTAAGATATGAATTTTGTCTATACACTATTCATGCAATCCAGGCAGTAAGATATGTCTAGATTAAGAATGATAATCAAGTGATTCCCTAAGAATGATAAGCAGGTAATTTTTGACACGAAATGATAAGTAAAACTTTTGACATGCAGACACGGTCGAAGTCCAGACTCACTAATGCATCCTAACGACTTATCAGTTAGACACACTAATGCAGACCTGTTTCGCTAAGACCACTGCTCTGATACCAACTGTAGAGACCCGTCCTAATCCATCCGGACGAAGTCCATATCGATTATAAATGATTCACAACAGTTGATTACATCGCGAGGTACTTGACCTCTATATGATACATTTTACAAACATTGCTTTCGTTTTTGAAAAGACAATCTTTCATTACATCGAAAGTTGACGGCATGCATACCATTTCATAATATATCTAACTATAATTGACTTAATAATAATCTTGATGAACTCAACGACTCGAATGCAACGTCTTTTGAAATATGTCATGAATGACTCCAAGTAATATCTCTAAGATGAGCAAATGCACAGCGGAAGATTTCTTCCGTACCTGAGAATAAACATGCTTTAAAGTGTCAACCAAAAGATTGGTGAGTTCATTAGTTTAACATAAACATTCATTTCCATCATTTTAATAGACCACAAGATTTTTATTTTCAGTTCTCATAAATATACGTCCCATGCATAGAGACAAAAATATCATTCATATGGTTTGAACACCTGGTAACCGACATTAACAAGATGCATATAAGAATATCCCCTATCATTCCGGGAAATCCTTCGGACATGATAAAAACGATTTCGAAGTACTAAAGCATCCGGTACTTTGGATGGGGTTCGTTAGGCCCAATAGATCTATCTTTAGGATTCGCGTCAATTAGTAGATCGGTTTACTAATTCTTAGGTTACCAAGCAAAAAGGGGCATATTCGGCTTCGATCATTCAACCATAGAATGTAGTTTCAATTACTTGTGTCTATTTCGTAAAACAATTATAAAAGTTGCGCATGTATTCTCAGCCCAAAAATGTAAAGGGTAAAAAAAGGAAAATGAAACTCACATAATGTATTTTGTAGTAAAAATACATGTGACTATATTGAACAATGCAGGATTGGCCTCGGATTCACGAACCTATATCATTTTTATATTTATTAATATACATAGTTGTAATCGAACAAATATATATATAAATTTATTAGTTATATCCTTTTTATTTTAATAATATATATATGTTTCTTATATTCATTTTGTTATATAAAAATATTAATCTTTGTTATGTTATATGTATTAAATATATTTTTAATATATATATATATATATATATATATATATATATATATATATATATATCATTTGTATATTAATTATAATAATAGTCAAAGTAATATTAATAGTGGTAAAATGATAATAATTATAATACTTAATATTACTAATAAGATAATATTGTTAATAATTCCATTAATAATTAATAATAATAATAATAATGACATTAATAATTATAACTGTGAAAATATTAATTTTACTGTTAATGATAATTATGATAATGATTTTTAGTAACTACATGATAATACTAATAACAATACTAATGATATTTTTAGTAATATCAAAATAACAATTTTTGTAAAAATGATAATAATAATAATAATAATAATAATAATAATAATAATAATAATAATAATAATAATAATAATAATAATAATAATAATAATAATAATAATAGTAATTTTTGATAATAACAATACTAATAATTGTGATCATATTAATAATAATGATAATATTTATAATAATACATATGTTAATAATAATAATAACTATAATATTTATATAATGATACTAATACTAATGTTTATGAAAATAATAATAATTCGTGTTATTTTCATAGTGATAATAATAATAAACCTTTTCATCATAATGATAATAATATTAAAGTTTTAAAATTAATAATAATATCATAAGTAATACCCATAGTAATGATAATAGATATAATACTTATATTTATGATAATAGTAATAATAACAATTATGATACTTATAATAATAATTATAATACTAATAATAAAAATAACAATAATAATCATAATAATAACAATAATAATTATGAGCATAATAATGTCACTTATAATAATAATGATATCATAATAATAATAAGAATAATAATAAGAAAAATAATAATAATTTAGATAACAACCTTTGAAGAAAAACAAGTCCCAAATAAAATACGCTGCTGCTAGGACTCAAACCCGTGACCACCCGCTCACCCACATGTCCCTTAAATCATTTGGCTGTTGCCCTTTTTCTGGATTAATACTGAGCATAAAACTATTTAACCCTTATTTATTTATTTTTTTGTTTTCCTAGACTTCTTCTTCGTTTAACACTAGCTCGACCAGAGATAATTCAAAACCGAAATAACCAACTTAATTTTTATTTAAGACTTATAAATAATCAAATATATATATTTAGAGTTGTGTTTCTGATTAATCAAAATATATATATATATATATATATATATATATATATATATATATATATATATATATATATATATATATATAAACACAGCAGCAGTTATTCGACGCTGTAAATAAAGAAAAAAAATTGATTGTTAATTTGAGAACGTTTTGGATAAAACTTTCAACACAAACTGTGTTCCAAATCAAGCCTATAAACTTTATAAATTGATAATTTCAACAGAAACAATCTTTAAAACTTTAATTTGATCAAGGAATAAAGGTTGACTTTTTTATCTAAAACATTGACTTCCAAATTAGGATTTGATAAGAAAGATTGAAGTATGAAACTTTGCAGAAAGTTCAAATAGATCAAACCTAACAAAATTACATTATTAGATTTTTTAGAATTGATTTGAATTGGTTTATGAAGAAAAAGGGTACGTACAGAGGTAAACGAGCATAATATGTAAAAAAATATATCAGATTAACTCTTCACTTAGCAGCTGCTATACGAATAAGTGATAATAATGGAGGACGTTTGGATGATTTTTCAACAAACTTGAGATGATTGAATGTTATGTAGCGGGACAAATTATCGACATATCTTCACAAGTAAATAGTAAACAGAATAAAGCAAGAGAAGACTGATTGAAACAGGTAACAGATTTTGTTCATATACATGGTTTGTATAATAATAGATAAATATAAATATATTATCGGTAATAATCCTAAATAATGATAATACTTATCAATAATAATATTCATAGTAATGTTAAATGATAATAATAATATTGATAATGTTATTAATAATAAACATACTAATACTAATAATAACAATAGTAAAATTATTAATAATAATATCAAAATACTAATAATATTAATAATAGATATAATAATAATATTAATAATAATATTAATGATAATGATTCTATTTGATAGTATCTAATAATGATACTAATATTAACATGTTACATGTTTTAGTTTTATACAACAATATTAATAATACAGATAATAATATTAATATTAATAATGAAAGTAGAAATATTAATATTGATATAACAATTTATTCATATCAAATCTCATATATATATATATATATATATATATATATATATATATATATATATATATATATATATATATATATATATATATATATATATATATATATATATATATATATATATATATATATAATTAATACTATTAATAATACTAGTATCAATATTAATAATGAAAGTAATATATTAATTATATTTTAACTCGTAGTTAAATTTAATATAATGATATTACATTTTATTAATTAAGTAACACCTATAATAACACATTTGAATATTTAATATTTATCTATATTAGATATATTACAACATACATATAATATCAATTGTGTACTGAATTCATATATATTTATTTTATTAACGTCTTATTTATTTTGTAAATTACTTTACATGTTTAATTCAATTGGTTAAATGGTATTATATTAACTCAAAATAATATATATATATATATATATATATATATATATATATATATATATATATATATATATATATATATATATATATATATATATATATATATATTACATATCTATTATCACACAATGTTCGTGAATCATCGGGAATTAGTCATAAGGCAGATGAATTCATGTAAACTGTTTCAAAGATTTTCGAGACTCAACATTACATACTTTGCTTATCGTATCGAAATCATATAAAGATTAAGTTTAAATTTAGTCGGAAATTTCTGGGTCATCACACGTGTAAAATACCTTTGTTCCCGAAAAGTCGGTCACTTGGCCAACAAGCCTACATATCTTTTCCATAATTATATTCGAGATTCGGGGAGTTTGTTATGGAAAGGATTATCATGATCTCGGATGGTTCTAGAATTGGGTTTTTGCCTATATATACTAACCCTAATTGTCATTCTAGGGGACATCACATTTACGTGGCTCACAATACGCAATCATTATGATTATCCATCAAAGGTTAACAGGTTAGTCACTCTCGACAGTTTCCTACAGCCTTATTTGGGCCTTCGATCGACGACCGTCATCGAAGGTGGACTTAATCACCTAGCCACCCCGCCGACATCATCATGTCGGCCAGCGTTATTCACGGTAGCCGGACCGAAGAGCTAAGTTCTAAGATCCTTAAACCTCTTTTAAACATATTGAACATGCATATTAACCTCTTGGAAAATATATGCACGATCAAGTGGTGCTTTCATTGAGAGCCGAACAAATTCAAGACGTGTTTAATGGTTTTTTCTTTTAACAGTTTTGAATTGAAAAGCTCACAGTTTTCTCGAATTTTTTGTTTAACAGAATCATGACTTCCGGGGAATCATCGGAACGTACTCAAACGGACAACAGGAACACGCCGTCTGAAAATCAGCCAATGCAAGCTATGACTATGGGGGCGGGATACACGCCTTACCCTCCACCCGTGTCGTGTGAACCTTTCCAAAGGTATAAGCCGATATTCCCGGATGAAATTACACCGCCAAGGGCAAACTCATCGGTTACAACCACGCGGCTAGATTTTTCTGCAGTGGATCCAAGAGTTATCTTTGTAGGCACTAGTGGCGAAACTGTAGGACCGCATATAGTATGCTGCGGCCAGGTGCCTATTTACAGCACCACGGTTTCAATCCCTCAACAGACGCAGGGTTGTCAGCAAAATTCGTGGTTTACACCACTGCAGCCTTGGCAGCCACCGCGCCCAATTTCACAGTTTCTAACCCCTGCGGATTCGTAGACATTACTTAATAGTTGGGGGTTCGGTATCATTCCAGACGCCAATTCTCATTGGATGCCGATAATCGCAGAACAGCAAAGCACTGCACATACGGTTGGACTCATAATGGCATATCCTTAGGTCTCGCAGGCATCTACACCACAGGTTTCGGCACCTTTTCAGCTACCTGTATATTCTGCGCCGGAAAGCCTGCCTTCTTTTCCAACGCAGCAGCCTTGGTTATATCCGCAGACGCCGGGGCAACCTTGGAAAAATATTCAGGGGTAAGCGAATCTCGCAAGCCAATTTATGCAGGCGGCACCTCCCGACATGGTCCACTTATTTTTGCAACCTGATTTTGTTCAGGATATGATGATGCCTTTCTTCGCAGGACTTAAAGGTGATCCTGTTAAACCACCCTTTGAGCTACCAACCACTTTTGATAAGTTTCCTCCGCATATAACCGTGTATCCGTTTACATCAGTACCAAAGATACCTCACACGTTAGGTACCTACAATGGCTTAACTAACCCAGATGATTTCCTACAGAATTTCGAAGGCGCGATGCGCACCCAAGGGTGGGTTGATCCAGTTGCGTGTCAGATATTTCCCATGACGTTGCAGGGCATTACGCGTGATTGGTTTAATAAACTTCCAGCAGGTAGCATATCCGGGTTCATGGATTTACGGACGAAGTTCTTGCTACAGTATCAAAATCAAAGGCAGCGTAAACGCACTCACATTGAATGTCACGATATTGTGCAGAAACCCAAGGAATCTTTGGGTGAATTTCTCACGAGATATACTAATGAGTGCTTGCGCATACCGGACCTAAAGCCAGAGCAGCAGATTTTCGGGCTAATACATGGTATAATTCAGAGCGTCATCTAACGTTGGTAAGGCGTCTGTGCCATACAGTGCCAACAACTTATGCTGAAGCGCTTAATGAATGCCATGATTATATGCGGAGTGGCAAAGAAAATGATATTCCAACAGTTACCTCACGCAACGAAAAGAAAGACGATGATGATCGTTCGCGCTATCAAAATCGCGGGAACAGCTCTCGCGGAAGATACCCTAGTGGTGGTCCTATAAGAAATGATAAAGGGCACACAAGTAGTGGTTTTTGAAGCAATAATCAGCACGGCATCAATAATCAGAACTATGCACTGCTCAAAAGTCTATCCAAAACACCAAAAGAGATTCTGGCCACCGAACCAGTGTGTACAACCTTCGCGGTTCCAAACCCACTGGCAGAATTTGGTAAGCTGGATAAAACAAAGTACTGCGAGTTCCATGATGATCACGGCCATGACACCAATCGGTGTAAAAATTTAATGGAGCGAGTGCTGGAAGCGCTAAACGCAGGAAAATTAGATCACCTAAAGCCGCCAAAGAAAGATAAAGGAAATGCTGCGGAAGAGAGGTCAAAAGCCAAAACCTTCGCATGGCAAAAAACAGATAAAAGTAAAAGCGCCGATGTAACCATCAATATGGTTGACGCAGACAAAGTTGGTCAGCGAAGAAAATACAACGACTACCAGGATTGGGAGCTCATTCCAATTTCATTCCCTCCTGTAATGTCAATCGACACAGCTAACGAGCATGTCATCATTAAGTGCCACATTTCTGATCACGGAATACAGATTAAACGCATGCATGTTGATACCGGCAGTGGTGTCGACATTATGTACGAGCATTGCTATCGTTTTCTTCCCGCAGAAGTCAAAGCTTAGTTACGCCAACCCGATATTACGCTATCAGGATTCTCTGGGGAAAACTCGTGGCCGCTAGGCCGTATAGAGCTTGTAGTAGAGCTTGCAGATGATAAGAATCCGTAGTTGGTTAGAAGCGATTTAATTGACCTTTATGTGGTCCGTTCGACTTCACGTTACAATGCGCTTCTGGGAGAAATTTCATACGACGTTTTAACATTATACCCTCGGTAGTGCATGGCTTGCTTAAGTTTCCTACCATGGGTGGAATTGCCACAAATGCGTCACATCAAGTAACCGAGTTATGTGGTTCAGTTATGCATGTAAGCATTCCCAGCGTGGGAGAACAGCTTAAAAGCAGTGCAGTCATAGCTAATCGCTTGTATCCTGACAAGCGCATCAAAATTGGCGCAGGCTTGTCAGCTGAACTAAGGCTAAGTTGCATGGTATATTGTCCGCTAATGCAGACGTGTTGGCATGGCAGGAATCAGACATGACAGGGGTCCCGTGGGATATTGCGGAACATAAGTTAAATGTTAATCCGTCACTTACACCCGTCAGGCAGAAGAAACGGCACATGGCCCTTGAGCGCAGTGATTGGTTATGTGCAGAAGTTGATAACCTAGTAAGAGCAAACATTTTGCGGGAAGTGCGGTACCAGACATGGGTTGCTAACCCCGTGTTGGCGAAAAAGGCTGATGGTAACTGGCGGATGTGCGTTGATTTTAAGGACATTAACAAAGCGTGTCCGAAAGATAACTACCCCGTCCTGGAGATTGACTGAAAGGTAGAATCGTTATCAGGTTTTCGATATAAATGTTTCCTGGATGCGTATAAGGGTTATCACCAGATCCTCATGGCTGCGGAAGATGAGGACAAAACTGCTTTTCATACGCCGCAGGGTATTTATTGTTATACTAAGATGCCTTTTGGAATAAAAAACGCAGGAGCTACCTATCAGCGCGTAATTGACGCAGCCTTCAAGCACCAAATTGGGAGGAATCTTGAAGCGTATGTCGACGATTTGGTAACTAAAAGTAACACCGAAGAAGAAATGCTTGCGGATATCCTAGAAACATTTGCGTCCTTACTCAGGATCAACATGAAGCTTAACCCGCTCAAATGTAATTTTGGAGAAGAGGAAGGCTAGTTTCTAGGTCATGTGGTAACGGCGCATGGAATCAAGGCGAATCCAAAAAAGATTGAAGCCATTGACAGTTTACCATCTCCAAAGACAAAGAAGGACGTGCAGAGTCTAACTGGGAAGCTCGCGGTAATCACGAAGTTCTTGTCAAAAGCCGCGGAACGATAGTTGCCGTTCTTCAATAATTTGAAGAATTGTTTAAAGAAAAAAGACTTTGTATGGACTCAGGAAGCGGAATCAGCTTTTCAAGAGATAAAGAAGGTGCTTGCTGAATTACCAACACTCACTGCACCAATAGCAGGCAAAACGCTTATACTATACCTTGCGGCATCAAAAGAAGCTGTCAGCTCAGTGCTTATCGCAGATCGCGGAAAGGTAATGCATTCTCTTTTATATATACGTGAATTAGTTATTTCGGGGTCAAATAACACTGAGGGTTTCTCAGACGCAAATGCCGGTCTACTTCGTAAGCAAGACGCTGACAGCAAGCAAAGTGAACTATTCACCACTTGAGAAGCTAGTGTATGCGCTAGTTCACACAGCGCGACGCTTACGTCGGTACTTTCAACCGCACCCAGTTGTAGTTCTAACCGATCAGCCGATCAAATAGGTTGGTAAATACCTAATTTGCGGCAATGTTCGGGTTCAATCACATTGACTAACGCAATCATTTTTCTTTCAGGTGCTATATAAGCCTGAGATTTCTGGCCAAATGGCTAAATGGGCAGTTGAGTTAGGAGAACACGAAATAAATTATTCCTCGCGAAACGCGGTTAAAGGTCAGATACTTGCGGATTACCTAGCAGAGTTACCTGTCGAAGTTGAAGCATCAGCCGAACATCAGGATATGCTTGAACCAATTTTAACACCATGGGAGTTATATACCGATGGTGCTTGCAACGCCGCTGGCGCGGGTGCAGGCATAATTTTAACCGGTCCGTATGGCGAAGAGCATACATATGCGCTGCGGTTTAATTTTGCTGTTACAAATAATGAAGCAGAATACGAAGCTTTATTAGCAGGTATGCGGATTGTGCATAAATTAAATGTTAAAGTGTTGCACGCTTATGTGGATTCAAAGTTGGTATGCAGCCAACTTAGTGGAGATTTCGAAGCGCATGACATGGCCATGCAGCAATATCTTTCGCTCGTTCATAATCTCGCTGACCAGTTTGAGGCTTTTCAAATTTCCCATGTAATGCGATGGCAAAACAAAAAGGCGGATGCGCTTAGCAAATTAGCTGCATTGGCCTTTGATCATCTGGTGAAAAGAGTTCTTATAGAGGAACTACACGCGAAATCCATTGTTATGATGCCTTTAGTGGCACCTGTTGAGGAATCCAGTTCAACGTGGATGACGTCCATCATTGCTTTCCTGCGGGATGGCACATCACCCGCAGACTCTGTCGAAGCAAAGAAAGTTCGTACCAAGGCACCAATGTATGCCCTTGAGGGTGACATCCTGTATCGAAAGAATTATTTAGGACCACATTTAAGGTGCATTGGTCCAAACGAAGCAGAGGAGGTTATACGCGAAGTGCATGAGGGTGCATGCGCTCTTCATTCAGGGCACAGATCTATTGTGTCAAAGATTATGCGGTTGGGTTATTATTGGCCTACCATGTACGCAGACAACGCACGCATAGTTAAACACTGTGAGTCCTGCCAAATACATGTACCTATCAACAGAGCACCTGCACATCCAATGATTCCAGTCTCCTCACCATGGCCATTCTGCAAATGGGCAATTGACATAGTTGGACCATTTCCAAAAGGCCGAGGTAATATAATCATTTATTTTCCACCATATGCTACTTATATCAGAATCTTAGCAATATTCTGCACACGCAGGAAACATCAAGTTTTTTATTATTGCAATTGACTATTTCACAAAGTGGGTGGAAGCAAGACCGATGGCAACGATTTCAGGGAAAAGAGTGCGGAATTTTGTATGGGAAGACATTGTCTGTCGATTCGGCATACCAAACGAAATTGTTAGCGATAACGGAACGCAGTTTGCGGGGGATCCTTTTCGTAGTTGGTGCGTGGAGCTTAATATTAAGCAAACATTCATGTCCGTGGTGCATTCGCAAGTGAATGGCCAGTACGAAGTCACCAACCGGGATATAGTGGCTAGAATTAAAGCTAGATTGGGCCACCGCATGCGAAGTCACCGAAGGTGCGAATGGCCAGTGCGAAGTCACCAACCAGTGCGAAGTCACCGAAGGTATTATGGGCGCATAGAACAACACCTAAAGCAAGCACTGGTGAGACTCCGTTCAGTTTGGTATATGGGTCAGAAGCTGTTGTACCCGCAGAGGTTGGGGTACCAACGTTTCGCATACAGAATTTTGATGCGCAAAATAACTCAGAAGCTTTGCGGGAAAATCTTAATTTACTGGAAGAACGTGGACTCTCTGCGGCGGTTAACGATAATAATAATAAACAGAAAATCGCAAAGTACTACAATCAGTGTGTGCGTTCGCGCTCTTATAAGTGCGGGGATCTACTTTGGTGTCAAAATGACGCAAGTCATGCGGAAGATACTGGGAAGTTGGGCCCCAGTTGGGAAGGTCCATACAAGGTAGTAGGAGCAAGCAACACCGGGGCATACCATCTCGCGACATTAGATGGAAAACCTATGAAACGCACTTGGCACGCGACGTTGTTGAAAAAATGTTACATGTAGCTGGTTGGACCTGATCACTCCAATTATGTTGGCACATTATTTTTTCCTATGTAATTTCTGTCCGTTTGGATGTGTCGCGGTTGTAATCATGATTAATGCCAATTAAATTATTTACTCGCGCATACTCTTTTTGTATATATCTTTCTTTTTTGTATGCGGTTCCTGCCTACTTAAGGGGTGTCCTCTAGCCCCCGTGCGGCAGAAGCCTGTTTGGTTACAAGGCTAGACAATAACGGCAGGTGAAGGGAATTGGTTTTCCCCTAACTAAGCGCCACACAGACTAGATGGCTGCCAAGTCGACTTAAAAATACAAGCATTGGTTTGCTTGTGCGTGTTTACTCTCGCATTGGTTTGCTTGAGGAACTCTTAAGTGTAAAAGCATTGGTTTGTTTTTAGTTGCGTTGCTTACCATAAAGCTAAAGTGCACCTCTAGCACATGACAAAGCAATAACGCAATAGCTTTTTAGTCTAAACTACTAAGGGTGAAATCGCTGAAGTATTGGTTTATTTTACACAGTACCTGCGTATGCGCGTGAGTTTGGTTAACTTACGTGCATAGGCATGCGGAATAAATTTTGTTTTGATTCGCGATATACAAATAATATAACATAGACGCATGCAAAAGATACAAATATAATATAGACATTTAACAATTATACCATTACAATCAAACGCCTGCCCAACACGGGACTTAGGGCTCAAAAATAATAATTACAATTGCCTGCCTAAGCATAGAACTTACGGCGCAAATGGTTAAGTGTTCAAATTAAAATTCTTCCATGAGGAAGCCATCAAGTGACATATTCGAATCCGCAGAGAAATCATTTATTAAGGGGATTGGAATGGACTGAATTGCCTGCTCAGCTTCAAGGAGCACCGCAGCCCTCCTTCAAATATTTCTGTACAATCTCGGGGTATGGTGGCGTGAGGTCGCAGCCTTTGATCACCTCGAGCATCACCTTATTGCGGTCATGCTCCTTCACTGCATCGACGTAGGCATTGAACTTCTCGGACACGGGGCTCGAGTCCATCACCTTTTGCACAATG